>NC_092873.1:132727394-133048331 GCF_028372415.1 Notamacropus eugenii | reverse complement strand
ATCCCCTTTCCCTTCTACTTTTCTTGCAGGGTAAGATATAATTGTATACCCCACTGCCTGTGTCTCTTATTCCCTCATTGATACAGTTCTGATGAAAGTAAGGTTCACTCACTCCCCTCACCTTCCCCTTTTCCCTTCTATTTTAAAGCTTTTTCTTGCCTCTTTTCTGTTAGATAATTAACCACATTCTATGTCTCGCTTTCTCTCTCTCCCAGTACAATACTCTCACACAACTTAATATTATTTTTAGATATCATCTCTTCATATTCAACTCCCACCTGTGCCCTCTGACTGTCTATGTCTATGTCTATATCTATACCATTAGCTATCTATCCATATACACATATGTGCTTCTATGTGTGTACATGTGTGTGTATAAGTACATATGTATCCATATATGTACCCATATATGTATAAGTGTGTGAATGTGCATGCATGTATATGTGTGTATGCATGCATATGTGTACGTGTGTGTCTATATACCTACATACACCTATAAACATACAACTATACATACATACCTACATTTATAGCTATATCTATACCTACCTCTCTATGCATATATACATGCATGCGCATATATATGTGCAAATGTACTTACAAATGTGTATATCTGCAGGTATGTATGCATATATATGTATATAAATATGCATGCATGCATGCATACATATGTGTGTCTCTCTGTATATATGTGTGTATGCATACTCACATATATGTATATATACAGACATATAGACACATTTACACATATATACATACATTTACATGTACGCATACACACATACATGAATACACATGTATGCACACATACGCGTGCACCTATGCACATGTATACATATATACGTGCATACACATATACACATGTATGTATACATATATACCCATACACACATGTGTACATATCCATTGATGTATGCATATACACATAAACACATATACATGCATATACATATGCATATGTGTGTATGCATTCATATATACATACACATATACATACATATGCATATGTATGTGTTCCTTTTATCTTCTAACTACACTAATAATAAGAATGCTTTTATGAGTTACATATGTCATCTTCCCATGAAGTAATGTAAACAATTTTACCTTGCCACATCCTTTGTGTTTTCCTTTTCCCTTTTTCCTTTTTGTGCTTTTCTTGAGTCTTGTGTTTGAAAGTCAATTTTTATATTCAGCTCTGGTCTTTTCATCAAGAATGCATTAAATATCCATTTTTTTTTCTCTTGATAGATTATATTCAGTTTGGCTGGGTACTTGATTCTTCTTTGTAATCCTGACTCCTCTGCATCCAGAATATCACATTCTAAGTCATCTGATTCTTTAATGTAGAATCTACTATATCTTGTAATATTCTGACTATGGCTCCATAATATTTGAATTGTTTCTTTTTGGCTGCTTGTAATATTTTCTCCTTGACCTGGGAATTCTGGGACTTAGCTATAATATTCCTGGGAGTTTTCATTTTGGTACCTCTTTCAGGTGATTATTGGTGTATACTTTCAATTTCTATTTTACTCATTGGTTCTAAATTATCAGGCCAACTTTCCTTGATAGTTTTGAAAATGATGCTAGGCCATTTTTCGATCATGCCTTTCATGAAATCCAATAATTTCAAAACTGTCTTTCCTGGATTTCTTTTCTAGATCAGTTATTTTTCCAGTGAGATATTTCACTTTGTCTTCTTTTTTGAATTTGTTTTATTTCTTCATGGCTTCTCATAAAGTTAGCTTCCATTTGCTCCATTCTAATTTTTATTTAATTATTTTCTTCATTGATCTTTTAGACCTTCTTTTCCATTTGACCAATTCTGCTTTTTAAGGTCTTCTTCTTCTCATTGGATTTTTGTCCCTTTTTCACCATTTAGCCTACTCTGGTTTTTAAGGTTCTATTTTCTTCAGCATATTTTGTGTCTTCTTTACCAAGTTTTCGACTTGTTTTTCATGATTTTCTTGAATCACCCTCATTTCTCTTCCGAATTTTCCCTCTTCCTCCTTTACTTGATTTTCAAAATCTTTTTTTGAGCTCTTCCATGGCCTTAACCCAATTGATATTTTTCTTCAAGGCTTTGGATACAGGAGCTATGTCTTTGCTGCTTTCTTCTGAGAGTGTATTTTGATCTTCCTTGTCATCATAACTTTCTATAGTCAGAGTTTTCCCCCCATTATTTTACTCATTTCCCCAGCCTATTACTGGACTTTTAACTGTTTTTTAAAGTAGGGCTCTACTTCCATGGTGGAGGGAGAACTGTCCCAACTTCAGGGATTTTATACAACTATTTTCAAAGATACTTCAAGGGAACTGCAATTTTTCAGTTCTTCCAAGGTGGTATGAACTAAGAAGAAATGTTTGCTGCTCTTCTGGCCAGAGCTCTGGTCTGTGAGCAACTACAAGTATACTTTTCTGCCCTGGAACTGTGAGGAGGGTTCCTCCCTCCACTGCTACTTCCTTGCAAGTGCTCCTCCTTGCCCTGGGACTGCCACCTATGACTGGGACCTGGATTTGAGTCTGGGAAAAGCAACAAAGTTGTGCCCCAGTACAAGCAAAGTGACTCCCATAATCTTTTGACCCTTTTCCTCTTATGATGTATGGGTTGGTTGCTCTGAAAGCAACCACTGTCGCTCTCACTGCTGATTCAATCACTCCCAAGGCCTGCTGTTGGTCAGCTGGGGTTATGCTGTGCTGGTGGAGCCTATGCTGGACTGTGCTCCATTCCTATACTGATGCAGCAGAGTCTTCTTATTGATCTTCTAAGTTCTCCTTGGTGTCTGTGGAAATGGAGGTCTGAAATTCATCATAGCTGCTTGTAATTCAGTCTCCATGAGTCATTCTCCGTGCTCTCCAGAGACCTTCTGTACTGGGCCAGCTGGTGCTGGACTGATATCTTCTCTCAGCTTGGTGCAAAAGACCTTCCCTGCAGACCTTGCAAATTTTCTTAGGCTGGATATTTATTTCACTCGGTCTTTTGATGGGTTCTTTCAATCTAGAATTTGTTTATATTCACTTTTTAAAGACACTGGAAGGTTTTGAAGGAGAGCTCATGTAAGTCCCTGCCTTTACTCTGTCATCTCGACCCTGTCCCTAAATGGCATTTCTGACAAACAATTCTTCATTCCTAACAATCTTTGTCCAATCGATGCCCAATAGCCATATGTCCTGTGACCATCACCTTAGCTTCAATTTCAATCCTATTGTATTCCATGATTTATAGACAAATTGTATTAGTGGAATAATACTAGTGATAAAGAAATTTGTCTTTGTTTTGGTGAGAAACATAGGGTCATTAAAAACATAGTACAGGATCTCATTTGAAATTCAGTCTATTTTCCCCCATTGCTCCTCCGTAAGTTCTGGATTGAGTTAATTTTTCATTTGGAATATGTAAATTGGAATGGAAGTAGCATTGGTGTAATGAATGAATCACTGGACATAGAGTCAGAATACTTTGGTTCAAATCCTGCACATTCTGATTGATTACAGTTGTTTGATTAGAGATTAAGTCGCTTAGTGCCTCAGG
Source organism: Notamacropus eugenii (assembly GCF_028372415.1). Classification (NCBI taxonomy): domain Eukaryota; kingdom Metazoa; phylum Chordata; class Mammalia; order Diprotodontia; family Macropodidae; genus Notamacropus; species Notamacropus eugenii. The sequence goes on along the minus strand of NC_092873.1, from coordinate 133,044,799 downwards.
TTCATTACTGGTAAAGTAAGAATAATAATATTTCATGCTACTTATATTTATAAGGAATATGAACTTGCATTACTCTTTATTAGCTATCCTTCAAGATTCTTGGGAGAAATATGGAAATAAATAGTTATTTTTAGATAACATTTTTGTTCATTAAAATTCAAACCAAATAATTAATTGGCTTATTATTTTTAAAGCTATCATCAAAGAATGCCTACCTTGATATTTCAGAGGACTTTAGGTTTCATTAGAACATACTCAAGAAGTGAGAAGTTTAGATGATTTAGGCACTGAATTTTTATTTTAAAAACCTCCCCGAGGTTCAGTCATTTCATAAAGAAGAACTCCTTGTGGAAACTTTTTCAATAAATATATATCATTAATTTTTTTTGAAGAGAGTATTTTGTATGAATGTTGCATGAATAAAACACTAGCAGTACTTCTATTCAAATAATATTCTATCTTTGAAACATTAGGGTTATCTTTTTCTCTTCCCTCTCTTTCTTCTCTCACATCAAAAGTCACAAGTCTTGTTTCTCCTCCAGAACCCTCTGGCTCCTGTGGTCAGATATTCCTCAGGACAAATGGGGATGGCCCAATATTCAGTGGGAGAAGTTAAGCTAAGGTCTTTTCAAGTTTTCACTTTGAGTGAAGTAAGACACATTCAGTGAATAGGCCTTTTTAAGAAGTGAGTCAAGGAATGGCCCTTTTAATGTAAAAAAAAGAAAAAAATATAAATTACCTGGGAGAGAAAGACCCTCCGGGTTCCTGGCCAAAAGAGAAACAGTTAATATTTACATTCAGTTTGAGCTAGGCGGACCACATAAATAACTATTAAGTGGTGCTTGGACAGGGACCTATTGTCCAATCCAAGAGATTCAAAGTAAATTGGGTTTAAGGCTTGGTCTTTGAGAAAGAAATCTAGGCAGTAAATCTCAAGTTAATTAAGTAGCTTTTGGCCATCAAAATTTACTTTCCTTTTGGTAGAACACTCTCAGGGAAGTAGAAGAGAGAGGAAGAGAGGAGAAGAAAGAGAAGAGGAAAGGAGAGGATGAGTGGAGTTTCCCAATTTTAATTGCCAGTTGGGTCCCCATTTAGGTAGCTCAGACTACTCACAGATTGTGCCTTTACTCACTTCTTAAAGGGGCCTATTCACTGAGTAGGTGTTGCTTCACTGAAAGTAAGAACTTGAAAACGCCTTAGCTTGAAGGGCTCAAGCTCTCACACAGAATCATCAGCCATTTCCAGTTGTCTTGATGAATATCTGTCCACTAGACACAGATGGTTGTGGAGGAGAAAATAAGACTTGTCCCTTTGCACAGCCTGCCTTCACTCAAATCAAAGTCAATTGCAAGTCAAGTCATTTTCTCTCTGATAGCATATTTCTCTTGAAGAGCAAAGGACAAACCACAATATCACATAATCTCTCATATCCAATCAATTACTACTTCCTTTGGGTTCCATTTGCACAGTATTTATAACATCCCAGTTCTCCTGTCATTTTAAGTATTATTGCTATAGTCCTTTAACTTTATAATACTTGTGTAAAAAATCAAACTAGCCTCCTAATAGATCTTCCAGGCTCCCCCATTTTTCTCTTCATCCTGTGGTCATGTCTGTTAAATTAAATTTTCATTAGCTTGATGTAAGCATGGCATTCCTTCACATAAAACTGTAAAATGATTCATAATAACCTGCTGGGAAAACTTCATCTAGTTTTACTTAACTTTCATGACCCTTCACAATATGGTGCCTAACTAAACAGCTACCTTATTTTATGATGTTTCCATTCGTGTAATCTGTACTTCAAATTGGAGTATTAACCATCATCGACAAACTTTCCATATTTTCTCATGTCCTTCCTTTCACTCATATTCTTCTCTACAGCTGGAATGTACTTGTACCACCCCAAATCCCAACTTGAATGTTTTATTCAGTTAGCTCCTCACACAGTCTTCCTTCATTACCACACTTCCCGTATTCCCCTGCAGCTGACATTTTGTTTTAACAATAAATGTATTACTTTATTATAATAATATGTGCTTATGTGTATGTGTATATGACAAATTGTAGCATCAATGCATTATGCACAGTGCCTACCATGGCTATGAATATGCCAATACAATTCTGAATAGTGAAATACAGTAGACTCTCTACATGGAAGACAGAACCAAACATTTACTCAGAAACCAGAAAGCTAAGTCCCAACACCAGAAAGCCAAATCTATCAGAGTAACAAAGAATTCAATACACAATTTAATGTATACACAATACACATGCAGAGAGCAATACTATCCCTAAGCCTTCCCTCTGTTAGGCTTCCCACAAATCAGCTCCCTTAAACAAATGACATACAGAGTCTCTTAAACAAAATCACAAATTCTTTCACTCTCCCTAGCCAGCTCCCCTTCCCAGCTCTGAATCCTCTCTGAATAATTTCCTGTAAGCTCAGCTCCACCCTTCCTGTTTCATTAATCAGCAAGGTTCTCCCACTACATATGACTTAGGTTTCCATGTGATTTTAGCAGGTCACATGGGCCCATTACTGAAGATCTTCCTATTAATAAGCAGCATAAGATTAACAATAAGCAAAACTGCATTATCAACACACCAACTAAGATTATAAACTGTTGTTAGAGAGTGTGTTTTATTTGAAATTTGTATCTTCCCTAGCATCTAGCAAAAGAGTATGCATTCCAGAGTCCTTAGGACAACCTGAATTTAACTACAGTTTTTTTTTTCAGGAATCCATCAATTGATTGCCATTTTCTTTACTCCCTGTTATTTGTCACCACAAAAATAATCACTATAATTTTTCCTGCACATGAGTCCTGTTCTTCATTTAGATCTTGCTGCCACATAGGTGCAATGAAGGTATCACTGAGTCAACAGGTTATGTGTAGATTTCTGGTTCTGGCAGCAAAGATGGTGGAGTGATTGGTAATTGCTAACTTCCTCCCCTTGTTGACCTTGGCAAGTCCAGAGAATAATTCCCCAGGAAAAACCCTGGAAAAGTGGGAGCAACATTAGTGGTAAACAGACTCTTAGCCCCTGAGACTAGAAAGATCACTAATGAGAGTTCCTCATGCTGCAGTTGAAGGCTACAAGTACAAGATCAGAGCTGTTCCAAACAACCCCACCTCAACAAATTAGGAGAAGATCCTGAGCCCCAAGGGGGTGAATCCAGCAACTGCCAACACCGGGACCCCAGGCATACTTCAGAAGCCCAGGGGAATTGGAAAGACACAAGCATATACACCTGAGATTGCCTATGCTCTAGCTCAGCAAAGAAGACCTACTGTTGCCAGACCACTCCTCCCCCACACTTAACCAGCTAGCTCCAGGGAAACTACAGGGAAACCCAAAAAGATCTGTCCTCTGTTTTCCAACATCAGCCAGCTCAGCCCCAGGTAAGCTGCAACATTTAGCCTTTTAGCAGAAAGAAACAGAGGCCATAACACGCAAAGCCTCAAGTTTTAGGCACAAGAAGTGTTGGACAGAGCTCCCTGTGTACAGTTCCAGAGATCTACTTTAAAAGTCAGGAAAAGTCATGGTACTTATGACCATGAGTAAGAAGCAAAGCAGAAAAGAAAAGATGGTAGAATCTTTCTCTGGGGACAAAGACCAAAACATGAATACCAAATACGTCAGTACTGCAAATATACTCCCATCTGAAACTTCAGAAGGAAATGCGAACTGGTATGAAGGACAAAGAGCCTTCTTGGAGGAGATCAGGTAGGATTTTAAAACCTCAATTACAGAAATAGAAGAAAAACTTATCAATGACTTTAAAAATATGAAAAAAGAAATCACAGGAGAATTTAAAAGAACAACTAGACAAATGGAAAAGGAAGTAAAAAATATAACTGGAGAAAATAGGACCTTGGAAAGGAAAGTTTGGCAGATGGAGAAGGAAATGAAAAAGTTAACAGAAGAAAACATTTTCATAAAAATGAGATTGGGCACATAGAAGCTAATGAATTTTTGAGACATCAAGAATCAGTCAAACAGAATCTAAAGAATGAAAATATAGAAGAAAATATATAATAACTAATTGGAACAGCAACTGGCCTGGAAAATAGATCCAGGATAGAAAATCTTAGAATTTTTGGCCTAGCAGAAAGCCATGATAAGAAAGAGAGCCTGGACAATATCATCCAAGAAATCATTAAGGAAATTTGCTGAGAAATCCTAGAATCGGAGGACAAAATAGTAATTGAAAGAATTCACTTTTCACCACCTGAACGGGACCCCAAATAAGAACACCAAGGAATATCGTTGCCAAACTCCAGAACTATCAAGTGAATGAAAAATACCGCAGATAGCCAGTAAGAAACAATTCAAATATGGAGGAGCTACAGTCAGGATCACAGGGGACCTGGCAGCTTCTACATTAAAAGATCTAAGGAACTGGAACACAATATTCTATAAGACAAAGGATCTGGGACTACAACCAAGGATGAATTACCCAGCCAAGTTGAGTGTAATATTTTAGGTAAGCAGATGGACATTGAATGAAATAAGGGATTCCCAGACTTTCTTGAACAAAAGGACAGAACTCAATAGAAAATCTGATCTTCAAACACAGATCTCAAAAGAGGCATAAAAAGGTAAAACAGGGACAAAAATAACCTTATTACACATTATGGGCAAACAGTTTACATCCCTAAAAGGAAGATGATACTTACTAATTTGAGAATTGTATATTTATTATGACATTTAAAAGGAATATACATAGATTAAGGGAGTGGGTGAAAATTGAATGATATGATGGTAACAAATATGATCTAAGGATGTGAAGGTATTTTAATGGAAGATGTGAAAAGTAGGAGGCAGGAAAAAAATAAATCCATCACAGGAAGAGGTACAAAATATATTACAGTAGAGGAAAAAAAGGGGAGAGAGATGAGCATTGTTTGAGAGGTATTCTAATCTGATTGTATTTAAGGAGGATAAAACAAACCCAGTTCAGAACAGAAATTCATTTAGCTCTATAGGCATTAGGAGTGGAAGGGAGAAAGACAAGAGAGGGGAGGCTAAAAGGGAGGAAAGAAGTAGCAAGGAAAAAGGGGATTAAAATGGAGGGGGGGCTGAAATAAGGGAGGAAAGACTGAGGGAGGCTGTGGTCAAAATTTAAAACTCTATTTTGGAGGGGAAAGGAGAAGAGAGAACTAAAACAAAAACAAGGGGAAAAGGGATGGAGGGAAAGACAAAGAGAGTAATTATAATTATGAATGGGAATGGAATGTACTCTCCTACAAAAGGGAGAATGATAACTGAATAGATTAAAAACCATAATCCAATAATATGTTATTTACAAGAAACACATTTCAAAAGGGGCATACACACGGTAAAGGTACAAGTTTGGAGGCAAACATTTTGTGTTTCAGCGGATGTAAAAAAAGCTGGGGTAACCATCCAAATAACAGACAAAGCAAAAACAAAAAGAGATGTAATCCAAAGAGACAAGGAAGGAAATTATATGCTGCTGAATGGCACCACAGACAAGAAGTAATTTCATTACTAGACATATATGGTCCAAGTGGTATAGCATTCAGATTTTTGAAGGAGAATTTAAAAGAGTTACAGGAAGAAAGAGACAGAAAAACTAAACTAGTGAGGTACTTCAACCTTCCCCTCTCTGAATTTGATGAATCTAACCTCAAAATAAACAAGAAAGATGTTAAAGAGGTGAACAGAACTCTTGATAGACCTCTGGAGAAAATTGAATGGGGATAGAATGGGTTATATCTTTTTCACAATAATACATGCCACATATAAAAAAGTTGATAGTGTATTAGACCATGAAAACCTCACAAACCATTGCAGAAAGGCAGAGATAGTCAATGCATCCTTCTCGGATCATAATGCAATAAAACTTATGTGAAATCAAAGGCCATGGAAACAAAAACCAAAAACCAATTGGAAACTAAACAGTCAAATCCTAAAAAATGAGTGGCTTAAATAACAAATTATAGAAACAACCAACAACTTCGTTCAAGACAACGACAATAATGAGACAACATTCCAATTTATGGGATACTAAGAAGGCAGTTCCCAGGGGAAGTATTTTATCTTTGAATGCCTATATGAATAAAATAGAGAAAGAGGAGATCAATGAACTGGGCACATAGCTGATAAACCCGGAAAAAAATTAATTGAAAATCAACAAGTAAATACCAAATCAGAAATATTGAAAGCCAAAGGAGAGACTAAGAAAATTGAAATTAAGAAAACTATTGAAATAAAAAATGAAACTGAGACTCGATTTCATGAAAAAAAAACAATATATTTGATAAACCTTTGGTCAATTTGATTAAATAAAAGAAAGAAGAAAATCAGATTACCAATACCAAAAATGAAATGAGTAAACTCACCTCCAATGAGGAGGAAATTAAAGCAATAAGAAGAAATTACTGTGCCCAACTTATGCCCATAAATTCGACAATCTGTGAAATGGATAATCATTTTAAAATATATAAATTGCCCAGATTAAGAAAAGAGGAAGTTGAATATTTAAATAATCCTTTCCCAGAAAAATAGTAATAAATAATAATAAGCCATCAAAGCACTTCCTAGGAAAAAACATCGGAGTTGGATGGATTCACAAATGATTTCTATCAAATATTTAAAGAACAGTTAAAATCCAATACCATATAGACTATTTTGGAATATTGGGAAGAAGGAGGCCTTCCAAATTATTTTTATGGCACAAATATGGTTGTGATATCTAAACCAGGAAAAGCCAAAACAGAGAAAGAAAATTGTAGACCAATTTCTCTACTGAATATGGATGAAAAGTTTTAAATAAGATATTATCAAAATGAATACAACAACTTATCACGAGAATAGTATATTTTGATCAGGTAGGATTTATCCCAGAAATCCATGGCTCTTTCAATGTTTGGAAAACTATTAACATTATTGATCATATCACCAACAAAACTGACAGAAATCACATGATCATTCCAAGGTATGCAGAAAAACTTTTGACAAAATACAAAAAAAACATTCCTATTGAAACACACTGAAGAATGTAGGAATAAACACAACTTTCCATAAAATAATAAGCAATGTCTACCTAAAACCTTCAGCAAGCATTATATGCAATGGGGATAAGCTAGATGCATTTCCAATAAAATCAGGCTTGAAAGAAGCATGCCCATTATCACCACTATTATAGTGGTAGAAATATTAGCTGTAGCAATAAGAGAAGAAAAAGAAATGGAAAGAGTTAGAGTAGGCAAAGAAGAAACTGAGTTATCATTCTTTGCAGATGATATGATGACATACTTACAGAATCCCAGAGAATCAAATGATAATGTACTTGAAATAATAAACAACTTTGGCAAAGTTTCAGGTTACAAAATAAGCCCATACTAATGTTTTTCACTTTTGTATGTTACTCACAAAGCCCAACAGGAAGAGATACAAAGAGAAATCTGACTTAAGGCTAGTATAGACAATATTAAATATTTGGGAGTCTATCTGCCAAAACAAACCCAGGGACTGTATGAAGACAATTGAAAAAAACTTTTCACACAAATAAAGCCAGATCTAACTAAGCAGAAATACATCAAGTGCTCGTAGATGGGCTGAGCCAATATAATAAAAATGACAATTCTACCTACATTAATTTACTTATTCAGAGACATACCAATCAAACTCTCAGAAAATTATTTTCTAAAGCTATAAAGAATGATATCAAAATTCATTTGTAAGAGCAAAAGATCCAGAATATCAGGGGAACAAATGAAAAGAAATGGAAAGGAAGGTGGTATAATTCTATCAAAACTCAAACTGTATTATAAAGCAGCAATTATCAAAAACACTTGGTACTAAGAAACAGAAGGATAGAGGAGAAGAATTGGTTAGGTACTCAAGACCCATTAGTCAATGAATATAGCAATCTACTGTTTGATAAACCCAAGGACTTCAGCTTCTGGGATAAGAAATCACTGTTCCACAAAAATTCCAGGAAAAACTGGATAACAGTGTGTTACAAAGTATACATAGACCAATGCCTGACACAGTACATAAGAATAAAGTCTAAATGGGTTCATGATCTAAGTATAAAGACTGATACTATAAACAAATTAGTGGAGCAAGGGAAACTGTTTTTATCAGATTTATAAAAAAGGAAGAATTTTTGACTAAGCAAGAGACAGATAACATTATGAAATGAAAAATGGATAATTTTGATCACATTAAATTAAGAAGTTTTTGCACAGCCAAACCCAACGCAGCCAAGATTAGAAGGGAAGCAGAAAACTGGAAAATAATTTTTGCAACTAGTGTCTGGGATAAAGGTCTCATTTCTAAAATATATAAAGAAATTAGTCAAATGTACAAGAATACAAGTCATTCCCCAATTCACAAATGGTCAAAAAATATGAACAGACAGTTTGCATAGGAAGAAATTAATGCTATTTATAGTCATGTGAAAATATGCTCTAAATCACTATTTATTAGAGCAAATCAAAAGAACTCTGAGATACCACATCACACCTATCAGATTGGCTGACATGACAGAACAGGATGATGATAAATGTTGGAGAACATGTGGGCCAGTTTGAAAACTAATTCATTGTTGGTGCAGCTGTGAGCTGTTCCAAACATTCTGGAGAGAAATTTGGAACTATGCTCAAAGAACTTCAAAAATCTGCATATTCTTTGACCCAGCAAGACCACTTCTAGCACTGTATAGCCAAGAGATCATAAAAATGGGAAAGGGTCTCACATGTGCAAAAATATTTATAGCAGCTCTCCTTGGGGTGGCCAAAAACTGGAAATCAAGGGCCCATCAACTGGGGAATGGCTGAATAAATTGTGGTATATAAATGCAATGGAATACTACTATTCTGTAGGAAATGATGAACAAGACTACTTCAGAGAGGTCTGGAAAGACTTATATTAACTGATAATGGGAGAAAAGAGCAGAACCAGGAGAACTTTGTACTCAACAATAAGCACAGTGTGTGAGGATTTTTTCTGGTAGACTTAATACAAGGCCTTAAAAATTTCCCAATGTTCTCTTAAGGCAAAATGCCTTCCACCTCCAGAGAAAGAAATGTGGAAATCGATCACAGAATGTAGCGCATCATTTGTTTTATATTATGTTTTGATTTGTTTTATGATTTCTCCCATTTATTTTAATTCTCCTCTGCACCATGACAAAGTTAAAAATGCATTTAATAGGAATGTTTGTGTAGAAACTATATAAAATTGCATGCCATCTCAGGGAGGGAGGGGGTAGGTAGCAAGGAATGAAAGGGAGGGAGGAGAAAATATCTAAGTTACATGAAAGTGATTGTAGAACAATCAAACAAAGAAAATAAAATTTTAAAAAGCTTATGTGCAGTTTAGTGAACTTGGAGACATAGCTTCACATTAATTTCGATAATGGTGGGACAAATTTACAGTTTTAACAAAAGTGCTTTAATATTAAAACTTTCTCAATGCCCTGCCAACTTCTGTCAATTTTTGTCACCTTTTGAAATCCATGGTCATGAAGTCGAACCAGTGTCAATTTAATTTATATTTCTCTATTAATTATATGAAGATTTTTAAAATATGGCTATTGATAGTTTGGATTTTTGTTTCAAGGAACCTAGGTAGACTTATATGAGCTGAAGCAAAGGGAAGTAAGCCAAACCAGGACAATATTTTATAAAACAAAACATAACACTTTAAAAAAGAATATCTCTTAAAAACTTAAACTTTTTAATCAGTATGATGACCAAGTATTATTCAAGAGAATCTGAGACAAAGGACATGACTCACCTCCTGAAAGAGAGATAATGAACACAGTATACAAAAGAGTTTAGGACATGACCAACGTTTTGTTTTCCTTGAAAAAATGCCCATTTGTGCACACGTCTCTGTGTGTGTGTGTGTGTGTGTGTGTACACAGATGTATATATATAATATATATATATCAATTTATTTTATTTTATTTTTCCTTTTCTTTTCAGAGAAGGATGACAGAGGAAGAGAAAAAATGATTTTTATTTCAGAAAAATGAAAAATGGCTATGTTTGTCTGGGGCTATAATATTTAGGAAAAGGAATTTGCAATCAGTAGAGATTTAAGTTTAAATTCTTCCTTGAGCACTTAATTAGTTATCTAAACAATTAATCTCTCTGAGACTCGGTTTCCTCATGTATACAATGACGATTATATGTACTTCCCCCCATATATTGGTTGTATTAAATGAAATAACCTATCTAAATGTTTTTAAAAAGCAAAAGATACAAGATTTTCTATCTTAACTCTCTATATCTTTCTACCTATTTATTTTTCCATCTTTATGTGCACAAAATTTGTTTACTTTAAAATCAATCTTCATGTGTAAGACACGTCCAAAAGAAGACATCTGATCTATACTTTAAAGACAGATGTTCCTAGTTCCAAGGTCAATTTTCTATTGGAAATACGACATTACTCCTTATTCAACAAATATCAGCTATTAGTACTACTACTAGCAGTTTGTAGGCTCCACAATGGCATAGATTACGTCTCATTTTTATGGATCTGCTCACACACAGTCAGCCACTTGGATTCCGAATCTTTGGTCCAGCTGGATATTGTCTTTTCCCACATAGAAAATAGTGGAATCTTCATAACTGTTCCACTAATCTTAGCAGTGCTGTGTAAAGCACACTGCTAAAGTTGGATTCGAAGAGTTTTATATTTAAACCTGCCCTCACACAGTGTTTGCATCTGTTTAAGTCAGTCACTTACCTCTCTGTATTTTGATTTTCACCTGAAAAGAGTGTGATGGAATCACAAACTTCTAAGCCACTTCCCAACATATACCTATTTAAGATTTTATGACACCATATCCCGAAGAAATCACAAAAAATGGAAAAGGACCCGCATGTACATATATATGTATATATGTATATGTATATATATATATATATATATATATATGTGTGTGTGTGTGTATATATACACATATATATGTGAATATATGTGTGTGTATGTATATATATATATGTATATACGTATTTATGTCAATACACATACACACACATCACATCTTCTTGTGGTGACTAAAAAATAGAAACTGAGGAGATGCCAATCAGTTGTGAATGGCTGAACAAATTTTGCTATAAGGATGCAATGGCGTACTATTGGGCTAAAAGGAATGATAAACAGAGAGATTCCAAGAAAAACGTGGAAAGACTAAAATGAAGTGATGAAGAATGAAGAAAGCAGAATCAGGAGGACACTGTATACAATAACAACAACATTGTGCAATGATCATCTATGAATATCTTAGCTCTTTCCCAAGACTTCTCCAAGACAATCCCAAAGGACTCATGAGGGAAAATACTATCCGCATCTTGTGTAAGAACTTACATAATCGGGATACAGATCAAGCATACGAATCGCACTTTATTTTTCTTTTAATTTTTTTTCCTTTTCGCTTATTTCTTCTCTCACATCATGATTAATGTGGAAATAAGTTTCACATGACTGCATATATACATGCATACATATTATATATATATATATAAATATATATATGTATATGCATAAATGTCCTATATCAAATTGCTTACAATTTTATGGAGATGAGAGGGAAAGGGAGTTAGGATGGAGATAGAGAGGAGGAAAATATGAAATAAAAAATTTTAAATGAATATTGCAATTATTTTTAAAATGGAGAAATTACTATGAAAAATTTATGATACACTGATCTTAAATATAGCACTGTTAGGGTTCTTTCATATTTTTCTCTTAATGTTATTATCACCTTATTGGCTGGTTACTAGAACAAGGGTGCATTTAATTTAGCAAGGAAACAGAATGCCAATAAGTTTCTGAGAATCTCTGTAATTCTTAAACTCCTTAAATCCAAATTCCTCCCCAAACTTTGCTGAAATCCCAAAGAAAAGCAATAATAAACCTGCTAGGCATCTTATAATGAAACATTACCAAAAGCGTAAAGATCATTAAAGGTTTATACCCAGACACTCCCAGAAATGTATGTAATTTCCATTATTTTCACTCTGGCTCATACTAATTACTCCGATCTCAAAATTAAATCTCTAGGTACATTTTGTTCTCTTCTCCCTCTCCAGTCAATACTCTCAACAGCATGCTTCCTAACCTCTATTTATCCAAAAATTATTAACATCAGAAGAACATCATTATTGTTCCTCCATAGCCCTGGGATATTAAAAACTATAAGTGATCTATCATTTATTTAGCCTTGCATCTCACACAAAACCAAGCACACAGTTAACACATGTTTGTCAATTGAACGAACTCATATAGAAGTCTTATCTGAACTTATAAGAGTGGTGTATTGACATTAAAATTCTTTTCTTTTAATTATCCTCTTGAATTTATTAGAGGAAAAAGATAGTTGTGGGTTGTTGAGTTTAAAGTCAGAGAAATTACATTTTTTCTCTGATTCCATTTATTTTCTATGTGGCGTTGAGAAATACTTAGTTTGCTCAGTTTTTCTTCGAGAAGGTAGAGGTACTAATGCTTGCATTATCATATGTGTATATATACACACACATGTATACATACATATGAAAAAATAATAAGCAATAAAGATTTCTCGAGCAGGAATGCTGGATAGTATTGCTAACAATAAGTGGTATTGTGGGAATGTACAACCAGTTTCCTAGTACTCTAAATTCTTCAATAATACCCAAGTTTTTGCTTGCTTGTATTCAGATTTGAGTTCTAAGCCTCTGAGATCTTATATCGTCTTGTATTATGTATGTCAATCAACCTTTCAACTCTACGACAATCAAGTGGTAGTTTCTTTATAACCACTGATATTCCCAATCATTGAAGCCTCACTTAAATTATTACAATGAGCATTTGATCACATTAATAAATAATAGTAAGTAAAAGTATTAATAATGGTTACTATTAATTAATAGGTTAAATTCTGTCATTCATGTAAACAACATGTAATCCAAAAGACTGTTTATGTCTAACCTTCCACAACCTAGAACTAGAACGTTGATGTATTACATTATCTATCAAAGAGCTTCACTTATTTTAACTTTATATTTATCTCTAATGCTTTCATGGTTTTTCATAGTTTCCTGAACTGGCTGACTTAATAGTCTCTTATTTCTTAATATTGCTTATGCCCAGGAGTGGGAAATCTGTGGCCTAGAAGTCACATGTGGCCTTTGATTTCTAGAACTGCACCCATATTTCCCAAGCCACTACCAGAGGTACATCCATCAAAAAGGAAAGGCCTTGTCCAGTTACCAATTTCTGTCTAAGGAAAGGCCAACAGAAATACAGGAAAACAAACCCCTTAATGAATTTTGTTGTTGTAAATAGTGCCATAAACATAGAATCTACTTTAATAATCCAGTTTTACTGATAATTAATAATGTAGAGTGGGGGAGAAGAAGGAAGTAATTAGACACGGGGACCTAATATATATCATATATATACATAATAACAAAATAAAACTCGCCGAAGTGTGGGACTGCATTGGGAAGCACCTGGTTATGGGTCCATTAAAGTGGTACATTTCTTTTAAAAAATTTTTAAAATTAATTTCTTTAACTTTTAACATTCATTTCCACAAAATTTTGGGTTCCAAATTTACTCCCCATTTCTTCCCTCCCCCACCCCAAAACACTGAGCGTTCTAATTGCCACTATCACCAATCTGCCCTTTCTTCTAACATCCCTGCCTTCCCTTATCCCCATCTTCTCTTTTGTCCTATAGTGAAAGATAATTTTCTATACCCCATTAGCTGTATTTCTTATTGCCTAGTAGCAAGAGCAGTACTCGACAGTTGTTCCTAAAACTTCCAACTTCTCTTCATCCTTCCCTACCCACCCATTCCCATTGGGAAGGCAAGCAATTCAAAATAGGCCATATCTGTGTAATTTTGCAAATGACTTCCATGACAGTTGTGCTGCATAAGACTAACTATATTTCCCTCCATCCTATCCTACCCCACATTGCTTCTATTCTCTCTTTTGATCCTGTCCCTCCCCAAGAGTGTTGACATCAAATTGCTCCCTCTTCCCACTGCCCTCCCTTCCATTATCCCCCCCACCCTGCTTATCCCCTTATCCCCCACTTTCCTGTATTGTAAGATAGATTTTCATACCAAAATGAGTGTGCATTTTATTCCTTCCTTTAGTCGACTGTGATGAGAGTGCACTTCATATTTTTCTCTCACCTCCTCTCTTTTTCCCTCCACTAAAAAGTCTTTTGTCTGTCTCTTTTATGAGAGATAATTTGCCCCATTCCATTTCTCCCTTTCTCCTCCCAATATATTTCTCTCACTGCTTAATTTCATTTTTTTAAAGATATGATCCCATCCTATTCCATTCACTCTGTGCTCTCTGTCTGTGTGTGTGTGTGCATGTGTGTGTGTAATCCCACCAACTACCCAGATACTGAAAAGTTTCAGGAGTTACAAATATTGTCTTTCCATGTAGGAATGTAAACAGTTCAACTTTAGTAAACTCCCTTATGACTTCTCTTTGCTGTTTAGCTTTTCATGCTTCTCTTCATTCTTGTGTTTGAAAGTCAAATTTTCTTTTCAGCTCTGGTCTTTTCATCAAGAATGCTTGAAAGTCTTCTATTTCATTGAAAATAATTTCTTGCCCTGAAGTGTTATACTCAGTTTTGCTGGGTAGGTGATTCTTGGTTTTAGTCCTAGTTCCTTTGACTTCTGGAATATCATATTCCATGCCTTTAGATCCCTTAATGTAGAAGCTGCTAGATCTTTTGTTGTCCTGATTGTATTTCCACAGTACTTGAATTGTTTCTTTCTAGGTGCTTGCAATATTTTCTTCTTGACCAGGGAACTCTGGAATTTGGCCACAATGTTCCTAGGATTTCTCTTTTTGAATCTCTTTCAGGCGGTGATTGGTGCATTCTTTCAATACTTATTTTGCCCTCTGGTTGTATAATCTCAGGGCAGTTTTCCTTGATAATTTCATGAAAGATGACGTCTAGGCTCTTTTATTGATCATGGCTTTCACATAGTTCATAATTTTTAAATTGTCTCTCCTGGATCTATTTTCTAGGTCAGTTATTTTTCCAATGAGATATTTCACATTATCTTTCATTTTTTCATTCTTTTCGTTTTGTTTTGTGATTTCTTGGTGTCTCATAAAGTCATTAGCCTCCATCTGTTCCATGCTAAGTTTTAAATAACTATTTTCTTCAGTGAGCTTTTGAACCTCCTTTTCCATTTGACTAATTCTGCTTTTGAAAGCATTCTTCTCCTCATTGGCTTTTTGAACCTCTTTTGCCAATTGAGTTAGCCTATTTTTCAAGGTGTTATTATGTTTAGCATTTTTTTGGGTCTCCTTTAGAAAGGTGTTGACCTGACTTTCATGCTTTTCTTGCATCTCTCTCATTTCTCTTCCCAGTTTTTCCTCCAACTCTCTAACTTGATTTTCAAAATCCTTTTTGAGCTCTTCCATGGCCTGAGCCCATTGAATATTTATTTTGTATGTTTGGGATACAGAAGCCTTGACTTCTGTGTCTTTCCCTGATGGTAAGTATTGTTCTTCCTCATCAGAAAGCATGGGAGGAGATATCTGTTCACCAAGAAAGTAACCTTCTATGGTCTTATTTTATTTCCGTCTTTTCTGGGCATTTTCACAGACAGTTACTTGACTTCTGAATATTCTCTTCACACCCACTTTGCCTCCAGATCCGCCCAGCCAGCGCTTGGGGTCTGAGATTCAAATGCTGCTCCACAGCCTCAGGGTTTTCAGCAGAGACGCGGCTGCCATTCAGTGTGAGATTAAGTTCAGGTGCTCAGGTTGGGGCAGGGCTGCCCCAAGGGGCTTAGTTCCTTCAGGGGGTTTATGAGGAGACCTTCAACAATGGACCCAGGCTCCTGCCTGCTTTGGGAACCCCTTTCTGCTGCTGCCTGTGCTGCTGCCTCCCGAGGGGGCCTGAGTTATGGGGACACCCCGCTCCCCTTCCAGCTATCTGAAAAGACCCTCTCACTGACCTTTAGCACCTGTGGGTAGTGGGACCTCCACGGCTGCTGGAGATTATGTCCCTGAAGCGTGCTAGGATCTGCTCCCCTCGGTGCTACAGGGCCAACGCAGGGCTGGGCTCTGCTCTGGTTCCAGTGCACAATGGGCCTTTCAGGTCAGTTTTGCAGGTCTCTCTGGAACAGAAATTTCCTCTGCTCCGTTGTTCTGTGGCTTCTGCTGCTCCAGATTTTGTTGGGAGTTCTTCTTCACAGGGATTTTATGGGCTGCGGGTTTGGAGCTAGCATATGTTTATCTTTCTACTCTGCCATCTTGGCTCTTCCCCCAAAGTGATCCATTTCTTAAACACACAGGTACATGAGGCAAAGATAAACCCATAATTAACAAGATTTATTTTTTTTTATACAGCTGTATTAACCTTAATGAATTGCTGCCAATAGTATTCCCACAGGCTAATCTTACAGCAGTGGTTTACATTCATTGACTCAATTGAGCTTACCACATATTATCTTGTAACAAAGGTATAGTAAATACAGTATTGAACCTATAGAAAGGAAGGAAGGAAAGAAGAAAGGAAAGAAGGAAGGACAGAAGAGAAAGTAGGAGGGAGGCTTAATGTATGATTATTAATATACAGATTCCTAAAATTAGGTCATTCATAAATGACTGACAGAAAGTGATTTGTTCAAAAATATAAACAATGTAGTTGATATCTAAACAATTTTTACTTCATGTAGGATATTCCTACCTCCTGTATTTCCTTCATTTTTTTTTGAAAACTTCACCCAATAGAAAGGAAGGAAGGAAGTGAAAAAAGAAAAAGACAGGGCGAAAGGAAAGAGGACAAAGGAAAGAAAGAAGTGGAGAAAGGGAAGGAAGAAGGGAACAAAGAAATAAAAAAGGAGGTGTGGGAGAAGTAGATAATGACTCCCGCATCGCAAATTAATCCCGGAGAGTGACTTCTGCTGCTATCTTGAGATTCGGAGTCTTCAGTATGTATCCATTCACTTCTTTTGATATAGTGTCTACACCAAATATCCTTGCTGTTGCACCATAATTTATTAATAATTAATTTTTTCATTTTTAGATTTCACTGTTTAGTTCCATAAGAATTTGGGTTCTAACTTTTTCTTTTCCTTTTTTTCTTTTTTTTATAAATAAATTTTATTTATTTTCAGTGTTCTAAAATAGCTGCCATATAATTTAGATTATTTTCCCCTCTCTCTCCCTACTTCTCCCCTTCGTGGCCAAGAAGGAATAACATTTTGTATACATATCCCTTGGAGTGCTGAGAAGGGAATATTTTTTTACTGAAGAAGAGAACAAAAGCATTATCAAATGCAAGATGGATAATTTTGATTATATTAAACTGAAAAGTTTTTGCACAACCAAACCCAATGCAACCAAAATTTGGAGGGATGTAGAAAATTGGGAAAGAATTTTTACAGCTAATCTAGGGATAAATGCCTCATTTCTAGACTATATAGAGAAGTGAGTCAAATGTACAACTATACAAATCATTACCCAATTGATAAATGGTCAAAGGATATGAACAGGCAATTTTCAGAGAAAATTAAAGGTATCAATTAATTAATTAATTAATTAAAGAAATTAAATATATCTATAATCATATGAAGAAATGCTCTAAATCACTTTTGATTAGAGAGATGCAAATCAAAATATATCTGAGGTACCACAACACACCTATGAAATTGGGAAACATGACAGAACAGGAAAATGATAAATGTTGGAGAGGATGTGGGAGAGTTGGAACACTAATTCATTGTTGGTGGAGCTCTGAGCTCATTGATCCATTCTGGAGAGCAGTTTGGAACTATGCCCAAAGGGCTACAAAAATGTGGATACCCTTTGATCGAGTAATATTGCTACTAGGACTGTATTCCCAAGAGATCATAAAAATGCAAAAGGGTTCCACATGTATAAAAATATTTACAGCAGCACTCTTTGTGGTTGCCAAAAACTGGAAATCAAGGAGATGCCCATCAATTGGGGAATGGCTGAATAAATTATAGTATATGAATGTAATGGAGTACCATTGTGTCATAAGAAATGATGAAAAAGAAGACTTCAGAGAGGCTTGGAAGGACTTATATTATGTAATGCTGAGCGAAAGTAGCAGAACCAGGAGAACATTGTGCACAGCAACAACGACAGTGTGCGAGAGTTTTTGTCTGATAGAACTGGAACTTCGTAATTACCAAAGAACTTAAAAAAAATTCCCAGTGATTTTCTGAGGCAAAATGCCTTCCACACTCAGAGAAAGAACTAGGGAATTCATTCACAGAATGTAGCAGATCATGTTTGTGTGTGTGTGTGTGTGTGTGTGTGTGTGTGTGTGTGTGTGTGTGTCTGTATTATGTTTTGATTTGTTATATGATTTCTTCCATTTATTTTATTTCGTCTACACAGCATAACTATAGTGAACATGTAATGAATAGGAAAGTATATGTAGACCCTATATAGAATTGTATGCTATCTTGGGAAGAGAGTGGGGTGGTGTGGCGTGGCGGGGTAATCTAAGTTTTAGGGTAGTGATTATAGAATATTAAGAAAAGAAATAAAATAATAATTAAAAAAGAAATAAAAAAATTTGGATAGGTTCTACACATACATTTCTGTTAAATACATTTTCACTATAGTCATGCTGTGCTGAAGAATTAAAATGAGTGGGAGAAATCATCTAACAAACCAAAACGCCACACACACACATACACACACACACACACACACACACACACACACACAATGATCTGCTACAGTCTGTGATTGAATTCCATAGTTCTTTCGTTGAATGTGGAAGGCATTTTGCTTTAGAAGACCATTGGGAATTTTTTTTTTCAGTCCTTGTATTGCAATGAAGTTCTGAGTCTACCAGAAAAAACTCTCACACACTGCGGTCATTGCTGTACACAAAGTTCTTCTGGTTCTGCTCCTTTCACTCAGCATCAGATCATATAAGTGTTGCCAGGCCTCTCTGAAGTCTTCCTGTTCATCATTTCTTTCTTTTTTTTTTTTTTTTATTAAATTTATTTATTTAACTTTTAACATTCATTTTCACAAAATTTTGGGTTACAAATTTTCTCCCCTTTTATCCCCTCCCCCCCAAACACCAAGCATTCTAATTGCACCTATGACCAATCTGCTCTCTCTTCTATCATCCCTCTCTGCCCTTGTCTCCATCTTCTCTTTTGTCCTGTAGGGGCAGATAGCTTTCTATACCCCTTTACCTGTTTTTCTTATTTCCTAGTGGCAAGAACATTACTCGACAGTTGATCCTAACACTTTGAGTTCCAACTTCTCTTCCTCCCTCCCTCCCCACCCCTTCCCTTTGGAAGGCAAGCAATTCAATATAGGCCATATCTGTGTAGTTTTGCAAATGACTTCCATAATAGTTGTGTTGTATAGGACTAACTATATTTCCCTCCATCCTATCCTGTCCCCCATTACTTCTATTCTCTTTTGATCCTATCCCTCCCCATGAGTGTCGACCTCGAATTCCACTCTCCTCCTCATGCCCTGCCTTCTATCATCCCCCCCACCCTGCTTGTCCCCTTATCCCCCACTTTCCTGTATTGTGAGATAGGTTTTCCTACCAAAATGAGTGTGCACTTTATTCTTTTCTTTAGTGGAATGTGATGAGAGTAGACTTCATGGTTTTCTCTCACCTCCCCTCTTTATCCCTCCACTAATGAGTCTTTTGATTGCCTCTTTTATGAGAGATAATTTGCCCCATTCAATTTCTCCCTTTCTCTTCCCAATATATTTCTCTCTCACTGCTTGATTTCATTTTGTTTTAAAGATATGATCCCAACCTATTCAATTCACTCTGTGCACTCTGTCTCTATGTATGTGAGCGTGTGTGCATGTGTAATCCCACCCAGTACCCAGATACTGAAATGTTTCAAGAGTTACAAATATTGTCTTTCCATGTAGGAATGTAAACAGTTCAGCTTTAGTAAGTCCCTTATGACTTCACTTTGCTGTTCACCTTTTCATGGTTCTCTTCATTCTTGTGTTTGAAAGTCAAATTTTCTTTTCAGCTCTGGTCTTTTCATCAAGAATACTTGAAAATCCTCTATTTCACTGAAAGACCATTTTTTCCCCTGAAGTATTATAGTCAGTTTTGCTGGGTAGGTGATTCTTGGTTTTAGTCCTAGTTCCTTTGACTTCTGGAATATACTGTTCCATGCCCTTCGATCCCTTAATGTAGAGGCTGCTAGATCTTGTGTTATCCTGATTGTATTTCCACAATACTTGAATTGTTTCTTTCTAGCTGCCTGCAGTATTTTCTCCTTGACCTGGGAACTCTGGAATTTGGCCACAATGTTCCTAGGAGTTTCTCTTTTTGGATCTCTTTCATGCGGTGTTCTGTGGATTCCTTGAATATTTATTTTGCCCTCTGGTTCTAGAATCTCAGGGCAGTTTTCCTTGATAATTTCATGAAGGATGATGTCTAGGCTCTTCTTTTGATCATGGCTTTCAGGTAGTCCCATAATTTTTAAATTGTCTCTCCTGGATCTATTTTCCAGGTCTGTTGTTTTTCCAATGAGATATTTCACATTATCTTCCATTTTTCCATTCTTCTCTCTTTGTTCTGTGATTTCTTGGTTTTGCATAAAGTCATTAGCCTCCATCTGTGCCATTCTAATTTTGGAAGAACTATTTTCTTCAGTGAGCTTTTGAATCTCCTTTTCCATTTGGCTAATTCTGCTTTTGAAAGCATTCTTCTCCTCATTGGCTTTTTGAACCTCTTTTGCCAATTGAGTTAGGCTAGTTTTTAAGGTGTTAATTTCTTCAACATTTTTTTGGGTCTCCCTTAGCAGGGAACTGATCTGCTGTTCATGCTTTGACTTCATGTCTCTCATTTCTTCTCCCAGCTTTTCCTCCACCTCTCTAACTTGATTTTCAAAATTCTTTTTGAGCTCTTCCATGGCCTGAGCCCATTGGGTGGGCTGGGACACAGAAGCCTTGATTTCTGTGTCTTTGCCTGATGGTAAGCATTGTTCTTCCTCATCAGAAAGGAAGGGAGGAAATGCCTGTTCGCCAAGAAAGTAACCTTCTATAGTCTTATTTCTTTTCCCTTTTCTGGGCATTTTCCCAGCCAGTGACTTGACCTCTGAATATTTTCCTCACACCCACCTCACCTCCTGATCCTCCCAGCCCGTGTTTGTGGTCTGAGATTCAAATGCTGCTTCCAGCCTCAGGGCTTTTGGCGGGGGCAGGGCTGCTATTCAGTATGAGATTATGATCTGGTGCTGAGATCGGGGCAGGGCCACCTCTCAGGCTCAGTTCCCTCAGGGGGTTTATGCGCAGACCTTCCGCAATGGATTCAGGCTCTCGCCCGCTTGGGGAGCCCCTGTCTGCAGCCGCCTCTCAGCTTCTACCTCCCGGGGGGGGGGGGGGGCCTGAATTATGGGGGCACCCCACTCCCCTCTCGACCCGCCAAAGAGACTCTCTCACCCACCCCTGTCACCTGTGGGTGGAGGGACTTGTGCGGCCGCTGGAGATCCCGTCCCTGAAGCCTGCTCGGATCTGTTTCTCTCGGTGCCACAGCCGTGGCCGCAGCAGGTCTGGGCTGGGCTTTGTGTCTGCAGCGCGACGGACCTTTTGCGAGAGGTTTGCAGATCCCTCTGTGGGTGGAGGGACCCGTGTGGCCGCTGGAGATCCTGTCTGTGAAGCCTGCTCGGATCTTTTCCTCTCGGTGCCGCGGCGGCCGCGGCAGGGCTGCACTCAGCTCCCAGTCCCGGCGCCCAGTCCGCAGCACGAAGGACCCCCCGGCGAGAGGTTTGCAGGTCTCTCTGGAACAGAAATCTCTCTCGCTCCAATGTTCCGTGGCCTCTGGGTGCGGAATTCGCCGTGAGTTACTTCCCTGTAGCCATTCTATGGGTTGTGGGTTCAGAGCTATGTGTATGTGCGTCTTTCTACTCCCCTGTTCATCATTTCTTATAGAAAAATAGAATTCCATTACATTGATATACCATAATTTATGCAGCCATTTCCCAATTGATGGGTATCCCCTTGATTTCCAGTTTTTGGCCACCACAAAAAGTGCTGCTATAAATATTTTTGTACTTGAGGGACCCATTCCCATTTTTATGATCTCTTGGGGACACTGTCCTAGAAGCACTATTGCTGGGTCACAGGATATAAATATTTTTATAGCCCTTTGGGAATAGTTCCAAATTGCTCTCCAGAATGGTTGGATCAGCTCACATATCAACCAACAGTGTATTAGAGTTCCAACTCTCCCACATCCTCTCCAACATTTATCATCTTCATGTTCTGTCATGTCTGCCAATCTGATAGGTGTGTTGTGGTGACTCAGAGCTGTTTGAATTTGCATTTCTTTAATCAAAAGTGATTTAAATCATTTTCTCATATGACTATAGATATATTTGATTTCTCCTGCTGGTAACTGCCTGTTCATATCCTTTGACCATTTATCAGTTGGTCAATGATTTGTATTGTACATTTGACTCAGTTCTCTATATATGCTAGAAATGAGGCCTTTCTCCCCTAGATTAGCTGTACAAATTCTTTTCCAGTTTTCTACATTTTGGTTGCATTGTGTTGGTTGTGCAAAAACTTTTCAGTTTAATGTAATCAAAATTATCCATCTTTCACTTCATAATGCTTTCTATCCCTGCTTTAGTCAAAAATTCTTCCCTTCTGCATAAATCTGATAAATATGCTATTTATTGCTCCACCAATTTGTCTTTATACCTAGATCATGTACTCATTTAGATTTTATTCTTGTGTATGGTGTCAGGCATTGGGCTATGCCTAGTTTCTGCCATACTTTTATGCAGTTTTCCCAGCAATTTTTGTCGAACAGTGAGTTCTTATCCCAGAAGCTGGGGTTCTTGGGTTTATCCAACAGTAGATTGCTATATTCATTGTCTAATGTGACTTGAGTACCTAGCATATTCCTTTTGTCTACCCTTCTGTTTCTTAGCCAGTACCAAGTGGTTTTGATAACTGCTGCTCTGTAATCCAATTTGAGATCTGGTATTGCTAGGCTACCTTCCATAGCATTTCTTTTCATTAGTCCCCTTGATGTTCTGGACCTTTTGTTCTTCCAGATGAATTCTGATATTATTTTTTCCAGCTCTAGAAAGTAATTATCTGACAGTTTAATTGGTATGACACTGAATAAATAAATTAATTTAGGTAGAATTGTCATTTTTATTATATTGGCTAGGCCTACCCATGAGCAACTGATGTATTTTTGCTTACTTAGATCTGACTCTATTTGTGTGAAAAGTGTCTTGTAGTTGTGTTTGTATAATCCCTGGGTTTGTTTTGGTAGGTAGAATCCCACGTATTTTATAATGTCTACCCTGGCTTTAAATGGGATTTCTTTTTGCTTTGTTAATAATATACAGAAATGCAAAAGATTTCTGTGGGTTTATTTTGTAACCTGCAACTTTGCCAATGTTGCTTATTGTTTCAAATAGCTTTTTACTCTAATCTCTGGGATTTTCTTAGAATATCATCATATCATCTGCAAAGAGTGATAATTTAGTTTCTTCTTTGCCTGTGTTGATTCCTTCAGTTTCTTTATCTTTTCTAATTGCCATAGATAACATTTCTATTATCATATTGAATAATAGTGGTGATAATGGACATCCTTGTTTCACCTTATTGGAGATGCATCTAGCTTATCACCATTGCATATAATACTTGCAGAAGGTTTTAGGTAGATACTCATTATTTTGTAGAAAGTTCCTTTCATTCCTGTACTCTCCAATGCTATTAATAGGAATGGGTGCTGTATCTTGTCAAAAGGTTTTTTCTGCATCTATTGAGATAATCATGTGATTTCTGTTAGTTTTGCTGATGATATGATCGATAACGCTAATAGTTTTCCAAATACTAAAGCAGCCCTACGTTCCTGGTATGAATCTTACCTGATCATAATGTATTATTCTCATGATAAGTTGCTGTATTCTTTTTTTGCAGAGAAACATAGCAAGACTTTTATGAATAAATTGATATATGTTGAACAAGAACATTTTACCACAATTTAAATGAAAACAATACAAAAAGACAAATGAACTCAGATGACATGCAATAATCAATATTGGTTTCAGCATGCAGAGTATAAGAAACATTTCCTACCTCTCATTAGAAAGGTGGATAAATTTAGGTGCAGAATGCTACATACTGTTAGACATGGTTGCCATGTTGTTTGATTTTATACTTAGGTGGTACAATAGATTGTGTTGTAGTCACAGTCCAAGTCATTTAACATCTGTCAGCCTCAATTTCTTCATCTATAAAATGGGGAAAACAGCACCTAATTCCCAGGGTTTTGTGAAGATCAAATGAGTTAAAACATGTAAAAGGCTTTGTATACTTTAAAGCTCTATATAAATGCTAGTTATTATTATCATCACTACTTAATTATTTTCCCTTGTTACAAAGGAGAAATACAAAGGAGTATATCAGGAAATGACAGTGGCATAAAAAAATCAAGAGATATCAATAAAATTTAAAAATTTTTAAAAATATGCCATAGCCTAGTTATCCTTGTCTTGCCTTGTGGGTGATTGGCAATTTTGCAGATGACCAGTATTTGGTGACCAGTATTCCATGTTTTATAATCATATAATATCATTAGAGGAATATTGGTGTTTGAAAGATGGGGTTTTATTGCATGGTTTTGTATATACTTTGTACTTGCTTATCTATCCACACATCCTATCCTTTCAGAAGGATGGCAGGATTTTGTGTTCAGGGACTATTTTTTTGTTTGTTTGTTTATATCCCCTTGAACAAAATAGGTCGCTAAAGGTTTGTTGAATTCAGGTGAGAAGTGTGCAGTCATGCAAAACATCATATGATTTTCCAAATACAATTGAGTCTCCTCCTCTTTCTCCCATTTAATTCTGCTTATTGTCCATGTGCACAATCTGTCCAGAGTACTGACAGAGCAACAGTATTAGGTATCAGTTAATGCCATATCATAGCCTGAACAAAAGACATTCTTCATCTACTTGGTTTTCTTTTGTGGATAGTTAGATTAAACTCTTTTGAATGCTTGTGGATATCATTTGGAAGGATGGCTTTGCTATATACTCACTTTGGAAAAACATACTAACACTGGAATAATAGAGGATGATTAGCATGGCCCCAAGGATAACACACACACATATTCATGAGGTTCTTCTTATTTTTTAAACAAGCTGTGGTATATTAATGTATGTATAAATTACTGTGCTGTATTAAATGACAAATATGATGAATACAGAAAAGCATGCAAAGATTTACATGAAATAAGCAGAGCCTAGAAAACAATATGCTCAACGACTTCAACAATGTAAATGGAAAGAACAGACACACACACACAAACACAAATGAATGCTGCAGAATTACAAAGAATAAGTGTGGCCTGAAAGACGAATTAAGAGAAGACACCTCCACTTGCCCCTCTGCAGAGGTGGGAAGTCCATGGTTGTTGCACATTGCACATATTTTCAGACTTTTAATGTATTGAGCAGTTTTGTAAATTTTTTCCCCCTTTGGGGTAGCCTCTGAGAGTTATTTGATTCCTGATATCAGTTCTAATCTGGGTTCTGACAATAAATAGCTGTGTAATCTCAGGAAATCACTCTTCATGTCAGGGTCTATTTCCTTATGTGTACAGTGGGAATTACACCTGCCCCACCTACCTCATATGGTTATGTAAAGATAATATGAGATAAATAAAAAAGGAATTCTTAACCTGGGATCTATGAACTTAGGTTTAAAAGTATTTATTTTGATAACTATTTAAATGTAGTTGATTTCCTTTGTAATCCTCTGTATTTTGTTTTACGCATTAAAAACATTGTACTCAGAAGGGGTACATGGCACACACAAAAAGGGTAAGAATCCCTGATACATAGTCTGGAGTAAATAGTAAATAAATCTGTAAAAAAGTAAACTATTACGAGTAGTTCTAATTTTGGTTTGGGGCAACAATGGATAGATCACCAGGCCTAGAGTCAAGAAGATGGGAACCCAAATCCAGCCTGAGACATTTACCAGCTAGATGATCCTGGACAAGTTACTTAACCCCTATTTGCCTCAGTTCTTCATCTATAAAATGGGGACACACCAAAGAAGGAAATGGCAAAAGACTCCATTATCTTTACCAAGGAAATCTCATGGACAAAACCCATGAAGGGTCATGAGGAATCAGACATGACTGAACAACAACAAATTTTGGTTCAGCAGTTAAGAGAAAGTGTTCCATGTTGAGACACTATTCCTCTTAAATCCAAGTGTTCTGTGCTCTCTTACCAGTTGATGAGATTCTACGGATCTCCTGTGCAGCAAGAAAGAGATCATCAATGGGGTCAACAAGATGCTTAATATTAATTTTTTCAGCATTGTAGTAATTGCCATCAGCTGCCCTTCCTGCGTGCTCTATAGCCACCAAATGATCAAATCTTGGTGATCTGGGATTCTCATCCTTACACAAGAACATGAATGCTGATCCTCCTACTTCCTCACCTTCGTAACTTAACAGAGGTATTGTTGTCTTCAGAACACCTTGATTGACTGAGTCTTCAATAATTTTTCTATGCAAGCTCATGGCTCTCTCATCAACAACATTAGCAATCTCCTTTTCTAAAGCTTGCAAAATGGCAGCCACTGCAATGGCTCCTGGGGGACCATCAGTCTCTTCAGGTGGGTCACGAGTGAAATGGATAGGGAACCCAGTGGTGATGATGGCCTGGCAGAACTTTTCAAACTCCTCTGCAAAGGATCTGGGCAGGATCACCACAATCACCTGTTTAGGTCCCCCTAGCATGCCAGAAATATTTCTAGGGTTATATTTCTTCTGTAGAATCAAACTTCGAAATGCAGGAGAAAGGCATGTCCTCAGATAGGTGATGAAAATCATTTATCCAAACTGTTCTGGAGCTTGAGGTCCCCAGTTTTGTTTTGTTTTTAATCTCCAAGCTTTTCCCTCTTCTTCCATGTAAATCAGTAGAAGATGAATTCCCAAAGGAGTCCCCAAATTCAAAAAGCACACAAAAAGAGATTGGAGCACTGGGAGGAGAAGCTGTTGCATTCTTTTTGCTAAAATCTTATTTAAAATTTTTGCATCTGTATTTATTAGAGAAATTGGTGTATAATTTTCTTTCTCTTTTTTGTTTTTTCTTGGTTTGGGTACCAAAACCATATTGGTATCATACAAAGAATTTCGGAGGACTACTTCTTCCCTAATTTTCAAAAATTGTCTATATTGTATTGGAATTAACTGTTCTTTAAATATTTGATAGAATTCACTTGAAAATTCATACCATCTGGAAATTTTTTCCTAGGGAGTTCATTGATTCGTTTTCTGAGATAGGGTTGTTTAAGTATTCAAATTCCTCTTTTGTTAATCTGGGCAATATCTATTTTTAAAACACTTATCCATCTCATTTAGATTTTCAAATTTATGAGCATAAAATTGGGCAAAGTAATTTCTAATTTTAGTTTTAATTTCCTCCTCATTGGAGGTGAGTTCACCATTTTCATTTTTGATTTTAGTAATTTGGTTTTCTTCTGTCTTTTTTTAAACCAGAATGACCAAAGGTTTATCAATTTTATTAGCTTTTTCATACAACCAACTATTGGCTTTATTTATTAATTCAATAGTTTTCTTAATTTCAAATTTATTAATCTCTCCTTTGGTTTTCAGTATTTCTAATTTCGTATTTACTTGGGGATTTTAAATTTGTTTTTTCTTCTAACTTTTCAGCTACATGCCTAAGCCACTGATCTCCTCTTTCTCTATTTTATTCATGTAGGCATTCAATGATATAAGATTTTCCTTGAGAACTGCTTTTGCAGTATCGCAAAAGATTTGGTAGGTTGTTTCGTTATTGTCATTCTCTTGAATGAAGTTGTTGACGGTTTCTATGATTTCTTGTTTAACCCACTCCTTCTTTAGGATTAGATTATCTAGTTTTTAATTAATTTTTAGTTTATCTTTCCATGGCATTTTAAGATATATAAATTTTGTTGCATTATGATCTGAGAAGGATGCATTGACTATCTCTGCCTTTCTGCACAGGATTATGAGGTTTTTATGCCCTAGAACATGGCCACTTTTTTATGTGCCATGTACCACTGAGAAAAAAGTATGTTCTTTTCTATTCCCATTCAGTTTTCTCCAGAGATCTATCATATCTACCGTATCCAGAGTTGTATTTACCTCCTTAACCTCTTTCTTATTCATTTTGAGGTCAGGTTTATCAAGTCCAAAGAGGGGGAGGTTGAGGTCCCCTATTAGCATAATTTTGCTGTCTATTTCTTCCTTCAACTCCCCCAACCTCTCCTCTACGAATGTGGATGCTATATCACTTGGAACATACATGTTTAGTAATGATATTGCTTCATTGTGGATTGTACCTTTTAGCAGGTTATAGTTTTCTTCCTTATCTCTTTTGATTCAATCTGTTTCTGCTTTTGCTTTGTCTCAGATTAGGATTGCTACCCCCGCTTTTCTTGCATCTGCTGAGGCACAATATATTCTGCTCCAACCTTTTACTTTATCCTGTGTGTATCCCCCCTTTCAAATATGTTTCTTGGAAACAACACATTGTTGGATTATGGCTTTTAATCCATTCTGCTATCTGTCTCCGTTTTATGGGAGAGTTCATTCCATTCACATTTTCAATTATTATTGCAATCTGTGTCTTCCCCTCCATTGTCTTTCCCACCGTTTGTGCTTTTAGTTCTCCTGTCTTCCTTCCCCTCTTCAATAGAGTTTTCACTTTTGACCACATGTCCTGGAATCTTCCCTTCCTTCTTTCAGCACCCCTCCCTTTTACTCCCCTTTACCCATACTACTTTTCCCCTCCTTTTTAACTTCCCCTCTCCTTTCTTCCTCCTTCTCCTCCTACTGCATGTAGTACTAGTTAGAATTAAATACTTTATTAAGTTTATTATTCCCTCCTTGAACCAAATCGAATGAGAGTGCCCCATGAACAATGCTCATCTCTCTTCTCTCTTTCCCTCTACTATAATTTTGTACTTCTTCCTGTGACATAATTTAACATTTTCTGCTTCCTCCTTTTCACATGTCCTGTTACAATCCCTTTGCATGCTTAAATCATATTCTTATCATCACATCATTTACTTTATACCCACTCCCTCTATGTATATCGTTTCTATATTTCATAATAGGTGTACAATTCTCAGGATTAACAACCATCATCTTCCCTTATAGGAAGGTAAGCAGTAAGCCCAACTTAAGTAAGAAGTATTTCATTTCCCCTGTTTACTTTTTTATGCCTCTCTTGAGACCTCCATTAGAAGATCGAATTTTCTATTGAGTTCTGGCGTTTTTCTCAAGAAGGTCGGGAAATCCGTAATTTTGTCGAATGAGTTCTAATTTTTCTCCCCCTTCCTTTCTTTCTCCCTCCCCAAGAGAGCATGCAATCTGATATAGGCTATACTTATATGCTACTATTGAACATATGTTCATATTACTCATGTTGTAAAAAAGAATTAGACCAATGGGAGGAATCATGAGAAAAAAGGGGAAAAAAGACAGCAAATAGTATGTTTCCATACACATTCAGACTCCATAGTTCCTTCCTTCTTCCAATATGTTTGTTTCACACAAAGACAACACCACTCCCTTCCCCAATTCAATTTAGGAAATGTTCTGTTTTGAGGCATATTACCTTCACATATGTTATTTTTTTAAGTGAGCTTAACAATTAAGTTAAGTCAGCTGAAAGTTAAACCTGAAGCAGGTAGACCAAAAGATATAGCCACTCAAGGTGGAGAATTTCTGAGTCCTGGGAAAGTTCTCTTGTCTGTCTGTTCTGATGAGAAGATTTATTTGATTTAAAGCAGATCGACTACATTAAGAAAATAAACACCCTATCTGTTGCAGCTAAGAATGTACATTTTTCTTTAACAAATATACTATTCTGATAAGAAGTAGAGATATTAGGGCAGAGTAGAAGGACTGACCAACTCTTAGCTCTAACCCCAAGCCCATAACATACTTGTTAAAAATAACTCTGAACAAATTCTAGTGTAGCAGAAGTCACAAAACAACAGAGTGAAAGAGATTTCCAGCCGAAGACAGCCTGGAAGGCCAACAAGAAAGTTGTATCACACTAGCCTCAGAGCAGAGCACATCACAGCCTTGGCTGCATGGCATGGCGGGGACAGAACTGGAGCAGGATTCAGGGTAAGAAATAAAGGGCAGCTGCTACAGTTCCCATATTTCTCAACCCACAAACTCCAACAAGAACTGCAAAGTTCAGTGAGAAAGCTCTTTCACCTGGGTGAGAAGGCAGAAAAGTCTGGCCCCAAAGCCCCGTTCAGGGCAGCAGACGTCACTGTGGCAGTGCGTTCATTTTTGGAGTCCTCAGCCTAAAGACCTTGAGGTAATTAAGCCCACTGATCTGAATCTCATCCTTGAGTTGCTGTCCTGAGGTGGGAAGGAGCATTGGCTTGGTGGAGCTGGAGGCAGTTGTGGAGATGGAAACATAATCGAAGGTCTTGGGCAGAAAAGCTTGTGGTTACATCTATACTAAAGCACAGGACAGGAGAGGAATAAACTCCTATCCCTTGATTGTGCCACCTTGGAGGAACTGAGAAGTGACGGGTCCCTAAATTATACCCTCCACTTGACAAATGAGTCAAAAGTCCAATAACTGGGTGGGAAAAGGCTAAAAAAAGGGAAAACAAATAAGACTATAGATGGGTACTTTCTTGATGAATAGGTATTTTCCTCCATCATTTTGGAAGAGGAAGAACAAGACACACCATTAGAGGAAGACATCAAAGTCAAGGGTTCTTCATCCAAAACCTCCAAAATATATTTCCAATAGTCTCAGGAAGTGGAATAACCCAAAAAAGATTTTCAATATTAAATAAGAGAGGTGGAGGAAATGTTGGGAAGTGAAATTGGAGTGATGCAAGAAAATCATGAAAGGAGAGTCAGCAATTTGCAAACAAGTCCCAAGAAAATACTAAAGAAAATAACACCTTGAAAAATATACAAATTTAAATGGTAAAAATGGTCCTAAAAGTCAATGAAGGAAAAAAATGGTCTAAAAAGGAGAATTAGTCAAATGGAAAAGAAGTTTCAAAAGCTCACTGATTAAAATAATTCTTTAAAATTAGAATGGAGAAAATAGAAGCTAATGACTTTGTTAGAAAACAAAAAAATCCAAATCAAAATCAATAGAATGAAAAAATAGAATATAATGTGAAATATCTTATTAGAAAAGCAACTTACCTAGAAAATAGATCCAGGAGACACAATTTAAAAGTTATGGGGATAGCTGAAAGCCATAGTGAAAAAAAGAGTCTAGAAATCATCTTTCATGAAATCATGAAGGAAAACTGCCCTGATATTTTAGAACCAAGGAGTAAAATAGAAATGAAAAGAGTTAGCTGATCACCTCATGACAGAGATCCCACACACAAAAAAAAAATTCCTAGGAATATTGTAGACAGATTCCAGAGTTACCAATTCAAGGAGAAAATCTTTCAAGGAGGCAGAAAAAATCAATTTGAGTATTGTGGAAATACAATCAGGATAACTCAAGATGTAGCAGCTTTTATACTAAGGGATCAATGCATTTGGAATATCATATTCCATATGTCAAAGGAGATAGGATTAAAACCAAGGATTACCTGTCCAGAAAAACTGAGTATAATACTTCAGGGGAAGAAAAGAATTTCAATGAAATAGAGGACTTGCGAACATTCTTGTTGAAATGACCAGAGCTGAACAGAAAACTTGACTTTCAAATATAAGAATCAAGAAAAGCATGGAAAGGTAAACAGGAAAGAGAAGCCTTAAAGGAACTCATTAAAATTGAGCTATTTACCTTCCTACATGGAAAGATATTATTTGAAACTCATGAGACCTTCTGCACTATTAGGGTACTTAGAGAGCAGCTAGGTGGTGCAGTGGATAGACCACCAGTGCAGGAGTCAGGAGGACCTGAATTCAAACCTCACCTCAGACGCTTGACACTCACTAACTGTGCGACCTTGGGCAAGACCCTTAACCCCAATTGCCTCATCCTGGGTCATCTCCAGTCATCCTGATGAAAATCCGGTCACTGATTTCAGATGTCTCTGGAGCAGAAGTGAGTCTGGTGACTTGCATAGCCCTCCCTCACTCAAAACAAACTCAAGAGAAAGTCATGTCATCATTTGTCTGATTGTGTGGTCTTCTTCAGCAACGAAGGATGAACACATACTTAGAAAGACTCTCTCTCTCTCTCTCTCTCTCTCTCTCTCTCTCTCTCTCTTTCTCTCTCTCTCTCTGTATTATGTTTTATATATATGTATATATATACATATATATATATACACATATATATAGTGTGTGTTATATATATGTATATATTACATATCATGTAATCATATATTACATATTATATTATATATATACATATGTACGCGTGTTTGGGTATGAATGTGTGTGTTATGTATGTGTACATGTATGTGTATTTATACATGCATATATGTATACGTGTGTGCTTGGGTGTATATACAGACACACATACATACATATATGTAGATAGAGGGCACAGGGTGACATGAATATGAAGGGGGAATACCTAAAAATAAAATTCACTGTGGAATGGAATGTAAAAGGAGCAAGTGAAAGGGAGAGGTAGAATGAAGCAAATCATCTCACAGAAAAGAGGGAAGAAAATGTTTCTACAATAGAGGGGAAGAGGGGAGGATGAAAGGAAATAATTAAGCCTTACTCTCATGGAATTTGTCTTAGTTGGAAAAAACACACACTCAGTCTGATATAGAAATTTGTTTTACCCTGCAGGAAGGCAAGTTGGAAGGGAACAGGAGAGGGAAGATAATAGAAGGGACAGCAAATTGGAGAAAGGGATAATAAGAAACAAACAATATTGTGGGAGGACAAGTCTTGGGAGAGAATGGAATAAATGAAGGGCAGGATAGGACAGAGGGACATGTGGTTAGTAATTTATAACATACATATTATGGAAGTGCTTTGCATTGTTACACATGTATGACCTAAATAGAATTGCTTGTTTTCTCAATGATAGACAGGGAGCAAGGGAGAGAATATGTAACTGAAAGCTTTAAGAATGAATATTAAAAATTGTTTTAGCATGGAACTGTAAATTAAGCTATAGAGGCAATGGAGTACAGAAATCTATTTTGCCCTACAGGAAAATAGAGGGGAAGAAGAATGGAAGAAGGTTGGGTATTAGAAGGGAGGACGAACTGAAGGAAGGGGTAGATGGAGTACATGCTGTTCAGGGATGGGGGGTGAGGAGAGAAGGGGAGAAATTTTTCATTCAAATTCTTGTGGAAGTGAATGTTAAAAACTGAAAAATTGATAAATTACACTTTTTGTAAAAAAGATTTTCATTCCAAATTTTCACTCCATCTCTCCCCTCCATCAGGCCCAGGATGGCAGTCATTCTGACTACTCCTTATCCTAGTCTTCCCTCCCTTATATGACTCCTCCTCTTGCCCCTTCGCCCTTCCTTTCTTATAAGGCAAGATAGACTTCCATCCCCCATTGCCTGTATAGCTTATTTCCCAATTGCACGAAAAATTAATTTTAACACCTGTTTTTAAAATTTCGAGTTTCACATTTTCTGCCTTCTTCCATTTTCGCTCACACTCATTGAGAAGGCAAGTAATTCAATATAATTTATACATGCATAGTTATGCAAAACACATCCCTAATAGTCATTTTTTGAAAGACTAACTGTATTTCTCCATGTCGTCTTTCGCTCTCCCTACTTATCCTACTTTTTTCTTTGCCCCTGTCTCTTTTCAAAAGAGTTTGCTTCTGGATACTCCCTCCCCAATCTGCCCTCCCTTCTGTGATTACCCCCCCCCCCCATACCCTTCTCCCTTACTTTCCTGTAGGGTAAGATACCCAATTGTGTGTGTGTATGTTATTCCCTCAAGCCAAATCCCATGAGAGTAAGTTTCATTCATTCCCTCTCACCTTCCACCTCATCCCCTCCGTGGTGACAACTTTTTCCTGCCTGTTTTATATGAGGTAATTTACCTCATTTTATCTCTCCCTTTTTCCTCCCAATATATTCCTTCTCTCACCTCTTAATTTTAGTTTTACATATCATCTCTTCATGTTCAACCCACCCTTTGCCCTCTATCCATCCATCCATCCATCCATCTATCTATCTATCTATCTATCTATCTATCTATCTATCTATCTATCTATCTATCTATCTATCTATCTATCTATCTATCTATTTGTCTGTCTGTCTGTCTGTCTGTCTATCTATCTATCTGTATTTCCTCCAACTACTCTAATACTGAGAAAGGTCTCATGAGTTACAAATATCATGTTTCCATGTAGGAATTTAATAACTTCAATTTTAATAAGTCCCCTATGATTTTTCTTTTGTGTTTAGTTTTTCGCGTTTCTCTTGATTCATGTATTTGAAAGTAAAAATTTGCATTAAGCTCTGGTTTTTTTTCATCAAGAATGCTTGAAAATTCACAATTCTTTGAGCATCGATTATTTTCCCCTGAAGTATTACTTCAGTTTTCCTGAGTAGGTAATTGGTGGTTTTAATCCTAGCTCCTCTGACCTATGGATTATCATACCCCAAGACCCTTGATACCTTCATGTAGAAGTTGCTCGATCTTGTATTATCCTGCCTGTATTTAAATAATACTTCAATTCTTTATTGGTGGTTACTTGCAAAATTTTCTCCTTGACTTGGGAACTCTGGAATTTGGATATAGTATTCCTAGGAGTTTACATTTTGGGATCTCTTTCAAGGGGTGATCAATGGATTCTTTCAATTTCTATTTGCCCCTCTGCTTCTAGTACATCAGGACAATTTTCCTTGCTAATTCTTTGAAAGCGGACACCTAGGTTCTTCTTATGATCGTGGACTTCAGGTAGTCTAATAATTTTAAAATTTTCTCTCATAACTTTTTTACAGGTCAATTGCTTTTCTTTCTTTTTTATCATTTTTCTTAATTTTTTAATTTTTTTGTTTTTTATTTATCTTCAGTGTTGTACAATCAACACGATATAACTTAAAATTTTCCCTCTCTCCCCCTTTTTTACCATTTCCCTCCCTTAGACAGTATAGAATTTTATATAGGTTCTACGCATACATTCCTATTAAATACATTTTCACCATAATCATGTTGAGTGGAAGAATTCAAATGAATGAGAGAAATCATATAACAAATCAAAATGTAATAAAAAAGAAGATAATCTGCTACATTCTCCTATTTAATTCTATACTTCTTTCACTGGATGTGGAAGGCATTTTGCCTTAAAAGATCATTGGGAATTTTTTAGGTCCTTGCATTACAATGAAGTTCTAAGTAGACCAGAAAAATTCCTCTCACACTGTGGTTGTGGCTGTGTACAAAATTCTCCTGCTTCTGCTCCTTTCGCTCAGCATCAGACTACATAAGTCCTTCCAGGCCTCTCTGAAGTTTTGTTGTTCATCATTTCCCAGAGAACAATAGTGTTTCATTATATTCATACACTATAATTTATTCGACCATTTCCCAATTGGTGGAAATCCTCCTAATTTCCAGTTTTTGACTAAAACAACGTGTGTTCCTCTAAGTATTTTTGCACTTGTGGGACCCTTTTCTATTTTTATGATCTCTTGGAGAAGCAGTCCTAGAAGCAGAATTCCTGGGTCAAAGGGTATGCACATGTTTGTAGCCCTTTGGGCATAGTTACAAATTGTTCTCCAGAATGATTGTATTAGCTGACAGCTCCACCAACAATGAAATAGTGTCCACCTCTCCCACATCTTCTCCAATATTTCTCATCGTCCTGTTTTGTCATGTTAGCCAATCTTAGTTAGTTAGATGTGGTATCTCAGAGTTGTTTTGATTTGCATCTCTATAATCAACAGTGATATGGAGCAGATTTTCACATGACTAAAGATATCTTTAATTTCTTCCTCTGAAAACTGCTTGTTCATTGTCTTTGACCATTTATCAGTTGGGGAATGATTTGTATTCTTGTACATTTGACTCAGTTCTTTATATATTTTAGAAATGAAGCCTTTATCACAGATCCTAGTTGCCAAAATTTCTTCCTACTTTTCTGCTTCCTTAGTAATCTTGGTTGCATTGGATTTGGTTATGCAAAATCTTTTCAGTTTAATGTAATCAAAGTTATCCATTTTGCACTTCATAATGCTTTCTATCTCATGTTTAGTCAAAAATTCTTCCCTTCTTCATAGATCTGATAAATACAGTATTCCTTTCCCCAATAATTCATTTACAATATCAACCTTTATACCTACATTACGTACCCATTTGGACTTTATTCCTGGAAATGGTGTCAGGTATTACTCTATGCCTAGTTTTCGCAACACTGTTATCCAATTTTCTCAGTAATTTTTGTCGAACAGCGAATTGTTATCCCAGAAGCTGGAGACCTTTGGTTTACCAAACAGTAGATTGATATATTCATTGACTACTGTGTCTTGAGTACCTAGCTTATTCCACTGATCTACCCTTCTGTTTCTTTGCCAGTACTAAGTGGTTTTGATAATTTCTGCTTTATAATACAATTTGAAATTTGGTAGAGGTAAGGCACCTTCCCTGGCATTTCTTTTCATCGGTTCCCTTCATATTCTGGACCTTGTGTTCTTCCAGAGGAATTTTGATATTATTTTTTCCAGCTCTAGAAGATAATTATCTGATAGTTTGATTGATATGGCACTAGATAAGCAAATTAATTTAGGGAGAGTTGTCATTTTTATTATATTGGCTCAGCCTATCCACCAGCAACTTATGATTTTACACTTACTTAGATCTGACATTATTTTTGTGGAAATGTCTTGAAGTTGGGTTCATAAATTTCCTGGATTTGTTTTGGCAGGTATACTCCCAAATATTTTAGAGTGTCTACCTAACTTTAATTGGAATTTCTCTTTCTATCTCTTGCTTTGGGGTATTCTTAGTAATATGTAGAAATGCAGACAATTTCTGTGGGTTAATTTTGTAACTGCAACTTGGCCAAAGTTATTTATTATTTCAAGGAGCTTTTCACTAGAATCTTTGGGATTCTCTAAGTATATAATCATATCATCTGCAATGAGTAATAACTTAGTTTCTTCTTTGCATATTCTAATTCTTTCAATTGCTTTATCTTCTCTTATTGCTACAGCTAACATTTCTAGTACCAAAATGAATAATAGTGTTGATAATGGACATCCTTCTTTCATCCCTGATGTTATTGGAAATGAATCTCTCTTATTTGTATTTCATATAATGCTTGCTGAAGGTTTTAGGTAGATGATGCTTATTAATTTATGGAAAGTTCCACTTATTCCCATGCACTCCAGGGTTTTTTTTTCAGTAGGAATGGGTGTTGTATTTTATCAAAACCTTTTCTTGTAGCTGTTGATGTAACTATGTGGTTTCTGTTAGGGTTGTTTACATGATCAATAATGCTAGTAGTTTTCCTAATATTGAACAAGTCCCGAATTCCCAGGATGAATTCTCCCTCTCATAATGTGTTTTTCTGGTGAAAAGTTGCTGTATTCTTTTCCCTAAAGTCTTAATTAATATAGTTGCATCTACACTCATTAGAGCAATTGGTCTACAATATTCTTTCAGTCTTTTGGATCTTCCTCCTTTAGGTATCAAAACCATATTTGTTTAATAAAAAGATTTTGGAAGGACTCCTTCTTCCCCAATTTTCTCAAATATTCTATATAGTATTATAATTAACTGTCCTTTAAATGTTTCATAGAATTCACTTGTAAATTCACCCCTCCCTGGAGATTTTTTCCTTGGAAGTTCATTGATGGCTTGTTCAACTTCTTGTTCTGAGATGGGGATTTTTAAGTATTCCACTTCTTCTTGTATTTATGCAATTTATATTTTAAAATAATTATTCATCTTATTTAGATTGTCTAATTTATGGGCATAAAGTTGGACAAAGTAATTTGTAAGTATTGTTGTAATTTCCTCTTCACCGGAGGTAAGTTCACCCCTTTCATTTTTGACATTGGTAATTTAGTTTTATTCTTTCCTATTTTTAAATCAAATTAACCAAAAATTTATTAGTTTTATTGGTGTCCGCATAAAACCTACTCTTAATTTTATTTATTAGTTCAGTAGATTTCTTAATTTCATTTTTACTAATCTCTCCTTTGCTTCTCAAGTTTTCTAATTTGGTATTTACTTGGAAATTTCCAATTTGCTTTTTTTGGAGCTTTCTCAGACTCATGCCCAAGTTATTGATCTCATCTTTAACTATCTTATTTCTGTAGGCATTCAAAGATATAAAGCTTCCCCTACGAACTGCTTTTGCAGAATTGCATTAGATTTGATAGGTTTTCTCATTATTGTCATTCTCTTGAATGAAGTTGTTGATTGTTTCTATGATTTATTGTTTAACCTCCTCTTTATTTCCGATTAAATTCTTTAGTTTTCAATTAATATTTGGTCTATAATTCCATGGCCTTTTATTACATATAATTTTTATTGCATTATGATCTGACAAGGATTCGTTGATTATCTCTGCCTTTCTGCACTGGATTGTGAGGTTTCTATGACTTAGCACATGATCAATTTTTGTATATGTGCCACTACCATTGAGAAAATGGTATATTCCTTTCCATTCCCATTCAACTTTCTCCAGAGATCTATCATATCTAACTTATCGAAAGTTTTAATCACCTCCTTAACTTCCTTGTTTTTTTTTTTTATTTTATTATTTTAAGTTTAGATTTATCAAGTTCAGATTGTTGGAGTTTGAGGTCCTCCACTACTATAGTTTTGCTGTCAATTTCTTCTTTTAATTCCCTTAACTTCTCCTCTTAGAATTAGGATGCTATACTATCTGGAGCATATATGTTTAGTAATGATATTTCTTCATTGTCTATGGTGCCTTTTAGCAAGATATAGTTTATTTCCTTATATCTTTTGATTAGATGTATTTCTGCTATTGCTTTATCTGAGATTAAAATTGCTATCCCTGCTTTTCTTATATCAGCTGAAGCACAATATATTCTCCTCCAACTTTTGAGATTTACCCTGGGTGTATCACCCTATTTCAAATGTGTTTCTTGTAAACAACATATTCTTGGATTATGACTATTAATCCATTTTGCTGTCCGTCTCCATTTTATTGGAGAGTTTATCCCAGTTATGTTCCCAGTTATGATTATTATCTCTCTTTCCCTCCATCCTCTTTCCCACCTTTTGTGTTTTTAGTTCTCCCTTCCCTTCCACAAAAGAGCTTTAATTTTTGACCACCACCTTCTGCAGTCTTCCCTTCCTTCCTTCAGACCCCCTCACTTTTTTCATCCCTTTATCCTTTTAGCGCCCCTACTCTTTCTTTCCCCCTTCCCCTCCTGCTGATTAAAGAGCTAGTTGGATTTTTATACTTAATTGAGTTTGTTCTTGCCTCATTGAACCAAATCAAGTGAGAGTACCTCTCAAACAATGTTCATCTCCCTCCCCTCTTTCTCTCTACTATAACTTAATTTTGTATTTCTTCCTGTGTTGCAATTTACCTTTTTCTGTTTCCTCATTTTCACATCTCCTCACGCAATCTGTTCACATGCTTAAAGCACATTTTTATCATCCTATCATTTGCTTTATATCCTCTCTCTCTATCTATGTATATCCCTTTTTTGTTTCATAATAGATATGCAGTTATCAAGATTAACAAGTATCATCCTCTCTTATAGGAAGGTAAACAGTTTGTCCAAATTGTGTAAAATGTTTTCTTTACCCCTGTTTGCCTTTTTATACCTCTCTTGAGACTTGCATTTGAAAATCTAATTTTTTTGTTGCATTCCGGCTTTTTTATCAGAAAGATCTGGAAATTCCTTACTTCATTGAATGTCCATCTCCTTGCCTGAAATATTGTGCTGAACTTTGCAGGATAATTGATCCTTGGTTGTAGTCATAGCTCCTTTGCCTAAGGCAATATCATATTCCAATCCCTTCGATCTTTAATTTGGAGCTGCAAATTCCTGTGTGGTCCTGACTGTAGCTCCTCTATATTCTAATAGTTTCTTTCTGGCTACCGTTAGTATTTTATTCTTCATTTGATATTTCTGGAATTTGGTAACCATATTTTTTAGCGTTTTCAGTTTGGAATATCTTTCAGGAGGTGAAAGGTGAATTCATTTAATGACTATTTTGCCCTCTGGATGTAACACTTCTGGGTGGTTTTGCTTGATGGTTTCTTGGAAAATATTATCCAGACTCTTTTTTTATCATGGCTTTCTGGTAGACCAATATTACTTAAATATTTTTTCTCCTGAATCTATTTTCCAGGTCAGTAGTTTTTCCAATTAGATGTTGTACATTTTCTTCTATCTTTTCATTCTTTAGGTTTTGTTTGATTGACTCTTGATGTCTCATACAGTCATTAGATTCTACTTGCCCAGTTCTAATTTTAAACGAATTGTTTTCTTCATTTAATGTTTTCCTCTCCTTTTCCATCTGTCCAATGATTACTTTATGGAATTATTTTCTCCAGTTAGTTTTTGTACTTCCTTTTCCATTTAATCAAATTTTCCAGTTAGGTTTTGTGCTTCATTTTCCATTTGTTCAATTTTCCTTTTTAAAGAGCTATTCTCTTCTGTGAATTCTTTTTCCATACTTTTAATATTGGCCATTTTTTCTTATATTTTTCTTCATTTCTTCTAAGACTGCTCGTTGTGCATGGGAGCAGTTCATAGTCCCTTCTGAGGTTTCAGTACTGACTACTTTGATATTCTTGTTTTGATTTTTATCCTCATAGAAAGATTTTATGGCTATTCCTTCCTCCTTTGCTTCTTACTCATGGTGGTGAGGCTTTGTGTGTTGTGTCTTTTGGTTCTTTGAGCTAGAAGCTAAAGCATCTGATTCTGAGCTGACTAGTGTGAGAAAGCAAAGGCTGGGCCAATTCTGTTTGTGTTTCCTGGATTAGCCCTGGGGCTAGCTTATTAAGTGTAGGGGAGTGGTGGTCTGGTCACAGGAGATCTTCTCAGCTGAGCTAGAGTAAAAGGAAGCTCAGCACTTGGTGATCCTGGCTACAGTCGTGTCTTCCCATTTCCTCTGAGGCACACTTGAGATCCTTCTACCTTGAGGCTCTACTCCCCCTGGGGTTCTGGTCACATTTATAGGAATCCTCTTTAGCTGTTTTCCTAGCCTTACCTGATACAAGACTGTTTTCCCCTTCTGCTAATCCCACTGATCCAGGATTTTTCTGGGGAAGTAATGTATGGTTCTTTCAAGATCAACAAGGGGAGGAAGAGAGAGCATTTACGGATCACTCTGCCATTTTCACTCCCAGAAATTCAAGTAGGTGACACAGACATTTAATCCATGGACTGAAATTCTCAGTCAGAGCTGCTGCTGATACCTGGGGCTGAGGCCATGGCTCTCACTCGCATGGCTCAGCTGGACTTGACCCTGAGCTGCTATCCTACCATGTTGCCACTTCCTCTCCTCAGACTGCCCTGGGACTTCTCTGCTTGGCCCTGCAGTGGCTTGGAAGCATTATGCTGTCTACTGTGTGCTCCTCAACCCCTGTGGAACAGATTTTTCCTGGCAACCTTCCAATCTGTCATGGACCATGAATCTGCCTCAGTCTGTATTCTAGTGGATTGTACACCTCCAAAATTTGGTCAGATTCTCTTTGTAGAGGTGTCTTGTAACGGGCTCTGAGGAGCGTGAGTCCCGTGATCAAGGCCATAGCTTAGGCAAAGCCTGTTCCCGTGGGACTTGTGCTTACTCAAGCCCTGGCAGAAGCTCTCTCTGAACCTGTAATTTGATGTTCCTGCAGATACTGATGTTCTTTGCAGAAAAGTTGCAGTTGGGTCTGGGAACTCAGGAACTAGTTTCAGGAGCTATATAAGCTTGGTTAATTGCTTCGGACACAAGGACTTGGGTTAGTCATGAGATGGTGAAGTAATGGGATGAGCTCAGCCTGCACGTGATTGTAGTGACAGCCTTTATAAACCCTGATTCTCAGCTGAATAAACGGAGTTGATTGCCATCCTGCCTCCTGCCTCATTCATTACTCACAGAACAAGGTCTCTTGC
Organism: Notamacropus eugenii; assembly: GCF_028372415.1. Classification (NCBI taxonomy): domain Eukaryota; kingdom Metazoa; phylum Chordata; class Mammalia; order Diprotodontia; family Macropodidae; genus Notamacropus; species Notamacropus eugenii. The sequence goes on along the minus strand of NC_092873.1, from coordinate 133,002,777 downwards.
TGGATAAGAGCACGTTGGGTCTGGGGTCTCACGGACCCTAGGGTTGGGGGTCTCAAAGCCCCCGAGGATCGGGGGGGCACACAGCCCCAGACAGGTTGGCACAGGGGTCTTGTGGACCCCAGGGTCAGGTCTCACAAAGCCCCCAAGGGTTGGGGGGCACACAGCATCCGACAGGTCACACAGCCCCCGACAATAGGGTCCGGGGGCACACAGCCCCAATGGGGTCAGGGGGCACGCAGCCTCCGACATTTGGCCCCCAAAGTGGGATGGCCAGGAAATTAGACATACCGATCTCTGATTGTGTTCAGTGTAGGGTCAAAAGCGTAGTCTTTTAGTGGAGAAAAGACATAGCCTACATCCCTGAGGATCCTCTGGATCTGCTCCTCAACCTCAGAACGATAAAGGACAAAGCAACAAACTGTGAGTAATCAGTTTAAGACAGGGACAGAAAGTAACAATTATCATGGGGCAAGCCAGATCCATAAAGGAGCCAGCTGACAGAGAAACTCTTGTGAGAGTTATTTACAAGGCCACAAAAACACAAGGAGTCACTGTGGAATTGAAAGCGATTCGAACATTTTTACTGCAGGTAGAAAAGGTGTGTCCTTGGACGACCCAGAGACCCCCAGTCTCTGCAGAGTTGTGGAAAATAGTGGGAGAACTATTGACTAATTATGAGTTAGAAAATCCTGGGGATTTAGAGCCCACTACGTTTTTTTCTGTATGATATGGTAAAGTCAGTTTTTCAAGCCCAGAGGAGCGCAACTGGACCACTCACAAGAGAAGAAATTAGATCCTGGACCGTGAGTCTCCAGAAGCAAACTGAAGGGGTAAGTATCCTTCAGTGAGGTAAGGAAAAGTTTTTCTTATCATGGCACTGACAGCTTCTGTCACCAAAGTATCTGATATGGATACTGTTGTGCGGATCATATATAAGATCCTTAAGAAGCAATGCTGCACAGTGCAACTTACAAAGATAAGATGGTTTACAGAGACAATACAAGTGGCATCCCCCTGGGTCAGCCAGAGACCTGGTAACATTGGAGGCTTGGATAATAGTAGGAGGGCAAGTGACAGAATATGGCCTCTGTGACCCTGGGAAGGTTGATTCAGGAACTTTTTTTTTTTAATAATCTTATAAAGATGGGGTTACAGGAAGAACAGGGAGGAAGTAGTTGGCAACCTTGTACCTTTTCGTTGGGACGATATCAAGGTAAGGGGAAGACTCGAGCCACACTTTCCTTTTACTCTCACTCGAGTTTCATTCAGGCACTAGCAACTTATTTCAGTAGGCTTACTGGGAGGTGTGTTAGTGTTCCGGAGATAGTGATAGCATCTCTGAAGCCCCAGAAGCAGGGGACAAACACAATTCGAGGAACAGGATCAAGAATCTCAATAAGGGCGATTTTTGTTGTAAATACTTCATCAGTTGTAGATATCTCACCAGGCTGAGTTGAGCTGGTTAGCAGTCTCAAGGCCAGTTGAACATACAGCAGCTTTATACAAGGACATTTGGCGAAATGAAAGTAAAGATGGGAGAAGCACGTTCCAGCAGTAAAGATAGAGTCCACACCACTCTAAACTGTAAATTCTTAAAGACATAACCCAATTATGGACCAGGTAGTCTTTACATTCAATACCTTCTAGACAGCATTTCTCGGACAGCCCCATGTCCCACTGATAGGCGCAATATGGTTAAATCACTCTTGAAGGACAAGTTTGTTTAGTTTGGAAATCTGAATATATGAAAGATGTTTGGAACAAATGAAATAAAGTAAGCCAAAGGTCTAATTTGTTGACAATCTTTCCTCAGTTTTTAGATTTTTTTATTGTCTGTATTTGTGTTCTGTCTTTATATATTTTGTGTGTGTGTGTGTTTGTGTGTTAATATGGCCAGTACCATTGCCCTTGTTGGAATGCAGTTATCTCTTTCCCTCCCCCTCTGTCTCTGTCTCTGTCTCTGTCTCTGTCTCTCTGTCTCTCTGTCTCTCTGTCTCTCTGTCTCTCTCTCTCTCTCTCTCTCTCTCTCTCTCTCTCTCTCTCTCTCTCTCTCTCTCTCTCTCTCTCTCTGATGGATGCAGCATCAGGGGAGAGAATGGGAGAGAAAAAGATACGAACTTGTCTTGTATCATTTAATTTATATGACTGCTAAAGTCATTTTCAGGTCAGACACATTTTACAAGGAAACAATGTATGTGCAGTTTTAAAAGGGGCTGTAACCAAAGCCCGCTAGGAAAACAACATAGGTACTACCTTAAATGACAGTTTTGGAAATTGTTGGAAAGTTGTTGGTAAAATTCTCTCTCTCTTTCTACCTTCTAACCCTGGCCGGGTTGTGAAGGTGGGGAGACGGACAAGAAATCAGGGAAACTTTTCCCCTCCTATACAGAGGCAAACTGACTAGCATTTTAATTATCTCATGCCTCACCAAAAAAGAAAAAAGTTTTTCTTTCATGGGATACAACCAAAAGGTTATTATTTTAAGTGAATGATGTCACTCCTAATTGAATGTTTAAGATAGGTCAGCATTTGTTATATTATTTGGCACTAAGGCAAATTGGGAATATGAAAAAAAGATACCTCAGATATGCAGCATTGAACTCCATGGTGGAAAGGAGGGGACTAGGCGCCACTGAATCTTGTTCCAGAGTCTCCGTCACTTCCACTGGCAGAGTCACAGCTATTTCTTTCTAAAAAGTTTTAAGGAGTGGACACAGAAGTGGAATTTACCTGGGAAAATGTTAGAACCATTAAGATTTTGTACCCTGTAGCCCCGACTCCCACCATCGAGCTAGGACTGCAGTGAATTCTTAGGACAGTTAAAGACATTTTAGTAGATTTTGTTAACTCCTCTCATCCCGGATTAGTGCTAGGGAAGAGAGGGCTAATAGATAGTAGGGAATTTAGGTCATCCTTCCTGGGAGTAGGGGATGGACCAAGGCAGTACGAGATCACAAGCCAACCAGCCTCTACATTTAGTAAGCCTAGTCTTCTATTAATAATTTTTATCTTGGAAATGTAAATAATGGCACCTAAATTTCACTGTTTGGGTTACTATTGTGTTCCTAAATTGAATTGAAATTTTCTTGTAGTGTAAAAATTGAGTGACCATGGTAATCCAGAAATAGTGTTAGAAAAAGCAATTCTAAATCTGAATTTTGTTGGGAAACTTGTATAACACAAATTATGTTATTTTATATTTTATCAGTCCTGCAACCTTGGCTTATGTTTTGTAACTGCCATTTAGAAAACCAGGTATTTTCATCCTTGGCTGTTAAAGAAGTTCCAGCTAAAGCAATTTGGCTATCATTTATAAAAGTTGTAAGTAAGATTGTTAACTAAAGTTTTGGAGTTCCTGCTTTACTGCTGAAACCTAATATTGTCACTGGCTCATTGTGTGTGGAACAAAAGACATTGAGTAAAACCTTTATTTAGACTGGTTCTGCCCATTCAGAACAGTCCTCCTGTATGTTTGGGGGTTGGCAGGCATGGGATCTGTGCCAATTCCTTTTATTTTGTAAAGCTACTAAGGACCCTGGAAACCATCTATGTGAGCAAGATCTTCAGTCCTAAGACAAAAATTTGTTTGGTTAACGTACTTCATAAAATATATGAATGGGACTTGCTTAAAAGTTGTAATAGATGGAAGGGATTTTTACCAATTGGCTTTTACAGAAGGACCAGTTTTAAATTTAAGAAAGAAAAATGTTACATAAAATCCCTTATGTATGTGAGTAATGGTAAATCTTTATTGCTTATTGCAACTCTATGCTATGATTGGTTAAACTTGCTGTGTAAGGTACTTGGGACCACAGCTATTTTGGGGGGTATAGTTGCTTGCATTAAATCAGTATCAGAGAACTGCCACAAGTTATTCAGAGGGAATGTGTTTCTACACTCTCCTCAAATCCTACACTAACTATTGGCAATTTGCTTCCTCTAGCCAATGAAATTAATGGTGCTACAAAAATGGATTTGATGCCTGATAAGATGGCTCATGATATTATTGATTTGTTTAAAAGGCTTAATCCTGCCTCTTGGGCAGAAAAGATACTCTCTACCATTGTTTCTAGTTTTCTTGCTTTGTTATTGCTATTGTGCCTTTTACCCTTTATTTTAAAGATGTTTTTCAAGGCTCTAAGCAATGCATTGACCAACGTACACCATGCTTTGTGGAAAGCCCGCTTTACCAAAAACTCGATGGGGGAATTGTAGGGGACCAGGAGCTCTCGGATGCCATTGTAGGACTGCACCCAAGGTGCCTGGAACTGATGGCGCCTGAGGCAGGACCACCACCTTTGTTTTCTTCCCGGAGTTTAGGGGAAGTGGGTGACCACGAGCTGGACACGGGGCACTGAATTTCGCTCTTATCCACATTCAAACGAATTCAAGGATGTTTTATCCTGTCATATTTGGCATGACACATGTCCCTACTTTTTCCTTCCACAGCAACTTTCTATGCTCAATAGCAAGTGACCAGAAACATATGTAAGCCCTTTTGTAATGGGAAAACTAATATTTTCTTTATGTTCAGGAATTTCTTTAAATTACTTCAGACTCACTTTAAGATGTCCCCATTGTTTAAATGGATTTTAAGGGCAGTAGTGTTTTTCTGTAATCAGTCTCTTACTGTTACCAACGTGAACATCCATTACACATTTTTACTAAAGCATTTTGTGGTATCTAGGAATTCTGTTGTAATTAAGACTTTGGTTTGTTCAAATGCTTTAGGAATTCTTATTACTTGAGGACATTGTATCAAATGGATTTTGCTGAATTTTAATTTTACAAGGTTTATTTTGCTTCGACGTGAAAAGAAAACTATAATTGTAAAAGGTTTCAACTAATTTTCTTTATACATGTTCAGTAACTTTCAAAATCGGGATAACATTTACACTGTTTTAAAGGCAGAAGACATATTTCGGGGAGAAGTATTTCCACCAAAATCAACTCATATTTTCATTTTTCAAGATAAGGTTTTATGGAGCAGAAAATCTCTTGCTGTTTTAAACTGCATTTGTAGTCATTCCACTGCCTAAGCAAACGTTAAAATTAGTATTTGGACTGGTTGATGACTTAATTTCTAAAAGGTTTTCTTCCAGAATGAATATTATACAGAAAAAGGTAAGCAAGCTTGTGAACCATCAATGACAATCTATTTAGTTGTGAGATTCATGTTAGAACTGTCTTTTATTTCACACCATACAACTATGCTAGTGAACAGTAATAACGTATGCACTATCTTGTCCATGGTAGAAGAATACAGGAATATAAGGCAGTCTGAATGGTAAGTTCTAAAGATTTGGAAAGCTCAATGCAAACTTGATCGAAAATACAGAATGCAGGTAAGGAAGTTAGCGACAACTGGGGATTGTCCAAGTCTCTCCTATCCCTAGATAGTTACTGAGTATATCAAGAGAGTGTGAGTCAGTTTGCCAGTATTCTCACACCCTCCTCACTTCTGGTTATTTTATTCTTACTCCTTTTTGGTCCTTGTTTGTTTAATCTCTGTGCCAGATTTGTGTTTCTTTGTCCAAGACCATCACCTATCACCCTCTGACTCATGAGGTTCCTCATATTGGTCAAAGACCCAGCCCCTCCAATGTTGGGACCCTGTGAGGCAGGATCAGCTCTACGTCCACTCTCAGCAGGAAGCAGTTTCAGAAGCCGAGACCTTCATCCCTTATCCCAGTATATGTTGGGTCCCATCTATTTCAAGGGGGACAGGATGTGGTGCTTGAGTGAATGTATTTGGGCCCCAGTTCTAGTATTGCATTTGTCCTTACAAATCATTCATATTTCAGGAATGCCCAGCAATAGTATCAAGGAAGAATAAAACTCTCAATCTGTTCCTTCTAAAAACAAAAAGGGGGAATGTTTGGTAGGTCCCCTAGGGAGCAATTGGCACAGGCCATATATGCTATTTACAACTGACAGCTTTACTCCTTCACAAACATTCTTCTCATTTTTTGGCCTTAATGATATCAAAATTATTAGTAAAAAGCAGATTGTACCCCAGCAACAACAAGTGTTGTGGAAGGATGTCAATAAGGTGTGGAGGACTTGATAGGGTGGTAACTAGAGGGAGAGGATTTCTTTCTGTTTCCACAGATGGTGGGGTCGTCTGGGTCTGAGAAGGAGATATGAGACCTGTCTAAGTGGATACGGAAGCTGTGCCTGCACAACAAGACGAGCCAGGGCACAGAAGAAGAGAAAAGGCTAAAGGAGATACCCAAAAGACTCTCATTGGGCTCCTTTTTTTATTGACTTCCCTTAACTTGGTTAAGGCTGACGGATATGGGACTGTGACAGCACAAGGAGACGAATTGCTCTGTGAATGCTTGCATGAATGAAAAAGTAGGAGGCCACAAGGTGTATTTCCCGTATTATTTTTTTGGGATTACTGTTTTAATAGCCATTGTTGATAGTAATGTAGTTTTAACAGAAGGTATTGTGAGAGTACAGAAAGAAGTTAAACAAGCCAAGTATTTAGATCATTTGTGTCCAGAAAATAATACAAGGGCATGTCAAGTACAAGAAATAATTAATAAGGACTTTTATCAAGCCATTGATGAATTGAGATGGTATGTAATAGAAATTAATGAACAAGTTGAGATATTCACCTTATATAGTAGATTGGAATGTGATTATAGGTTTACCCACTTTTGATTGTTAAATTTGAATTATAATGATACCCATTATAATTTTACCAAAATTGCCAATCTCTTAACAGGATTATGGAAAGTTAATAATGTAACTATGGATATGGTTCAGAAATGCAAATCCCTTTGAATCGCTTGTGCGTTGGCTTGTGTCCGTGCTACACTTGCTTGTAACATGTTTTCTTACTGCTCCTTTGTGGACCTCCCATTGTGAGGTTTGTCTATTCCCAGCTGACTTTCTTTCATGCCCACCTTCATTATCTGCAAAAACAAAAAAGGGGGAGATGTAATGAGCTCTGGAGAGTGCGAGTCCCGTGATCAAGGCCATAGCTGAGGCAAAGCTTGTTCCCGTGGGACTTGTGCTTACTCAAGCCCTGGCAGAAGCTCTCTCTGAACCTGGAACCTGACGTTCCTGCAGATACTGATGTTCTTTGCAGAAAAGTTGCAATTGGATCTGGGAACTCAGGAACTAGCTTCAGGAACTGGATAAGCTTGGTTACTTTCTTCGGACACAAGGACTTGGGTTAGTCATGAGATGGTGAAGTAATGGGATGAGCTCAGCCTGCACGTGATTGTGGTGACAGCCTTTATAAACCCTGATTCTCAGCTGAATAAACGGAGTTGATTGCCATCCTGCCTCCCGCCTCATTCATTACTCACAGAACAAGGTCTCTTGCTGGATAAGAGCACGTTGGGTCTGGGGTCTCACGGACCCTAGGGTTGGGGGTCTCAAAGCCCCCAAGGATCAGGGGGGGCACACAGCCCCCAACAGTGTCTGAAGGAGTTTATTTAGGGGTTTAGGCGAGTAGTTGCTCTCACTCCACCATTTTGGCTCCTTATCTCAAAAGCAATAAGGGTGGAAACTATATGCTGCTAAAAGTTACCATAAACAACGAAGGAATATCATTACTAAACTTGTATGCTCCAAGTGGTGTAGCATCAAAATTCTTAGAGCAGAAGTTAGAGGAGTTAAAGGAAGAAGTACAGAGCAAAACTATACTTGATAAATCTAATCTCAAATAAACAAGAAAGAAATTAATGAGGTGAACAGTACACTGGATAAGATAGATATGAGGGATCTCTGGAGAAAATTGAATGGGGATAGAAAGGAATATACCTTTTCTCAGAGGTATATGGTACATATACAAAAACTGAGCATGTACTAGGACATAAAAACTTCACAATTCACTGTAGAAAGGCAGAGATAGCAAATGCAGCCTTACTTTCTCCTCTGAGCCATCAGGATCCAGTGACCATATATTAGTCAGGAGGAGTGGAAATGACTCAGGATGCAGGGGAAGATTTTGGTCTTTTTAGGATAAGGGCTTTTCAGGCACTAAATTAGAGGGAGGTAATACCCATTCAATGAATAGGTCTCTTTAAGAAGTAGTCAGGGAACTGCCTCTTTGATGAGAAAAAGAGAAAAAAATACTAGATCAAGCTGGGGGGCGGGGCAGGGAAGAGAAAATCACTCTAAATCATGAGGGTTCACAAAGCAGCCATTAAGTGGAGCTTGGACAGGGGCCTATTGTGATAAAATCTGAAGGACTTGGAATTCAGCTTGAAGAAGACTCTTTTCTCTTTTATTACGTTTTCTTTAGTTTTTCTCATGATTTCTCCCATTTGTTTTAATTCTTTTATGCAACATGACTAATGTGCAAATATGTTTATTAAGAATTTTTGTATAGAACCCATGTGAGATTGCATGCCATCCTGAGAATGGAGGAGGAGAAAATATAAACCGTGGAAGTGATTGTTGAAAACTGAAAACAAATAAATTAATACATTTGAAAGAAAGAAAAAAGAAATGACTCAAATCACACTGAGTGAGATAAACCAAAAAGTCAAAGTGTCTCAATATAATGCTCTAAATAATAAAGCAATTTAATCTCAAGAAAGGAGTAAAGTGATCGAAATTGGTTTGTTCATAAATATTAATAATATAGCTGATTGAATCATAAGCATCTCTATTATTTGCTGTACATTCTCACTTATTGTGATTCCTTCAATTTTCTACTGAAAACTTTGACACCAAGTTGTTTTATTTTTTTCTGTTCTCTTCCCCTAATTCCTTATTCCTTTCTTTTCAGAAGCCAATAAAAAACAAAAGTGGGGATTACTAGAAGCTCCAGCAATGTTTGCAAATACCTACAGCGAGACTGGCACTTGGTATAGAAAGGAATCGATTGTTTAGGGCATGACTGCTCTAACATGTTATATAAAACTCAAAATAGCAACCAAGATAGCATGAAAACTTAATCTAAGTGAGAATTATCATTGTGATTTAACAGGCATGTAGGATGAGTTAATATTTTTAGTAGTTAGGTCTTTTATGTCAGCAAAATAGCATAGGAAAGCTTTTGTGGGTGGTGTCCCTGTATAATTCATTATTTACAGCTAAAGCACCCCATAGGAATCAGAGACTGAAACTGCTTTATCGATCATTTTATTCATCATTTCGCTGTGAAGAGCTATTATCCAGTATGCAATGCTGCCAGAAATAGTTTCCAAAATTTCACTGAGGAGGCAAAATTCTCATTTGCTCACATTAACCTAGGCAGGAAAAACAAAACAAAATACATAACCCCTCTTCCCCTAAAAAAATAAAAAAAATAAAAAAAATCCTTTCCTTTGTCCCTTTACTGTCTTTGGAATAGCAGATTTCTGAATAGCAATACTTGATTGTGATCCCCTGAGGCTATTACTTTATAGACACACACAAACCCACAAATACATTTTACTAGAAATTTCCCAATTTCATGTAAAAAAATTAACATTCTTTTTTTTTTTTAAATTTTGACTTCAGTATTCTCTATCCTCTTCTCCTTCTCAACCTTTTGAGAAGACAAGAAATACGATATTGATCATACATGTGAAGTCATGTAAAACATTTTCGTATAAGCCATGTCGCAAAAGGAAACTTACATAAAAAAGAGAAATAAAAAAAGTTTTAAAGTATGCATTAATCTGCACTCAGAATTCATTATTTCTCTCTCTGAAGGTTGATAGCATTATTTTTCATGAGTTCTTTGGGATTGCTTTGTATAATTGTCTTGATCAGAATAGCTAAGTCTTTAACAGATGATCATTCTTAAAATATTCCTGTTACTCTGTACCATAATTCCTTGATTCTGCTTATTTCATTTTGCATCAGTTCATACAAATCATCCCATTTTTTTTATTTTTCCTGAAATTATTCTGCTCAACATTTCTTAGAGTATAATAGTATTCCATCATAATTACTTACCACAACTTGTACAGTTGATCCCCAAATATTGGGTATCCACTCAATTTTGATTTATTTTATTTTATTTTTTTTGCTGCCACAAAGAGAGTTGCTATAAATATTTTGGTACACATAATCCTTTTTCATTTTATTTGATTCATTTGGGATACATATTTAATAGTGATATTGCTGATACAAAGGGCATTCAGTTTTACATCACTTTAGGCATAGTTCCATATTGCTCTCCAGAATGACGTGATCTCTCCCACTAAGTTGACTAGGAATAAATTAGGGTCCCATTGTTTCCGCATCCTCTCCAGCATTTGTCATTTTCCTTTTCTATCATGTTAGCCCATCTGATATGTGAAAAGTAGTGTGTGTGTCAGTGCTTCTTTTTAATTTTCTAGTCAACAGTGAGTTAGAGCATTTTTTCATGTGACAATTGATAATGTTGATTTCTTTCTTCCAAAATTCTCCGTTCATATCCTATTGACCATTCATTAATTGGAAAGTAGTACTTTTTAATATATAAATTTGGCTCTATTCCCTATATAGCTAGATATGAGAACTTTATCACAGAAACTTGCTGCAAATTTCATTTTCCTGTTTTCCTTCTAATAATGGTAACAATTTTGTACTACTAAACTTCTAAAATATATTAGGAATCATGAACGACACTTCTTTGTGACCCTCTCACACCTTCAAATTTATGTTGAGACATTCTGCTGAAACTACTTTATTTAAGGTGACATAAAAAATCTCTAAATTGCTAAATTTTGTCCCTAAATTTTCTTCCTCAGGATGACTATGGAGATTAATTTTACTCACCACTTCCCCTTTCTTTAATTTTGGTATTTTGTATTTTGGGCCACTGCTAATCCTTTGTTTTCCATTCTAAGTTGAAAATGAAAATAAAACAGGAAGATAATTTGTTCCTGAAGGAGCCCAAGTCACCAGATACAGACAAGCCAAATCTCAGAGTAAGCCAAGAACAAGCAGATTTGACTTTCAAATTTGTTAGAAAGAGATGATAAAGAACTACAATGACTGATAACTGTTATTTAGATTTTAGAAATATGGAAGAGGGTGGAATAATTAAATTTCTTGAATGTGACAGGAACAAACCCAGTGATGTAAACATAAAATCATTCACTGAGAAAACAAAGTATTTGGGGCAATTAGAGTTCAGATTGCTGGTAACCAGGAAAACAAGATGTGAAGAATTTCATAAATTACATATAATCTTTTACGTATTGTCATATATGTAATGGTAGTTTGAATTGAAAAATATTTCCAATTCATTAATAGGCCCATTAAATAACCTGGGAGCCTAAGTCACATGTGGGAGGAGAAGCTTGCTGAACGGGTGGAACAGCAACGGTGAAGCAGTACCAGCAGGAAGTGAGTGAGCAAAGTTGGGGCAGAGGGGAGAGGAGGCAAACTGGCTCAACTGGCAAAGATCAGGCTCTTGAGTGTTTGCTTGTGAGAAGACCCTAGGTGGGGATTGGGAATGGCCTTGTTCCCTGCAGTATTGATGTTTATTAACTTCTTCTTTTTTAAAATTGAATTATTTTATTTGTTACCAGTATTTGACAATCACTTCCATGTACCTGAGATTTTTCTCCACTCTCTCCCCCTTATTTCTCCCTCCCTCAATGCTCCCTCCCTGAGAAGGCTTACAATCTTATATAAGTTCAACAGGTACATTCCTATTAAATGTATGTTGCATAGAAGAATTAAAATGAATGGGGGAAACCATAAAAAAGAAAAATAAAGCCATAAAATAATACAAAATAATAATACAAAAATACAAAATACAAAATAATAATACAAAAGAAAATGGTTTATTTTTTTCTTCAATCAAATTTCATAGTTCTATCTCTGGATGTGGAAGGTGGTTTGCATCAAGAGTCCACTGGAAATTTTTCAAGTCCATGCATTTTAATGAAGAACTAAGTCTACTAGAAAAATTCCTCTCACATTGTGGTTGTTGTTGCCTACAAACTTCTCCTGGTTCTGCTCCTTTCACTCAGCATCAATTCATATAAGTCTTTTCAAGCTTTTTTGAAGTGTTCCTCTTCATCTATTCTCATAGCACAATAGTATTCCATTACATTTGTATACCATAAATTGTTCAGTCATTTCCCAATTGATAGGCATCCCCTTGATTTCCAGTTTTTGAGCACCACAAAGAGAGTTGCCATAAATATTTTTATACAGTGGGAAACTTTCTCATTTCTGTGATCTCTGTGGGATAGAGTAACAGGAACGATGTTGCTGGATGAAAGGGTATGCAAATTTTTGTAGCCCTTTGGCCATAGTTCCTAACTGCTCTCCAGAATGCTTTTATCAGCTCACAGCTATACCAAAAATGAATTAGTGTTTCAACTCTCCCACATCTTCTCCAACATATATCATCATTCTGCTTGTCATATTAGTGAGTTTGATAGGTGTAATGTGGTACCTCAGACTTATTTTGATTTGAATCTCTCTAAACAATAGTGATTTAGAGAATTTTTTCTACTTTATTGTATTTTTATTTATTTATTTTTAGATTTCTACATTCATTTCCACAAAATTTTAACTTTCAATTTTTCTCCCCACCTCTCCCCTCCCCCCACCCAATAATATCTTGCATTCTGATTACCCCTTCCCCCAATGGACCCTCTCTTCTATCACAGTCCACCTTTCCCTTATGCCCATCTTCTCTCTTTTATTGTAGGGCAGGATAAATTTCTATACTCCATTATCTGTATTTCTCATTTCCAAGTTACATACAATAATAATTGTCAACATTCTTTTCTAATACTTTGAATTCCATCTTGTCTCTCTCCCTCACTCCCTACCCATTCCCACTGAGTAGGCAAGCAATATAATACAGGCTATATATGTGTCATTTTTCAAAAGACTTCCATAATAGTCATGTTGTGTAATGCTAACTATACTGCCCTCCATCTTACCCTGTCCCCCCTTTACTCTATTGTCTCATTTTATCTTTTCCATTCCCAAAAGTGTTTACTTCTAGTTACTCTCTTCGCCCATTTGCCTTCCCCTCTATCATCCCCTCACCCTACTTGTCTCCTTCTCTCCTACTTTCCTGTAGTGTAAGACAGATTTTCATACCAAATTGACTGAGCATTTTATTCCCTCCTTAAGCCGTATGTGAAGAGAGTAAACTTCACTTTTCCGCTATAACCTCCTCCCTTTTCTCCTCCATTGAAAAATATTTTTCTTATTTCTTTTATCAGTGATAGTCTGCCCCATTCCATTTTTCCATTTCTCCTTCCAGTATCTTACTTTCTCACTCCTTAATTGTATTTTGTTTTCTTATGGATATCATCTCTTGTGATGCAACTAAACCTATACTGTGTGTGTGTGTGTATGGAGAGAGAGAGAGAGAGAGAGAGAGAGAGAGAGAGAGAGAGAGAGAGAGAGAGAGAGAGAGAGAGATCTATATGTACATCTATATCTATCTGTCTGTCTATGCATCTATGTATCTATCTCTCTGTCTGTATGTGTGTGTGTGTATGCGTGTGTAATCCCTCCACCTACCCAAATGCTAAGAGAAGTCTCAAGAGTTACAAATATCTTTCCATGTATGAATGTAAACAGTTCAGCTTTAGAAAGTCCTTTATAATTTCTGTTTCTATTTACCTTTTCATGATTATCCTGATTCTTGTGTTTCAAAGTCAAATTTTCTATTCAGTTCTGGTCTTTTCATCAAGAATGCTTGAAAGTCCTCTATATCATTGAATGACCATTTTCCCCCTGAAGTATTATACTAAGTTTTGCTGGGTAGGTGATTATTTGTTTTAATCCCAGTTCCTTTGACTTCTGGAATATCTTATTCCAAGCCCTTCAATCACTTAATGTAGAAGCTGCCAGATTCTTTGTTATCCTGATTGTATTTCCACAGTACTCAAATTGTTTCTTTCTAGCTGCTTACAATATTTTCTCCTTGACCTGAGAACCTTGGAATTTGGCCACAATATTCCTAGGAGTTTCTCTTTTCAGGTCTCTTTCATTAGGTGATCAGTGGATGTTTTCAATATTTTTTTTTGCCCCCTGGTTCTACAATATCAGGGAAGTTTTCTTTGATAATTTCAGGGAAGGTAATATCTAGGTTCATTTTTTGATCATGGCTTTCAGGTAGTCCCATAATTTTTAAATTGTTTCTCCTGAATCTATTTTCCAGGTCAGTTGTTTTTGCAATGAGATCTTTCACATTGTCTTCCATTTTTTTCAAACTTTTGGTTTTGTTTACTAACTGCTTGGTTTATGTCATAGTCATTCATTTCCGTGAACTCAATTCTCTCTTGCAACGAGTTATTTTGTTTAGAGAGATTTTGAATCTTCTCCTCCATTTAGCTAATTGTGCTTTTTAAAACCTCCTCCTCATTGGCTTTTTGGACCTCTTTTTCCAATTGGGTTAGCTTCTTTTTAAAGCTGTTATTTTCCTCAGTATTTTTTTGGGTTCTCCTTTAGTAAACTACTAACTTGGTTCTTAAGTTCTTCTATTGCCTGAACCCAGTGTAAGTTCCCTTTGGAGGCCCTGGAGGCAGAGATCTTGACATCCTCTGACAGTATGCCTTGTTCTTCCTCATGCGAATAGATGGGGGGAGACACCTCTTCCCCAAGAAAGTAACCTTCTATGGTCTTATTTTTTCCCTTTTTGGGGCACTTTTCCAGCCAGTTACTTGACTTCTGAGCTTTCTCTCCACAACCACCTCACCTCCAGTTCTGCCAAGCCAGCACTGGGGGCTGAGATTTAGATGAGTTGCTCCAATCCCTCAGGGGTTTTATGTGGGGTCAGAGATATTGTTCAGTGTGAGATTATGATCAGCTGCTCAGGTTGGGGCAGGGCCACCACACAGGGCTCAGTCCCTCAGGGGGTTTATGATGCAACCTTCAACAATGGATGCTTGCTACTGTCTGCTTTGGGAGTCCAGTCTACTCCTGCCTCCACTGCTGCCACTTGAGGAGGCCTGAGTTATGGGAACATCCTGCTCCCTTCTTGGTGAGATGAAAAGACACTTTCACTGACCTTTGGGTTGAAGGATACACACTTCTGGTGCAGATTCTGTCCCTGAAGCCTGCTGGGATCTGCTCCTCTTGGTGTTGCTTGGCCAAGGATGGGCTCTGCTTCTCATCTGGTGTGTCACACCTTTCCCATCAGTCTTTCAGGTCACTCTGGGCTAGAAATCTCCACTTTGTTGTTTGGTGGCTTCTGCTGCTCTAGAATTTGTTGAGAGTTCTTTACAGGTATTTTATGGGTTGTTAGGTAAGAGCTAGTGTATGTGTGTCTTTCTACTCTGTCATCTTGGCTCTGAGTTAGACTATTTTTAAAGGTTTTATTTTCCTCAGAATTTTTTTTGCTTCTCATTTAGCAAGATGTTGACTTGCTTTTCAAGCTCTTTTCTGGTCTGGTCACATGTCATTATTCATTTTGGAGGTACTGGAGGCAGAGGCCTTGACTTCCTTTGACAATATGCTTCGTTCTTCCCAGCTAGAATGGATGGAAGGAGACACCTGATCACCAAGAACGTAACCTTCGATGGTCTTATTTTTTTTTCCACTTTTTTGGGCTTTTTCCCAGCCAGTTTCTTGACTTCTGAATCCTTTGTCAAGAGGAGGGTCCTTGTGCTCTTACTGTTCCCAGGATCATGCTCAAGGCTGAGATTCAGATCAGTTGCTCAGTTCCCTCAGTGGCTTTCGGTGGGGTACAGGCCACCACCGAGGGCTGAATTCAGATCTTCTGCTCAATTCCCCCAGAGACTTTAAGCTGAGCTGGCTGGACAATGCAACTAGGCTGCTTCCATGGCACCAGTAGCCACCCCTCCTTAATTTCTCCTCTAAGAATTTGGATGTTATACCACTTGGAGGATAGATTTTTGATAATGATATTGCTTTCTTGTTTATGGCACCTTTTAGCAACATATAGGTTCTTTCCTTATTTCTTTTGATTAACTTTATTTCTGCTTTTGCTTTGTCTGAGATTAGGATTGCTACTCCTACTTTTTTGCACATCAGATGAAGGACAAAATATTCTGCTCCAATCTTTTATCATTACCTTGTGTGTATGCCCCCATTTCAAATATGTTTATTGTAAACAACATATTGCTGAATTATCGTTTTTAATCCATTCGACTATCAGTCTCAGTTATATGGAAGAGTTCATCCCATTCACATTCACTGTTATGATTACTATCTGTGTCTTTCCCTCCATCCCATTTCCCCTTGTTTATGCTTTTAGTTATCCCTTCTCTCTTCCTCTCCAAAATAGAGTTTTAATTTTTGACCATAGCCTCCCTCAGTCTTCCCTCCCTTCTTTCAAACACACTTCCTTTGAATTCCCTTTTCCCTTACTACTTCTTCTCTACCTTTTAGCCTCCTCTCTCTTGGCTTTTCCCCTTACCCTCCTACAGCCTACAGAACTAATTGTATTTCTATACTTAACTGAGTTTGTTGTACCTTCCTTGAATCCAATCAGATGAGAGTATGTCTCAAACAATTCTCATCTCCTTCCCCTCTTTACCTCTACTGTAATAGATTTTTGTGCATGTTCCTGGGTTGGAATTTAATTTTTTTATCCTCCTTTTCACATGTCCCATATAATCCATTCTCACCCTTGTATCACATTTGCTTTCATCACATCATTTAATTTTTACCCACTCCCTCTATCTATGTATATCCCTTTTATATTTCATAATAAATATGCAATTTTCAAGATTAACAAGTATCACCTCCCATTGCAGGGTTGTAAACAGTTTGCCAATGTTGTGTAACATGTTTTTTTCCCTGTGTTTACTTTTTATGCCTCTCTTGAGACCTGCGTTTGAAGATCAAATTTTCTATTGTATTCTGGCCTTTTCATCAAGAATGTCTGGAAATCCCTCACCTCCAGTGCTATGAATATTGTCTCGGCAATTCAATGTGGCAGCCCAAAAGTCTATAAATCTGGGGCCACAGCAGAGAGGTATGTGTGCACAATAAGGTGATCAAGCATATGATACCTAATTTGAGGCCCCATGTTTTAGTTAAGGCATTGACAAACAGGATTACATCCAGATGTTTATGATAAGGATAGCGTGATGTTTAAGGAATTTGAAGATCTTCCTTGCTCCTTAATAGACCCATGTGACATGGTTTGAGCTTTAGCCCAAGCCACATACTGATTCACATGAGATCCATGATAGGAGGAGGTTACCACATGGGAGGAGAAGGAAAGGTATAGCAGAAAGAGAGAATCATGTGGAGCAGAGAGAGAAGAAGCAGACAGAGCAGAACAGAACAATTAGTCTGAGTGGGAGAGGGGCACTTTGCCTAAGAAACCTTGATGTTGGAGAGGCCTGAAGGAGGGAAATTTTGGGGATGGCTTTCCTCGCTGTATTGATAAAGTGTACAAATTTCCTTGTTACCTTGATGGAACTGGATTTCTGGTATCTGAATAAATATTTTAGCTTTGTCTTTGAGGAAGAGAGTTTATATTTTGGGAATTTACCCTGGACATATAGCTGTATATCCGTGGCACCTTCTGTGGGCATCACACTTTTGATACAGATGACAGTAGAACTGGAAAATGAAAACTCATGAGAAGCATATGGTAGTTGTCTTCAAGTATATGAAAAAAACTAGTCTTGTTTTCCTTGGGCACAGAGTAAATAAAGTGGGTTACTTGATAGATGGTACAAAGAGATGGATTAGCTTTTTTTTAAAAAAATTAATTTTATTTTATTTTTTTCCAGTTACATAAAAGATAGCTTTCAACATTCATCCTGTAAAATTTTGAGTTCCAAATTCTTCTCTGTCCTTCTCTTCCCTACCCCTTCCCCAAGATAGCAAGATATCTTAAATGAATTACAAACATACAACCATGCTAAACATATTTGCATATTATTCATGTTGTGAAAGAAGAATCAGTAAACCAAGGAAAAAAATATGAGAAAGAGGAAACAAAACAAAAATAGTGAAAATAGCATACTTCAATATGCATTCAGACTCCATAGATTTTTCTCTGGATGTGGATAATATTTTCCATCACAAGTACTTTTGAGTTGTCTTGGATCTTTACATTGCTGAGGAAAGATAACTATATTACGATTAATCACTACACAGTGTTGCTGTTGTTGTGCACCGTGGTCTTCTGGTTTTGCTTACTTCATTCAGCATCAGTTCATATATTTCCAGGCTTTTTCTGGAATCTGCCTGCTCAACATTTCTTATGGAACACTAGTATTCCATTACATTCATATACTACAATCTGCTCAGCCATTCCCCAGTTGTTGGGCATCCTCTCAGTTTCCGATTCTTGGACACCACAAAAAGAACTGTTATAAATATTTTTGTACGTGTGAATCCCTTTCCCATTTTTATAATCTCTTCGGGATATAGACCTGGTAGTGACACTGCTGTATCAAAGGATATTCAGAGCTTTATAGCCCTTTGGACGTAGTTCCAAACTGTACTCCAGAATGTTTGCAGATAGAGTTATTTTCTAAAGAAGAAAAAATACAGCTGTCCAAGAGTACAGTTTTAACCCTAAATTTATCCTCTACAACAAGTAGCTGACAAATCACTGATAAGTAATGTTGTAGAAAGGATTCCTGCCCAGGTATAGGATGTGTAATAAATGACTTCTGAGGCCTCTAAATTCTGAAACAGATTTTGTGATTCTGTGGGTAAAAATTAGATGCCACCTAGTACAACAACTTTATTTTACAAAGGAGAAAATTGAGGCTCAAGGAGGTTTTTCATAATAGCTAATAGTAAAGTTTCACCAAATAACATATATGTATATATATACGTGTGTGTGTGTGTGTGTGTGTGTGTGTGTGTGTGTGTAATGTGTGTATATGTGTGTGTGTTTGTCTAATGGTAGGTGTCTTAAGGGCAGAGGTTGGGAGGAAAGAAAAAAGGAAAAGAGTTGCAAAACTTTATTATATATTTAAAAGGAATAGCATGTTGTGCATAGTAGATGTGCAGTTTCATGTGCAATTTTTTTCTATTCTATTCTGCTATGGAAATACTTTCATATTCTTATTTCTTAAGTTCAGAAAAATAGATAAATTTTTTAAAATTCAGTTATTTCAGTGTATTGACATGTCTGTTTTATTTAAAATGTCATTTTATATTTTGTTATCTACATGGAATTATTTTGATGGAATTTAAGTTTAATTAACATGGTAGTACGTATTATCTCTGAATTTCAGTTTGTATCTTTTGTTTCCTGCTGTACAGAAGTTGAATATAGACTCATAAAATTTTTATTGTAGCACACTTTTTGTATTGGAAGAAAAAAAGAAATTTTTGGAGTCACTATGGAACAGGTGAATGAGCACTAGGGTACCAGAGTTAAAATCTCAACTCTGATGCTTATCACCTGTGTGAACTGTGGAAAATAACCTTATCTCTCTGGGTTTCAGATTGCTTATTTGTAAAATGAGGAAGTTGGAGTAGATAACATTTGAGGTACTTCTAGCCTTAGAATAATAAATGTACCAAGTATGGCATAAAAATAAAAACCTTTTACTTAAGTGAATTTCAGATTCTTGAGAGCAGAGATTGTCTTGCTTTTATATCTGGATGTATAGTTCATAATATAGTGATTTCCAGTTAGTAAACAATGCTTTTTTTCACTTATTCATTCATAAATTCATTCTAATAAAGGCATATAATAACTTCATACTTTTTAGATTCTGATTATTGTATGAGTAATAGCTTTTTATATCTATTTACCCACATCAATTCAGTGAAATATTATTTAAAATGTCTAATTTAGCCAAATGCCATTTTTTAAAAATAAACAACTTAATTGTCTTTTTCTAATGTCTGACTCTCTCATTTATATATTTGAAAAAGTCCAAGTTTTGGAATTTGATCTTAGTTTAGCAGCCCTTATGCCCTTATAGTGGAACTACAAAGATATTGCAAATCATGCATTGGAAATCTAGTAATGGTTAAGGAAGTTAGAGACCACAGGCAGTTTAACAATTTATTTTTATTTTCCTGGATATATGGAAGGAAACTATTATGACATATAATTATTTTATGGCAGGTTGTGCATGTGTATTAGTAGGAAATGTTAAATTCTTATTTCTAAATACATTCCTATCCATAAATAGTTGTCAGATGTTACATTTATAGTACTAATGAGGAGTGAGATTTTCATGATTCCACACACCACACAGTTCACTGCATGGACAAACTGCAACAAAAGGAAAGGGAAATATGAGCTCATTTATAACAGGTTCATTCACAGTCATTGTAATTAACTAAATAATTAGATTGATTTTGATTCTTTCCCTCCACACTTCTGTTTCCTGGCTTTCCCGCCTTCCTTCAAGTATCAACTAAAACCATATCTCTAAAATGTCTTTGTTTAATGCTCCTAAGGTTAACGCTTTCCCACTGAGATTATAACCCATTTGTCCTATATGTATTCCTCCCTCTAGATTGTGAGATCCTTGGGCTGTAGGCACTGTTTTAATTTTTTCTTGTATCCTAGCACTTAATATGGTTCCTGGAACTTGGTAGTTACTTAATAAGTGCTCATTGACTTAATTCAATTACAGAAAAAATATGCAAATCAATCATTGGGTTCAAAGTAGATTTATAAAAGACATTTAGACCTTCAAATTTCCAACTTAGCAGGGTATGCTGGGTCATGTCTAGTCATCCTGATGAATATATGGTCACTGGATTCAGATGAAATGACCAGCACAGCCCTCCATCACTCAAAACAAAGTCAAGTGCAAGTCATGTAATCATTTCTCTGGTGGCATGGTGATCTTTGAAAAAGAAGGACGATAACTATCTTGATACTTCAGAAAACCTCACCAAAATCTTGGTTGAGGGGATGGAGCCAACATGGTGGAGTGAGAGCAACTACTCACCTAAGCTCTTAGACAAACTCCAGATAACTCTAGAGAGAGAATCTGACCAAATTTTGGAAGTTCAGAATCCAATAGGAGACAGAATGTGGCAGATTCACAGACAAGAACAGACTGGAAGATCGACTGGAAGAATCTGTTCCATGGGGCTGGAGGAGCAAACAGCACACAGTGCAACTCTTTCTGGCTGCTTCAAGGCCAAGCAGAAAGGCCCTGGGTGGTCTGAGAAAGTGGTAGCACGGCCTGATAGCAGCTGAGGGTGCAAGTGCAGCAAAGGCATGCAAGTGCCACAGAAGGAGTCACAGGTATCAGCAACAACTGCACCTGAGATTTTCAGCCTGCAGATTAAAAGTCTGTAAGTCACCTAGTTGAACTTCCAGGAGCCAAAATGGTGGAGTGATCAGTAAATGCTATCTCCCCCTCCTCTTATTGATCTTGAAAGAATCATAAATTATTTCACCAGAAAAATCTTGGATCAGTGGGACCAGAAGAAAGAGCAAACAGTGCTAGGAAATGAGGCTAGGAAAACTGCTAAGGAGGGTTCTTCTTAAAGTGCCAGAGGAACAGAGCCACAGGGGGCTGGAACATCCCACTAGTAACTTGGGCCTTCCTCAGGGGAAATGGGAAGACACTACTGCAGCCAGGATCATCAAACAATGAGCTTGCATTTGCTACAGCTCAACTGAAAAGATGTCCCATGACTAGACCACCCTTCCTCCACACTTCACAAGCTAGCTCCAGGGCAAGTCTGGGAAACACAAACAGAATTTGCCTGATCTTTGCTTTCTCTCATCAGTCAGCTCTGCACCAGGTTCTTTAGCTTGTAGCTCAAAGAACCAGAAGCCACAACACATAAAGCCTCACCATCATGAATAAGAAGCAAAGGAGGAAGGAAAAGACCATGGAATCTTTCTATGGGGACAATGACCAAAACAAGAATACCAAAGAGGTCAGTGTTGAGACTGTACTACCAAAGGAAACTTCAGAAGGTACTATGAACTGCTCACATGCACTAAGGGCACTCTGAGAATAGCTGAGGAAGGAAATAGAAGAAAAACTGGCCAATGATTTTAAAAGTATGAAAAAAGAATTCACTGGAGAGAGCAGGTCTTTAAAAAGTAAAATTGAGCAAATGGAAAAGGAAGGAAAAAACCTAACTGGGAAAATTGGAAAAATGGAAAAGGAAGTACAAAAACTGACTGGAGAAAATAATTCCTTAAAAGAAATAATTGGACAGATGGAAAAGGAGATGCAAAAGTTAAATGAGAAAAATAATATGATGAAAAGTTGAATTGGGCAAGTAGAAGTTAATGACTCTATGAGACATCAAGAATCAGTTAAACAAAATGTAAAGAATGAAAAGACAGAAGAAAATGTAAACTATCTAATTGGAAAAAGAGCTGGCACGGAAAATAGGTACAGGAGGGAAAATTTAAGAATTATTGGCCTACCAGAACGCCATGATGAAAACAAGAGCCTGAACAATATCTTCCAGGAAAATCATACAGGAAAACTGCCCAGAAGTGCTAGATCCAGAGGGCAAGTTAGTAATCGAAAGAACCCACAGTTCACCTCCTGAAAGGGATTCCAAATTAAAAATACCAAGAAATATTTTTGCTAAATTCCAAAACTTTCAAATGAAGAAGAAAATACTACAGGCATCCACAAAGAAATCATACAAATATCGAGGAGCTACAGTCAGGATCACACAGGAACTCCCAGCTTCTACATTGAAAAATCGAAGGAATTGGAATATGATATTTCATAAGACAAAGAAGCTGGGACTACAACTAAGGATCAATTACTCAGCAAAGTTCAGCATAATATTTCAGGAAAGGAGATGGATATTCAGTGAAATAAGGGATTCCCATACCTTCCTGATTAAAAGGCCAGAGCTCAGTAGCAGTAGTTCGATCTTCAAATGCAGGTCTCAAGAGAGGTATAAAGAGGTAAAAAGAGGAAAAGAAAACTTGCTGCTCAATTTGGCCAAACTATTTACCTCCGTATAAGGTAAGAGAAAGAGAATTGCAGTTGTCAAAAATTAAAACTGTTTTGGAGTGGAAGGGAGAACTAAAAGCACAAACTGTGGCAAAGAGGATGGAGCAAAAGACACAGATAGTATTCATAACTGTAAAGGTGAATGGGAAGAAATGTACAATAAAATGGAGATGAATAGCAAAATGAATTAAAAGTCATAATCCAAGAATATATTGTTTACAAGGAACACATTTTAAATGGAGAATACACACAGGGTAAAGGTAAAATGTTGGAGCAGAATATATTGAGATAAGGAAGGAAACAATATTCTCCTAAAAGGCACCATAGAGAACAAAGAATTATCATTACTAAAATATATGTCCCAAGGGGTTTAGCATCCACATACTTATAGGAGAATTTAAGGGAGTTAAAGTAAGAAATGGAGAGTAAAACTATACTAATGGAGGACCTCAACCTCAGCCTTTCTTAAATAAATAAATCTAACCTTAAATTAAAAAAGAAAGAAGTTAAAGAGGTGAAAAAAACTCTGGATAAGGATACGATAGATCTCTGGAGAAAACTGAATGAGGATAGAAAGGAAAGTACCTTTTTTTCAGAGACACATGGCACATATATGAAAATTGACCATGTACTAGGGCATAAAAATCTCACATTCCAGTGCAGTAAAGCAGAGATAGTCAATGCATCCTTCTCAGATCATAATGAAACAAAAATTATATGTAATAAAATGTCATGGAAAGATAGACCAAAAATTAATTGCAAACTAAATAATTTAACCCAAAAGTAGGAGTGGGTTAAACAACAAACCATAGAAACAATCAACAACTTCATTCAAGAGAATGAAAACAATAAGACAATCTACCAAGTCTTATGGGGAACTTCAAAAGCAGTTCTTAGGGGAAGCTTTATGCCTTGAATGCCTACATAAATAAAATAAAGAAAGAGGAGATCAATAAATTGGTCATGTAGCTGAAAAAGCTTGAAAAAGAACAAATTGAAAATCCCAAAGTAAACACCAATTTAGAAACACTGAAAACCAAAGGAGAGATTAATAAAATTAAAGTTAAGAAAACTATTGAACTAATAAATAAAATTAAGGTTTGGTTCTATAAAATAAAACAAGAAAATTCATAAACCTTTTGTGAATTGACTAATATAAAGAAGAGAACCAAATTACCAATAAAAAAATGAAAGACGTGAACTCACCCTCCTTGAGGGCGAAGTTAAAACAATAATTAGAAATTGCCCCACTTTATGCTCATAAATTTGAAAATCTTAATAAGATGATGATTATTTTAAAAAGTATATAAATTGACCAGATTAACAGAAGAAGAAGTTGAACACTTGAATAACTTCATGTCAGAAAAAGAAATTAAAGAAATCATCAGGGAAATCCCTAGGTAAAAATCTCCAGGGCTGGATGGGATTACAATTGAATTCTATCAAATATTTAAAGAACAATTGATTCCAATACTACATTGACTATTTGGGAAAGTTGGGGAAGAAGAATCCTCTCGAATTAGTTTTATGATGTAAATATGGTTTTGATATATAAAGCAGGAAGAGCCAAAACAGACAAAGAAAATTATAGACCAGTTCCTCTAATGAATATACAGCAATTTATCCTGAGAATAGCACAGTATGCTCAGTTAGTATTCAATCCAGGAATATAGGTTGGTTCAATATTAGTAAAATGATTAGCATTAGTATAACATATCAACAACAAACCTAACAGAAACCATATCAGTAGAGGCAGAAAAAACTTTTGACAAAATACAAAACCCATTCCTACTAAAAGCACTGGAGAGCATAGGAATAAATAGAACTTTCCATAAAATTATAAGCAGTATCTATCTAAAATCATCAGCAAGCTTTATGTGCAATGGGGACAAACTAGATGCATTTCCAGTAAGATAAAGGGTGAAACAAACATGTCCATCATCCCCAGTGTTATTCATTTTGGTACTAGAAATGTTAGCTGTAGCAAAAAGAGGAGAAAAAGAAATGGAAGGAAATAGAATAGGAAAAGAAGAGAATCTCAGAGATTCAAGTAAAAAACTACTTGAAATAATAAACAACTTTAGAATTGTTGAAGGTTACAAAAGAAACCCACACAAATCGTCTGAATTTCTATATATTAGTAACAAAGCACAACAGCAAGAGATAGAAAGAGAAATCACCTTGAAATCTAGGTAGACACTATAAAATATCTGGGAGTCTACCTGCCAAAGCAAATCCAGGGACTATATGTACAGAACCATAAGACACTTTTTGCACAAATAAAGTGAGATCTAAGCAAGTGGAAAAACATCAGTTGTTCATAGGTAGGCTGAGTCAGTATAATATGAATGAAAATTCTACCTAAACCGATTTACTTATTTAGTGCCATTCCAATGAAATGAGTGGATAATTATTGCATAGAGGTGAAAAAAAATAATATCAAAATTCATCTGAAAGAAAAAAAGGTCCAGAATATCAAGGGAACTAATGAAAGCAAATGCTAGGGAAGGTGGCTTCGATCTACCAGATCTCAAATTGTATTATAAAGCAACAATTATCAGAAGCACTTGGTACTGGCTAAGAAAAAGAAGGATAGACTAGTCGAATATGCTGGGTACTCAAGACACAGTAGTAAATATAGCAATTTATTGTTTGAGAAAGCCACGGACCCCAGCTTCTGGGAAAAGAACTCACTGTCCAACAAAAATTACTGGGAAAACTGGATAACAGTGTGACGAAAACTGGACATAGACCAATGCCTGACAACGTACACAAGAATGAAGTCCAAATGGGTATATGATCTTGGTATCAAGATTGATACTATAAACAAATTGATGGGACAAGGAATAGTGTATTTATCAGATATATGAAGAAGGGAAGACTTTTTGACTAAACAAAGATAGAAAGCATTATGCAGTGCAAAATAGATAATATTCATTAAATTAAACTGAAAATTTTTGCCCAGTCAAACCCAATGCAAGCAAGATTAGGAGGGAATCAGAAAACTGGTAAAGATTTTTTGCATTTAGTGTCTGTGATAAAGTCTTCATTTCTAAAATATATAGAAAACTGAGTCAAATGTACAAGAATACAAGTCATTTCCCAATTGACAAATGTTTAAAGGATATGAACAGGCAGTTTTCAGAGGAAGAAATTAAAGATATCAATAGTCATATGAGGAAATGCTCTAAATCACTATTGATTAGAGACATGCAAATCAAAACATCTCTGAGGTACCACATCACACCTATCAGATTGGCCAACATGACAGAACAGGAAAGATGATTAATGTTGGAGAAGATGTGGGCCAGTTGGAACACTAATTCATTGTTGGTGGAGTTGTGAGCTGACCCAAGATTCTGGAGAGTAATTTGCAACTATGCTCAAAGGCTAAAATATGTGCATACCCTTTGATCCATCAATACATCTTCTAGGACTGTACTCCCAGGAGATCATAAAAATGGCGAAGGGTCCCACATATACAAAAATATTTATAACAACACTCTTTGTGGTGGCCAAAAACCGGAAATCAAGGGAATGTCCACCAATTGGGGAGTGGCTGAATAAATTGTGGTATATGAATGTAATGGAATACTATTTTGCTATAAGAAATGATGCACAGGAAAACTTCTGAGAGGCCTGGAAAGATTTATATGATGGGATGCTGGGTGAAAGGAGCAGAACCAGGTGAACTTTGTACACAGCACCACCACAGTGTGTGAGAATTTTTTCTGGTAGACTTAGAACTTCATTGCAATGCAAGGACCCAAATACATTCCCAATGGTCCTTTAAGGCAAAATGCCTTCCACATCCAGAGAAAGACCTATGGAATTCAATCACAGAATGTAGCAGGTCATTTTTGTGTTTGTATTATGTTTTTGTTTGTTATAGGATTTCTCCCATTCACTTTAATTCTTCTATGAAAACTATGATGAAAATATATTTAATAGGAGTATATGTGTAGAACCTATATAAAATTTTATGCTGTCTTGGGGAAGGGAGGAGGGAAGGAGGGGGAGAGAGGGGAAAAAATCTAAGTTATATGGTGGTGATTGTAGAACACTGATAATAAAAAATAAAAGAAAATAAATTTCTTGCTGAGCATATTGCATCTCACAGATGTTACCTGTAATTTGGATTAAAATTTAAATATATATATATATATACTCACTATAACTTAAGGTGTTGTCCTTTTCCTTACATAAAAATTTTTCTGAGTTCTTCTGGTTGTGGTTTTTTTGTTTGTTTGTTTGTTTTGTTTTGTTTTGTTTTGTTTTTGCCCTTACATAAATCTTTCATTTAAGACCAATGATTTTGTTGTGGTAAGAACTGAGGAAAACCTCATGAGGCCTTCTAATATTAGCCCTTTTTTGGAAAGAAAACTTTATTCCCACATATTATTTAAATAAAATAAGAACAGTATTTTATCTTAGTCATTAAATCTATGTGGCTTTTTTTTAAATTTGCCTATTCATATAGTCAAGATTTAGACGTAGGACATATTTCACTTTCTCCTGGCTCAATGAATTTTATAAGTTAAGTTTGGGAATTTTAAATTTGTATACTAAGTAATACAGGGTGTTAAGTGACAATGTCAAGATTTAGATCTATATGCTGTTGGTGCTTTTCCTTTTACCACACTAAGACTCTTTCTCCAATCAAATCTTCTGAAAATTGCTGCTGATGAGTGAAATTTGTATTTTTGTTATTATCTTTTAATTCAGAATATAGTTTCTTTGGAATTCTTTTTTCTTCTAGATTGTATTAAAATCAATTACTCTCAGAAAAATCAAAATTTTTCTACCTCTAATATACGTGCACTGTGCAAACAGAGATGTGTGGTTCAGATCTTCCTTTTCTTTTATAGCATTCATTCTTCTTCTTTTATTGCATTGTGGATAGAGATATCAAAGTCCAAATGTTATATGGTCATTAAACCATTGATGAAGAAAACATTTTGTTTCATGAAATCTAAGAAGTCTTTTTCACTTTTCCATTTCATCCACCTGTTTTCCTTCTAGTTTCATCTTTATATGTTCTTGGAAACATCAGGCCTAATTAAGTTGCACACAGTTTCCTACAAAATTGTTTTACCTCCAGTTCCTCCTGTTTTTCACCATCTTTCTCCTTTGAGGGTATAAAATGGAGTCTATAATCTCATCAAGAATTTCCATTTCCTGTCATATCTCTCAATTTGTCATTTTCTTCCTTGAGAGTATGGGTTCTGGGGAACTGTGGTTTCCTCATTGTTGTTTCCCACATGGGAATGGTTTTCCTTGAATGATGCAATTTTTTCTCATTCTCATTCTTTTGTTTTGGTGTTGATTTTATTTTTACTTCAGCAAGTCAAGAATTCAAATACACAAGAATTGAGTCGTAAATAACTCTCATATTGGGAAGTAAATGTCTTTTTGTTATTTGGAGCAATATATTATTGGAAGTATAAATTTTTTCATTGCCCTTTCTGTAACCCCTAAATTTGATTCTTTGGAAATTATGGTGTTCCTTGATTTGCCTCCCGGGAGAATGGTAGCACTAAAAAGATTAGTTTCAGTGCAGCAAGCCAAGGGCCATTAAAAGCAACGTACAGTTTATCAGCTTTGTTGAATACCACTATAAACCTCCCGTATAATTTTCGAGTTGATTCAACCAGAATCCAATTTTCATTTGCACATAGAAGAGTCTTATAAACCTTACTATCTATCAAGAATAATTTTCCACTTCTAGTTTTGAACAAGACATACTACATGACAGTGGAAAGTATTCTTAGCAATTGTGTGTTCACTACTAGCAGATTATTCCCAAAGGATATGCAGAGATGTTAAAAAACATTATTGAAAAGACATATGGAAAGATTCAACCTAAGTTAAACAATTACAGGACAATTTCAATTTATTCAGATACAAACATTTAGTTGCATGTTTTTTTAATTAAAACTTAGCTAAACCTTTCAAGTCTTTTGAGACTACACATTTGAGATGAACATGTTTGCTGTTTTTGCATGTAGAAAAAGAGTAAATTTCATTGAGTTTTTCAAAGTATATTGCAAGGTTTCCTTCCAATGCAAGTCTTTTCAGTATTTAGGATTTCTGTGTGTGTGTGTGTTTGGTTGTGTATACACTCATGCATGCGCATGGGCACATGTATATATGTATACACACCTATACATATACACACCTAAGAATAAATGTGTGTATATGTATATATGTACACACACGAGATATGAGTGCATATATATGCTTACATATATACATATACACACATATATGTGTGTGTGTATATATATACTATATATATATATATTTTATAATGGTATATAGGATCTATGAGAGCTGTATTTCTGTTTTTCAGAGAAATTCAGAAATTAGTGACCTAGAACTGATTTTTAAAGGTGAAAATCTCAAGTCTAACATTAATTTTTACAGCACATTTTAATGTATTTTCAAACCATATTGCATTGTATTTATTTTTATATTAGTTATGAAGAAAATAAAAAAGTTCAAATACAATTGAATAATCTTTTAGCTTTATCACTTCATCATTGTGCGATATTTTACTTTTTAAATTGTTTTCAACTGTCATAATTACCAAAGTATCTAGAAACATAAAAATGAAGGTGATATTATATCTATACATTATATCCACATAGGCAGACATTCATATTTGAATTGATATATATTTATATCAAAATGAAAATGCGCAATACAACAGTTGTGTAAGATTGCAGTCAGAAGTTTGGTGAGCAGAAGAGTAATTAATCATTTTTTCTGGATCCACTCCTAGTGTGAGGAGTAGTGGTCCTTCTTATTTCCCCTTATGAGGTTGGTTTTTTCTTTAGTTAATTGCTCTCAGCTCTAGTCGTCTGAGGGCTGAAATTTCTTTGAATTTGTACTGAAAAAATAAAGGAACAGAATTGGACTGAGAAAATCGATATTTGGTAGTGACAACATCAGCAGTCTCTACCATTCCTCTGATGCATGCTGTTTTACGTTCTGAATATTCCTCGTAATGAATATGCTAGATTCTTCTTACCTATCTCTGGTTTTACAAAGCAATAGAATATGAATCATTAACATTTCCTTATTTTACCTTGAAACACAAACTCCATTGTCTCTATGCCGAATAAGTGTCTCAAATGTAAATCTTCCATCTCTTTTCTTCTGTATTTTTTTTAACTATTCATGCTCTCCAATTCCATTATATTTAATTTCAGCAAGGGCTTACACAATGAGCATGAAAATGAATTATCATGGAATATCAGAAGAACTGAGAACTTTAAAACAAATGACAAAACATAATAAAATACATTTTAAAAAGTAATGATTAAAGAGAGCTCAACATTCTTCTAGAAGAGCACAGGGCAAATAGTGAGGGACATTTGAACAACAGTAATTATTTTTCTCCTCAGTCATAGATATATCTACATGCAGTTTGCAACAGATCCATAGTTCAATTATATCTTTCCCCATTTTCTTTCAGCGCCATATCTCATATAACTTTGCTGAGGCAGATATGAAGTATCGATGTTAGAGTACAAAGAGCCAATTTGTTATTCAGTCATTTGTCATATCCAACTCTTCAAAATTTCATGTATAATAACAGCCCAGGTCCTTTAATACTCCATTTACTTCCTTTCAAAGTCTTTCCAAGTTGATGTTTGTTGTTTTCATGATATTATCAGTCTATCTCATCCTCTGCCATCACATTTTTCTTATTTCTTCAGTTGTCCCCAACAAAATTCCCCAAAGAATTCTGTCTTTCTATGTGATCAAAGTATTTAAGCTTAAGTTTTAATATTTAACCTTCCAGTGAAGAGCCTGAATTCATTTCTTTGATATTGACTGATTTGATCTACTTGCTGTCCTCAAAAGTTTTCTCCAGAACAAGAATTTGAGAGCTTAAATTTTGCAGTTATTCGTTTTCCCTATAGTGTAACTCTCACAGCCATACATTGCTACTGGAAAAAGTGTAACGTTGCTTTATGGATCTTCACTGACTAGGTGATGTCTCTGCTTTTTAGTATGCTGTCAAGATTTGTCATAGCTTTCCTTCCAAGGATCTAGTGTCTTTTAATTTCATGGCAGCTGTCACCATTAGCAGTGGTTTTTGAGCACAACAATATACCTTTGACACTGCTCCCATTTCTTCTCCCCCTATTTGCAAAGAAATGATGGGGTCAGTCCCCAAGTTGTTGTTATGATGTGAATGCTCAAGCCACATTTTACACTTTCCTCTCTCACTCTCATCAAGAGGCTTCTTAAATCTTCTTCACTTTCTTCCATCGAAGTGGTATTTTTTGCATATCTGAGATTGTTGATATTTCTTATGGCAACATTAATTCTCAAATTAGGAAGGCAAAGAAAGTGAGTGAAAGATCATCACATTTTCTTAAAGTTATGATCCTACATGACTGAAGATCGGCTGTGAGTATGATTCTAGGGTTGAGAGGTGCTCTAAATTGGACAAGGAAAAGATGAACCCCCCCCCATCCTTCTCCATAAGTTAAAAATGGAGATTATAATAGTTTGTTTCATCCTAGAGAGAAGAATGAGATTTATTAAGTAAATGTTTCAATTAGGACTAATTTTGGCTTGATATTGGAGTGTAAAAAACTTCCAAAAATTATGAATTATAGCTATCTTGAAAGAGAACTTTTTCTAAGATATCATCAAGGTAAAATTGGATGAGCACACATTATCATATAAAGAGTAGTGTTGTTCAGAAGCAGCTATATCCTTATCTGTCTTCACAATTCAAAATTCTACGATTTCTTATGCCTGCCATAATTTCATAAGACATGAGCCTGATGCATTCAGCAGTGGATTCAGAACACTGATTCATAAGTGGATTCATAAGCAAAGGAACTTTCAGGTCATGACAATGGTCTGGTTCCACAATGGAAATTTATCAAGTATTCTGAAGTGAAGAAACAAACAAAAAAGTATGTAGTAACTCAAGGAAAAATACATAAGACATCTTCCCATATCAGCATTTCTAATAACAGATGCTTTAATCTTATCTATATGATATGAATAAAATAAAATTTAGGGCACAAGTCAGTTAGAAAAGTTTTGGTAAAATGGACACCACAGGAGGCAGAAACACCATCAGGTTTACAAAGAAAATTTATGTGAAACAAGTGGATTGTCCCTACAAATATCTTTCATCGAGGGCAGCTAGGTGGTGCAGTGGATAAGGCATCAGTGCAAGAGTCAAGAGGACCTGAGTTCAAATCTCACCTGAGACACTTGACACTCACTAGCTGTATAATCTTGGACAAGTCACTTAACCCCAATTGCCGCATCCTAGGTCGTCTCTTGTCATCCTGATGAATATCTGGTCACTGTATTCAGATGGCTCTGGAGAAGAAGTGAGTCTGGTGACCTGCACAGCCCTCCTTCACACAAAAAAAAGTCAAGTGCAAGTCACGTCATTATTTCTCTGATGGCATGGTCTTCTTCGGCAACGAAGGATGAACACACACACACAATCTTTCATAGAGTATATTCAGAACAAAATTAAGAAGCAAATATCAAGGAAAGGAAAGTTATACTAGATTGTATTCTGTTGCTAATTCAAAATGTAGTACATGTGTAGCACAGAATCAAATTCTCACTCTGCTTTTCCCAACCTGAACTCACAGTGGTAAGTCTGGGGTACTCAAAGAGGTTTTCCATGCTGCAAAAATTGAACACTTTCTATCAGTGTCATGCTTGTGTCTTAGTAACCCTGCTGCATTTATGTGTGTGCTCATCAGTATGGGAGGCACTCCTCCCACTCATTACTATATCACTCAAACCCCAATATGAATGTATTCTATTTATACAAATTGCTATCATTAGATCATCAACTCAAACATAAGTTATTTGACAAACAGTAAGGTAAAAACAATACCAATTAAGAACTATACAAATGAATAAAATCAGGAATAATACTGACATATCTTGAGTATATGGTTCTGTTAGGAGTGGCTAATTGCCTTTCTTCTTGATCTTCTGTTTTTATAAGTTTTGAGGCTAAAAATTTTGATTCTTGATCTAATTGCTACCGATTCTGTGATATGAAGGTTAGGAAAACAATTAAACCTTTCTGAACAGGCCTTCTACCCAGTAAATCCCATAGAATAATGTAGTTGCTTTCATCAAAAAGCTGCCAGAGGCTATAAGAATTACCCTGTGGAAAGGGATCAGGAGTATGTATAAGAGGGTTTTTTTGTTTGTTTTTTGTTTTTTTGTTGTTGCTGTTGTTGTTGTTGTTGTTTTTATTGTTGCTTTTTTGATGTTGTTGTTTTTATGGTTAAGCATCAAATATTGAAAGCATACATTTTTTAGACAATTCGGGATTCTATCTTTCAAACATGTACTGAATACCTCTATGCTTAAAGTTCCTGAAAAGTTCCCAGGTTGTGTATGTTCACTATTCCTGTCCTTTCTCAATCCTATTTTGAGAGCATCAGTTTTACTTCTGGTGAAGTGATCATTGACTGTCTTGGCCTTTACTTTGTTATCTCTGTTTTTCACTCCCATTTTTGTCTCCATTGAAAATACATTAGACAAATTCTACAAGTATTCGCAATAACCATGGAGAGAAGAATTTGTATCACTACTTCCCAAAGATGGAGAATTTAAACAAACGTAAGTATATGTTTCTAATATTGAATCTTAAATATTTAAGCTTATATATTAAATTCATGTTTATGAAGCTCCTAGCATATTTAATGAACTTAATGTACTAGGGAATATAGCAAGACATACCTCGTAGGAAAATAACATGAAATTTGCTGCAATATAAAATAGAACACAATAAGTGTGTAGGAGGAATATTGCATCAGGTTGTTACATGAGGTATTATAGTACATATTTCTTTTTTCTAACTTGAAGAATCACAGAACGATTCATCATGAAGGTAGCATTTTTGCTATGACTTGAAAGAAATACAGAGTTTATAAAGATGTCAATTGAAAAAGGAGGGTTTCTATTGACTATTTTGATTGAGTAGATGTAAAAATAAGATGGGATGGTCTCATAGAGAGGTGAAGAATAGTATGTAGGCTGAACAAGGGTATACCAGTGTCAGGAAAAATGTAAGGAAGACCACCAGCATGTGAATTGGATTCCCAGAGTGAACTCTTGGAAAAGCATAGATGAGAGTTGAGTAGAAGGGGAAACATAAATGAATTATTGCCTACATCATTGGAAGAAATATGTAAATTAATTACATGACTGATCCATTTGTTTACTTCAGAAACGGAAAAATACAGGTGTTTGGCCAGAGATTGTATCTATAGGAAAATCAGTGTGAGGTGAGAGTAAAAACATATGTTGGACCTAGACCGTGATACCTGAATGTTAGTTGGGAAGAGATGATTTTTAGAAAATTGCTAATGATAGCTAATGGCACCTGTGTAATGAAATGAGTAATAAAAGACATGAATTAGGAATATTATTCTAATTATAACGTATAACATAGGTAGGAGAGAAAATGAGCTGGGAAACCATTACAATGACATACAGAAAGAAATAATATAGTTCATAGAGTTATCTCATTGGGAATGATAAAAATTGAGCAGGTCCAAGGGATATTGCAAATATAGAATTAATGCTAGACAGAGATTGGATTCTGTTGAAAATAGAAAGGTACCGAAGATGAAGCCCTCAGGTTTTGAATATGAATTGCTTTCTGCTATAGCGCTCTCTCTCTCTCTCCCTCTCCCTCTCTCCCTCTCTCTCTCTCTCTCCCTCTCTCTCCCTCTCCCTCTCCCTCTCCCTCTCTCTCCCTCTCCCTCTCCCTCCCTCTCCCTCTCCCTCTCCCTCCCCCTCCCTCTCCCTCTCCCTCTCCCTCTCCCTCTCCCTCCCTCTCCCTCTCCCTCTCCCTCCCTCTCCCTCTCCCTCTCCCTCTCCCTCTCCCTCTCCCTCTCCCTCTCCCTCTCCCTCTCTCTCTCTCTCTCTCTCTCTCTCTCTCTCTCTCTCTCTCTCTCTCTCTCTCTCTCCATATATATTATTTTAAACATATTCATGATGTTTTTCACTTTTTATTTTTTAAAGATAATCTTCTGAGTCTTTAAGAGGGGTCTACTTTACTTTCACAAGTAAATTTAAGTATTTTCACAACTAAACATAACAAAAGTTCTTGGGACAAAGTTGGGCAAAATAGAGTGAAAATAGAAAGCTCTAAGTTTTTAATGACATCTTCATTTGTATGATATTTAATTAATTAGTCACAGCTTGGGTAGACATTTTGTACCAATGTTTGTGACTTTTCTTCTCTAGGAGAAGAGTCTGGAAAACAGATCAAAGTACTTTAGAGTTCAGTTTTCTGCCTTTTTCCCCATCTCCATTTCTCTATGCTACCCAAAGGAACACTTTTTTTTGGTAATATATTTACATGATTGCTCATAAAAGTGTAATTAAATTCTTTGTCTTCTAGCTCTACATTTTCCTGTCCCATTAGAGTAAGTCATGGTCTTTGTGTTTTCTCCTCCTCCTTAAACCACCATATTGCCATAAGCAAAATAAGATGAGTGAGAAAATTATCTGACAAATCCATGGTAAAATTTCTGCCTACCAAACGGCTTTCAAATCACAGAAGTAAATGCAGCCTTGGGAGATAAATCTACAGAATCTGAAACAGCTCTACAGAAATTGCTAGAATAATCTCTTGCATGGCCCAAAGCAAGATGTAAATTAAGAAGCAATCCACTATGAGTGTAATGGAGCATGTACTTATAAATTCATGGTTCCATTCGTCTATTGTAAACAGCACACACTGCACTTTACAGGAATAATTGCACAACACTAAAGGGTTTGGAATTATCAATATTAAGACAGAAATAATGTTCTACACATTTCTTTCTGAATAAGTATAGAGTGCTTGAGAGAGAAATTCTTAATTGTGATATCATTTTCTAATTGCATACCTCCTAGGTTGAAAGTCAAAAGAATGGGTAAAGCTTTGGGTAAAATCAGTGGGAGAGATGTGCCTCTTGTCAATTGAAAATGGATGTTTGCTAGCTGGTTGGCATGGCAGCAGAGAGTCACACTGCCATGCAAAACTTTAGCATTCCAGAGAGATTACACGCCTTCTCTTGTTCAAAGCCCTTGCAACTGGCATCATTAAGTAGATAACAATTGACCTCTCCAGGAAAGGAAGCTATTAGGAGAGATGGACTGAACAAAAGGTGTATTGTACAAGTGGATTCTTTAGATTTCTCCAGTGCACCATGAACTGAACGTTTTCAAAATGTCACTGTAAATCTTTTTTTGGTTATTCTCTGCCTGGTTTAAGAAAAAAAGAAAAAAAAAAGCAATATCAGTATGTAGAACCCCCAGAAATATCCTGTAACCCTGACAACAAGTGCAAGGCATGAGAATAAATTTTTTCACAACTCCAATGTTATATTTCTTTAAGTTTGAGTCTAAGAGGATAGAATTAGTTTCATCAGTAGAAAAGTAGATTACAGATAAATTATTATTGATAATTACAATAAAGTTTAAAACCTGCACAGCTAAATCATCAATCACTCCATAAGTTCACTTAAGAAAAAAAAAAACAAAACAATGAGCTTCTAGATAATATGAAAACATACTATTAGCATTTTAAAATAAAAATCACATATAATTAGAGATAATGTCTTCATGATTAAAAATGAAAAAAAGATATATTCTCAAAACCATGGCAGAGTAAGATTTACATCCATGAACTGCTAAAGAAAATGACATAGTGTAATTATGTCAATTAGAGAAAGAAGGTAAAACTATTTAGTTGATCTTTTCTTACACTTTATCTACCAAATAAATTATATTCTGAAGTGAGGAAATACACACACAGAGGCATATATGTGTGTATGTGTATAAGTACACATACATATGTCCTTATACAGTACACATATGTGTGCATCTATACACGTATATTGATGTATGTGTATATATATGTGATGTGTGTACATGTATCTGTATGTATAAATAAAGAGCATTTATAGGAAAGTAAATATCTGCTTCCAATGAGTTCATATCACTTCGTATGGATGAATTCTATACAAAATATTGAAATTCCTGTCAGATATAATTGTTGGGCCTCAGTCAATGGTTTTCAAATTATACTAGGTGTGCTAGTCTTCCGTGAATCCCATTGTCTCTGGAAGAACAGTAAGTACAATTTAAATGTGTTTTCCTTATAAATCTTGAGTAAGATGACAATTCTCCTAAGTTGTGAAGGACAAAATCTCTCCTGTTACTTATATTTAAATCATATTTGGGTAGCTAGGGGAAGAATTCTCATCAGTGATTTTGTGGAACTGCTCAAACTACTAGGGAATAAAAAAACATAATAAAGGATATTGATGAATAAGGTAGTACTAGAAAATATGCAAAAGTGTGATTAACAGTATTATTTTCACCAATTGAATAAGGAAGAGGAATGCATTTTAAAATAATTTATTAATTAGAAACTTGAAAGAGAATATAATAATCCAAAAGCATTCTCATTAATTATTTGATCTTGTGAGAAAATACTTGCAGTAATTTTTTAAATGTTTGGAAATATTCCATGAAATAAGTATCTTCTAGAAAATTCAGAATTGACTATGTCATTCTTTTTTTTGCAAAAATCAGATACCTTTTGATTACTTTTGCCAAAATGGTTTATAATTTTATCAAAGCATAACAAATACCAAGTTTTAACTTTTGTTCTCTGCATATCCTTTAATCAAGAAATGATTCTAGGGTTTGTATCTCAAATGGATAAAAAGGGGGGACCTACCTGTCCAGAAAATATTTCTAGCACTTCATTTGCAGTAGCAAAGAATTAGAAGTTGAGGGGGTGCACATCAACTGGGGAGTGCCTGAACAAACTGTGATGTAGGATTCTAATGGAATACTATTATGCTATAAGAAATGGTGAGCAGAATGACGTCAGAAAAAAAGGAAAACTTACATGAATTGATGCAGAGTGAAGTGAGAAGAAACAGGAGAACATTGCAGATGGATGAGGAATACCATACAATGATCAACTGTGAATAATTAAACAATTATATGAGTGCAGTGACCCAAGAAATTCCAAAGGACTCTTGATGAAAAATACTATCCACCTCCAGAAGAAGAAGTGATGGAGTCTGAATGTCGAACAAAACATTATTTTTTTTTATTTTTATATTTTTTTCATTTTTTTTTTGGCATTGGTGTACCTTTCAAAATGACTAATGGGATAATACAGTTTGCCTGATTGACCATACATAACTTATATCAAATTGTTTACCATCTAAGGAAGGGGAGAGAAAGAGAGAAAATTAGCAGCTTAATTTTCTTCTTCAAAAATTATTTATCATTTTATTTTCTCCATTTACATATGAAATAATTTTAACACTGATTTTTAAAAATTTGGGTTCCAAATTCTTTCCTTCTTTTCTAACATTGAATTAATTCAATGGACATATGTAGTCATGAAAAACATTACTATATTACTCATTTTATGAAAGAAAATATAGACAAAACCCCTCAAAAAATAAAGTTAGAAAAATACTTCAGTCTGTGTTCAGACACCATCAATTCTTTCTATGGGAGTGAATAGCATTTTTCGTTGTAAATCCTTTAGAGCTGTCTTGGATAATTTTATTGCTGAGAAGAGCTAAGTCTATTAAATTTACTTATCTAAAAGTATTGCTGCTATTTTGTATACAGTACATTTCACTTTGCATCAGTTCATGTAAGTCCTTCAGGTATTTTCTGAGATCATGATGCTCATTATTTTGTATAGCACGACAGTATTCCATCACAATCATATAAGTTTGTTCACTTATTCCCTAATTGATAGGTATCATCTAAATCTCAGTTTCCAGTTATTTATCACCAAAAAAGAGCTGCTATAAGTATTTTTGCATATAGAGGTTCTTTTCCCTTTTTTATCTCTAGTGATGGCATTACTAGGTCAAGGCTATGCATGGTTCAATAGCCCTTTGAGCATAGTTCCAAATTGCTCTAGAGAATCGTTGAATCAGTTCACAGCTCCACCAACAGTGCACTAATATCTAGTTTCTCCCTCCCCCATATCCTGCAACATTTGTAATTTCTCTTTTCTATCCAATAAGCCAATCTAATAGATATAAAGTAATATCTCAAAATTGTTGAATTTGCATTTGTCCAATCAATAGTGAGTTAAAACATTTTTAGAATATGTCTATAAATAGTTTTAATTACTTCATCTGAAAACTGTTCATATCTTCTCATAATTTTCAATTTGACTGTGTTCTCTACATATTTTAGAACTGAGGCCTTTATTAGAAAAAATTACTTCAAATTTTCCACAATTACAATTGCTTACTGTATATTTTTCTATCCTATTTATCCACCACTGTCTAATCTATTCCCTCCCCTCTCACTCTGTTTTTCCTCAAACATATTTTGTTCCTCACTACCCCTCCCCCCAATCTGATCTCCCTTGTGTCACCACTCCTTTATCGTTGGTTGTGTATCTTATTTCCTAGCTGCATGTAAAAACAATTTTTAACATTTTGTTCTAAAAGTTGATTACCAAATTCTCTTCCTTCTTCCCTGCTTACCCACTTTCATTGGGAAGGCAAGCAATTCAGTATAGATTATACATACATAATTATGCAAAACACTTCCATAACAGTCATGTTGTGAAAGACTAACTACATTTCCCTCCATCCTATCCCATCCTCATTTATCGTATTTTCTTCTTTCCCACTTCCCCTTTTCAAGAGTATTTGCTTCTGACTACTCCCATCTCCAATCTGACCACCATTTTATCACCTCCCCCAACTTATCACCTTCTTTCTCACTTTCCTGTAAGGTAAGGTGTGCAGTCGCATATATATTTTATTCTCTTCTTCAGCCAAATACAATGAGAGCGAAGTTCACTCATTCACTCTCACTCCTCTTTCTTACCCTCCACAGTGAAAACTTTTTCTTGCCTCTTTTACTGGAGATAACTTATCCTATCCTATTCTATCTCTCCCTTTTTTCTTCTCCAATATATTCCTCTCTCACCCCTTAATCCTATTTTTAGATATCATCCCTTCATATTCAACCCACCTTGTGCCATCTACCTGTCTGTCTGTTTCTCTCTCTCTCTCTCTCTCTCTCTCTCTCTCTCTCTCTCTCTCTCTTTCTATCTTTTCTCCAGCTATCCTAATATTTTCATGTAGGAATGTAAACAGTTCAACTTTAGTAAGTCTCATGATTTCTCTTTCGCATTTACCTTTTCAAGCTTTTCTTGATTGTCAAATTTTCTATTCAGCTCTGATTTTTCATCCAGAATTCTTGAAAGTCCTCTATTTCAATGAATGTTTGCTTTACATAACTAATTAAAGATATTCCAAGGGATGTTGGGGAGAATGCAGGCAAGTCTCTTCCTTTTCTCCCCCATCTTGGCTCCACCCCTTAAATACATTTTTAATGAATGTTAAAATTTTCTTTCCAAAATAGAGAAAGAGGAGATTAATGGATTGGGCATGGAACTGAAACAGCTAAAAAAGGAACAAATTGAAAATCCCCAATTAAATACCAAATTAGAAATACTGAAAACCAAATGCAATATAAATAATATTAAAATTAAGAGAACTTCTGAGTGAATAAATAAAAGTAAGGCTAGTTTTGTGAGAAAAAGCACCAAAATTGATAGACCTATGCTTAACTTGATTTAAAAA
The DNA here is from genome assembly GCF_028372415.1 of Notamacropus eugenii. Classification (NCBI taxonomy): domain Eukaryota; kingdom Metazoa; phylum Chordata; class Mammalia; order Diprotodontia; family Macropodidae; genus Notamacropus; species Notamacropus eugenii. Next base: position 132,962,339 of record NC_092873.1, on the reverse strand, counting down.
AAGAAAGACAGAAACCAAATCGCGAGTATTAAAATTGAAAAAAGATTAATTCACTATCAATGAAAAGAAGAAATTAAAAAAAATAATTGGAAATTACTTTTCCCAATTGTACACTCATAGATTTGACAATCATAATGAAATGGGTGAAATTTTACAAAAATATTAATTGCTCAGATTAACAGAAGAGGATATAAAATACTTCAATAACACCATCTCAGAAAAAAAGAACAACCATCAATGAATGACATATGAAAAATCATTCAGAGCCAGATGGATTTGCAAGTATACTTTATCAAAATTTAAAGAATAATTAATTTCAGTACTATATGGAGTATTTGGGAAAATTGGCAAAGAAAGAAGCCTATCAACTTCTTTTTATGATACAAATAAACTAGGGAACATGAAAACACAGATAGAAAATTATAGGCCAATTTCACTAATAAATATAGATGCAAAAAAATTAAATTAAATATTAGCAAAAATATTATAGCACCTTATGCAGAGAATAAAATACTATGATCAGGTAGGATATATAACAGTAACGCTAGTTTAATATTAGGAAAACTATGAGCATAATTGATTCTATGAACAACAAAATTACCAAAAACCATGCGATTATCACAATAGATGCAGATAAAGCTTCTGACAAAATATAACACGTATTCTTACTAAGAAAAAAAAACACTACAGAGCAAAGGAATGAGTAGAGTCTAACCTACAATGATAATAGCACCTATAGCAAACCATTAACAAGCATTATATGCAATAGAGATAAACTAGATGCATTTCCATTAAGATCAGGGGTGAAACAAGGATGTCCATTATCACCAATGTTATTCAGTAAGGTACCAGAGGTGTTAGATTTAGCAATAAGAGAAGAAAAATGAATCAAGGGAATTTGAATAGGCAAAGAAAAAAACTCATCATTATTTGCAGATGATATGATGATATACTTAGAGAACCCTAGAGAATCAAGTAAAAAATTACTGGAAATTATAAATAACTTTAACAAAATTACAGGATATGAAATAAACATGCATAAATCATTTGCCCAGCTATTTATTACTAAAAACACTCAATAGCAAGAGGTAGAAGGAGACATTTCATCTAAAGTTACTGTAGACATTATAAAATATTTTAGGAGTCCACCTGCTAAAACAAATCCTGGGACTATAAGAAAAGAATTCTAAAACTATTTTTGCACAAATAAAGTCAGATCTAAATAATTAGAAAAATTACCCAGTTGCTCATGGGTAGGTTGAACTAATAATAAAAATTGCAATTCTATATTAATTTACTTACTCAGTATCGTACCAATGAAACTACCAAAAAGTTGTCTTATAGAGCTAAAAAAATAATATGAAAATTCATCTAGAAGAAAAAAAAAATGATGCAGAATAACAAGGGAATTAAAGAGAGGAAATGCTAGGGAAGGTGGCCTAACCATGGCATATTATCTTAAATTTTACTGTAAAGCAGCAATCATAAAAAAGTTTTGTACTGGCTAAGAAAAAGAGGGGGAGATCAGTGGAATAGGTTAGGTACACAAGACAACAGAAGGTAATGATTATAGTAATCATCAAATTATAGTCTGATAAACCCAAAGACTTCAGATTTCTGAGATAAGAACTCACTATTTTACAAAATCTGCTCAGAAAACAGGATAATGGTATGGTACAAAATGGGCATAGACCAATGCCTGACACCATACACAAGAATAAAGTACAAATAGGTACATAACTTAGATACAAAGTCTGATACTATAAATAAATTAGAGGAGCAAGGAATTGCTTGTTTGTAAGATTTATGGAGATTGGAGGAATTTATGACCAAACAAGAGATAGAGAACTTTATGAAATGCAAAGTGGATAATTTTGGTTACATTAAATTGCAAAATTTTACACAAAGAAAATGCAACCAAGATTAGGAAGGAAACAAAAAACTGGGGAGGACTTTTAACATCTAATGTCTCTGACAAAGATCTCATTTCTAAAATGTGAGTCCAATTACAAGAATACAAGACATTCACCAATTGATAAATGTTCAAAGGAAATGAACAGGCAATTTTCAGATGGAGAAATTAAAGCTATCTAAAGTCATATGGAAAAATCTTCTAAATCACTATTGATTAGAGAGATGTAAGTCAAATCATCTGTGACTTACCACATCACACCTATCAAATTCACTAGTATGACAAAATAGCAAAATGATAAATGTTGGAGAAGATATCGGAAAATTGGAGACTAATTCATTGTTCTTGAAGCTGTGAGCCGATCCAACTATTCTGGAGAACAATTTGGAACCAAAAGGTTATAAAAATGTGTCAATTCTTTGACCTAGAAATACCACTTCTAGGGCTATATTCCAAAAAGATCATGAAAATGGGGAAAGTCATATGGTACCCTCTAGTTTCTCTTTAAATGGAGGGTGTAGAAACATCTGTCTGAAGTCCACCCATTCCATTCAGAGGGAGGGGAAGGCTCCAAAGACAATCGATGATCTAGCAGGTATGAATTTCTGAGTTGATTTCATCTTGCTGGAAGATGGCAGAAAGACAAACATTAAGACCAATTGATGAACCATTTTGAGAATGATGGGATTATTGTGCTGGACCCACTCTTTAAACAGGGAATCTGGAAGGATCAGATTTAATGAGACATAATTAGACAAATAAATCTGAAATTTGATCATCACCTATAAAGAAACACTACAAACTAATTAAAGCCCTATCACTTTTGAAAGTTTCCCAATCTCCAAAGCTATAGATTTTTAATCTTCAAATTACATTATTTATTCAAAATAAAAATTCTATCAGTATTAGAAAACTTTTGAAAGATGTGAAGTAGACCAATAACAAAATCACTCACGAAAAACCTTGGATTGGGTTCACTGACATTTCTATATTCTGTCTAACAGGAGCAAAGAAGACTGAAAGGAGACTTACTCCCACTATTGCCCCTTCCCTCCCCAAATGACTCTATTACATCTTTCCTCTTCAAGCATTCTAATCTGGAATTTTGTCCTTTGTAAGAATGCTTTCCCCTTAATGTTCGCAGTTTGAACATTTCATGTAACATAAATACCTTATATCTTACTAGAAGGGCCAGTTACAAATGAAATGGCCCTCTTTTTTTCTTTTCAGACAATGTTCGGGCATCAAAGACTGTGAGATTTTTTTTTTTTTAATTTTAACATTTATTTTCACAAAATGTTGGGTTACAAATTTTCTCCCCTTTTATCCCCTCCCCCCCCCCCAAACCCAAGCATTCTAATTGCCCCTGCGACCAATCTGCTCTCCCCTCTATCCTCCCTCCCTGCCCTTGTCTCCGTCTTCTCTTTTGTCCTGTAGGGCCAGATAGCTTTCTTGACCCCTTAACCTGTATTTCTTATTTCCCAGTGGTAAGAACATTACATTTGATCCTAACACTTTGAGTTCCAACATCTTTAGCTCCCTCCCTCTCCACCCCTTCCCTTTGGAAGACAAGCAATTCAATATAGGCCAAATCTGTGTAGTTTTGCAAATGATTTCCATACTGGTTGTATTTTATAGGACTAACTATATTTCCCTCCATCCTATCCTGTCCCCCATTACTTCTATTATCTTATGATCCTTTCCCTCCCCATGAGTGTCGACCTCGGATTGCATTCTCCTCCCCATGCCCTCCCCTCCATCCTCCCCCCCACCCTCCTTGTGCCTCTGTCCGCCACTCTCCTGTATTATGAGATAGGTTTTCCTATCAAAATGAGTGTGCATTTTATTCTTTCCTTTGGTGGAATGTGATGAGAGGAGACCTCATGTTTTTCTCTTGTCTCCCCTCTTTATCCCTCCACTAATAAGTCTTTTGCTTGCCTCTTTTATGAGAGATAATTTGCCCCATTCAACTTCTCCCTTTCTCCTCCCAATATTTCTCTCTCACTGCTTGATTTCATTTTTTTTAAGATATGATCCCATCCTCTTCAATTCCCTCTGTGCACTCTGTCTTTATGTATGTGTGCGTGTGTGCATGTGTGTGTATGTGTTCTCCCACCCAGTACCCAGATACTGGAATGTTTCAAGAGTTACAAATATTGTCTTTCCATGTAGGAATGTAAACAGTTCAACTTTAGTAAGTCCCTTATGACTTCTCTTTGCTGTTCACCTTTTCATGCTTCTCTTCATTCTTGTGTTAGAATGTTAGATTTTCTTTTCAGCTCTGGTCTTTTCATCAAGAAAATTTGAAAATCCTCTATTTCATTGAAAGACCATTTTTTCTCCTGAAGTATTATACACAGTTTTGCTGGGTAGGTGATTCTTGGTTTTAGTCCTAGTTCCTTTGACTTCTGGAATATTCTATTCCATTCCCTTCGATCCCTTAATGTAGAGGGTGCTAGATCTTCTGTTATCCTGATTGTATTTCCACAATACTTGTATTGTTTCTTTCTAGCTGCTTGCAATATTTTCTCTTTCACCTGGGAATTCTGGAATTTGGCCACAATGCTCCTAGGAGTTTCTCTTTTTGGATCTCTTTCATGCGGTGTTCTGCGGATTCCTTGAATATTTATTTTGCCCTCTGGTTCTAGAATCTCAGGGCAGTTTTCCTTGATAATTTCATGGAAGATGATGTCCAGGCTCTTCTTTTGATCATGGTTTTCAGGTAGTCCCAGAATTTTTACATTGTCTCTCCTGATTCTATTTTCCAGGTCAGTTGTTTTTCCAATAAGATATTTCACATTATCTTCCATTTTTCGAAACTTCACGCTACGTTCTGTGATATCTGTCTTTCTCATAAAGTCCTTAGCGTCCATCTGTGCCATTCAAGTTTTGAAAGATCTATTTTCTTCAGTGAGCTTTTGAATCTCCTTTTCCATTTGGCTAATTCTGCTTTTGAAAACATTCTTCTCCTCATTGGCTTTTTGAACCTCTTTTGCCAATTGAGTTAGGCTAGTTTTCAAGGTGTTAATTTCTTCAACATTTTTTTGCTTCTCCTTTAGCAGGGAGCTGATCTGCTTTTCATGCTTCTCTTTCATCCCTCTCATTTCTCTTCCCAGTTTTTCCTCCACCTCTCTAAATTGATTTTCAAAATTCATTTTGAGGTCTTCCATGGCCTGAGCCCATTGGGTGGGCTGGGACACAGAATCCTTGATTTCTGTGTCTTTGCCTGATGGTAAGCATTGTTCTTCCTCGTCAGAAAGGAAGGGAGGAAGTGTCTTTTCTCCGAGAAAGTACCCTTCAATAGTTTTATTTCTTTTCCCTTTTCTGGGCATTCTCCCCAGCCAGTGGCTTGACCTCTGAATATTCTCCTCACACCCACTTCACCTCCTGATCCTCCCAGCCAGCGTTTGGGGACTGAGATTCAAATGCTGCTTCCCGCCTTAGGGCTTTTGGCGGGTGCAGGGCTGCTATTCAGTGTGAAAATTAATTTCAGATGGTCAGGTCGGGGTAGGGCCGCCTCACAGGCTCTGTTCCCTCAGGGGGTTTATGCACAGACCTTCCACAATGAATCCAGACTCCCGCCCGCTTGGGGAGCCCTTGTCTGCAGCCGCCTCTCAGCTTCTATCTCCCGGGGGGAACCCGAGCCATGGCGGCACCCCACTCCCCTCTCGACCCACCAAAGAGACTTTCTCACCAACCCTCGTGACCTGTGGGTGGGGGGGCTTGTGCCGCCGCTGGAGATCCCGTCTCCGTAGCCTGCTCGGATCTTTTCCTCATGGTGTCGCGGCTGCTGCAGGGCTGCACTCAGCTCCCAGTCCCGGCGCCCAGTCCACAGTGCGAAGGACCCCCGCGAGAGGTTTGCAGGTCTCTCTGGAACAGAAATCTCCCTCGCTCCAATATTCTGTGGCCTCTGGGTGCTGAATTCACGGTGAGTTGGTCCCCTGTAGCCATTCTGTGAGTTGTGGGTTCAGAGCTATGTGTATGTGCGTCTTTCTACTCCACCATCTTGGCTCCGCCCCTGTGAGATTATTTTTTTTTAAATTCCATTAACAGGCGTTTATATTATTTCAAATCACCAATGATAAAATCAAATATTAGCCTGTACATGGGTGTCGTATGTGGTCAAAAGGTTTTTTTTCTGCATCTATTGAAATGATGAAATGATTTCATTATTTCTTATGAAAATGGTTTATTGTATTTACAATTTTCAACATAATAGTAATAATAGTAATGATAACATTTATATAGTACTTACTATTTGCCAAGCATTCTGCTAAGCTCTTTCCAGATTTTATTTCATATTGAGCCAGCATTGCATTCTTCGTGTGTATCTAGCCAGGTCATAATGACTTACCTTTGAAATGTATTGTTCTCTTCTTCCTAATATTTTCTATAATATTTTTGCATTGATATTAATCAGAGAAACTGGCCTATAGTTTTTATTCTCTGTTTTGCTTCTCCATGGTTTAGGTATTAAGACAATATTTGTGTCATAGAAAGAATTTGGTGGTTGTTGTGTTCATCTTTTGTTTACAAGAAAGACCATGACATCAGAGAAATAATTACATGATTTGCACTTGTTTTGAGTGAGAGAGGGCAGTGCAAGGTCACCAAGTCTCACTTTCTCCTGAGCCATCTGTAATCAGTGATCAGACATTCATGTGAATGATTGGAGATATCCCCACAAAGAATTTGGTAGGATCCCTTCTTTACTTTTTTATTTTTTATTTTCAAACACCTTATGTAGAATTAGAATTGTGTTTTTTTTAAGTTTCTGTAAATTTTTCTTTAACTGTTTAGTTAAAGTCACTGGTTATTCATTTGATCCTCTTTTTCTTTTGGGATTTCAACTGTGATTAGCTTAACTTTTTAAAATTATAATTATTTTAATATGTATCATATTCCATATTCTATTAGTCTGAGCAATTTGTATTTTTAAATATTCATCCATATTATTTTATTAGAATATAGTTGAGCCAAAGAGCTCCTAATGATTTTTTTTATTACTTCCTCATTGGTGGTAAATTCATATTTATTATTGGTAGGTTCATTTTCTTCTTTTAAAACAAACCAAAATGCTTAATGTTTTATTGTTTCTATTAGCTATTTTTAAAAAATTGAAACAAAATCCTGAAAGTCTGGCAATTCATGAAATGTCCATTTTTTTTTCATTCGGGATGATGCTTAACTTTCTGGGTATGATATTTCTGGTCACAATTTCAGTTCTTTTGCTCTTTGTTATACAGTGTTCTAGGACTTATGGTCTTTTAGTGTAGCTGCTGCTCAGTCTTGTGTGATTAAAATTGTGGCTCCTTCATATTTGTTTTTATTTCCTTGTTCATAATATTTTCTCCTTAAGCTGGGGATTTTGAAATCTAGTTGTGATATTCCCGGTAGATTTTCTTCACACGATATCTTTTGATAGGTAATTGGTATATTGTTTCCAACTCCTACTTTCCCCTCTCTTTATAACTCTTCAGGACAATTTTCCTTGATTATTTCTTGTAATATTATATTAATATTTTTTCTTTTAATTGCAGCTTTCAGGTGGTTCGTTGATTCTATACAATCCCGTCTTGGTGACTTACTCAGATATTTTCTTTTTTTCCTTTTATCTTTTAATATTTTATTTAATTTTTTTTATTCTTTTCATTTAATTAACTTGTTTTCAATTTTCAAGAATCACTTCCATAAGTATTAAATTTCTCCCCCTTACTTCCCATTCCCTCCTAAACATGGTATGCAGTCTTATATGGGTTCTATACTTACATTCATATTAAACAAATTTTCACTTTAGTTATGTTGCATAGAATTAAAACGAATATAAGAAACCATGAGAAAAAACAAAACATAACCAAAGAGAAACGAGTCTGTCTCATTCTGCGTTCCAATTCCACAGTTCTTTCTCTGGATATGGATGGAGTCTTGCCTCAAGATTCCTTTGGGAAAGTTATAGGTCCTTGAATTGCTAAGAAGGGCGGTCTACCAGAAACAGTCCTTACATCCTGTTGCTTTTACTCTGTTCTGGTTCTGCTCATTTCACTCAGCATAAGTTCATATAAATCTTTCCAGTTCTTTTTTTTCTGAAGTATGACGATTTGTCACTTCTTCTGGCACAATAATATTCCATTATAGTCATATAACACAACTTGTTTAGTCATTGCCTAATTTATGGACATTCCCTGGAATTTCAGTTCTTGGTCACCACAAAAAGAACTGCTATAAATATTCTTGTTTATGTGGGAACTTTTCCCATTTTTATGATGTCTTTGGGATACAAACCTAGACGTGGTATTGTTGAGTCAAAGAGAATGCACATTTTTATATCCCTTTGGGGATAGTCCCAAACTGGTCTCCAGAATGATTAGATCAGCTCACAGTTCCACCAATAATAAATTAGTGTTCCAACTCTCCCACATCTTCCCCAACATTTATCATCCTCTTGTTTTGTCATGTTAGCCAATGTCATCAGTGTAATGTGGTACTTCAGAATTGTTTTCATTTGCAACTCTCTGATCAATAGTTATTTAGAGTATTTATAATATGTCTATAAATAGGTTTAATTTCTTCCTCTCAAAACTACCTGTTCATTTCTTTTGACTATTTCTCAACTGGGGAATGGCTTGCATTCTTGGAAATTTGACTCATTTTTCTACAAATTTTCGAAGTGAGGCCTTTATCACAGATATTAGTTGCAAAAATTTTTTTTCCAGTTTTTTGTTTCCCTTCTAATCTTGGTTGCATGGGGTTTGTTTGTGCAAAAAGTATTTCAATTTAATGTAATCAACATTATCCATTTTGCATTTCATATTGTTATCTATTTTTTATTTGGTCATCAATGTCTCCATTCTCCATAAATATGAAACATAAACTATTGCTTGCTCCATTAATTTGATTATAGTATCAGCATTTACACCTTGATCATGCATACATTTGGACTTTATTCTTTTGTACAATGGCAGGCATTGGTCTATGTCCAGTTTCCACCTCACTATTATCCAGTTATCCTAGAGGTTTTTATCCAACAATGAGTTCTTATCCCAGATGCTAAGTTCTTTGGTTTATCAAACAGTAGATTGCTGCAATCATTGACTACTGTGTACTTGTGTACCTAACCAATTCCACTGACATTTCTTAGACAGTACCAAATGGTTTTGATAGTTGCTGCTTTAAAACAAAATTTCAGATTTGGTATGACTAGGCCAGCATTACTTTTCATCAGTTTACTTAATATTCTGGACCTTTTGTTCTTCATTTTTTCTAGCTCCAGAAAATAATTTTGTGGTACTTTGACTGGTATGCCATTGAAAACGTAAATTAATTAAATGCAATTATCATTTTTATTATGTTACCTCAAGCTACAAACCAGTAATTGATGTTTTTCCAATTATTTATATATGACTTTATTTGTGCAAAAAGTGTACTCATATTCAACTCCCTCCCATCTTTTAATGTAGAAGCTGCAATGTATCAATATGATCCTTAGTATAGTTCCTCGATATCTGAGGTGTTTCTTTCAGGCTGTTTGTAGTATTTTCTACTTAACTTGATAGTTCTGGAATTTGGCAACAATATTCCTTGATTTTTTTCAATTTGGGATCTCTTTCAGGAGGTGATTGGTGGATTCTTTCAATGACTATTTTACCTTCTGGATCTAGGACCTCAGGGCAGTTTTCTTTGATGATTTCTTGGAGGATATTGTCCATGCTCTTTTTTTAAATCATGGCTTTCCAGGGGATCAATAATTCTGAGATTTTCTCTTCTCGATCTATGTTTAGGTCAGTTGTTTTCCAATGAGATATTTTACATTTTCTTCTTTTTCTTCATTCCTTAGATTTTGTTTGACTGATTTCTGATGCTTCATAGCGTCATTAGTTTCTGCTTGCTAAGTTCTAATTGAGAGTGAGTTGTTTCCTTTAGTTTGTTTTTGTACATTTTTTTTTCCATTTCTCCAAATGTTCCTTTTAAGGAGTTATTTTCTTCAGGTAGGTATTGTACCTCCTTATTCACTTGGCCTATTTGACTTCTCTTAAGTTATTTATTTTAATTTTCAACCTTCACTTCCACAAGATTATGAGAGCCAAATTTTATCCCCATCTCTACCCTCCACACATATCAAGATAGTGTGCCTTCTGATTACCACTTCCCCCAATATACCTTCCCATAATAGTCATATTGGGAAAGAGTAACTTTGTTTCCTTCCATCCTATAATGTCTCCCATTTAGTCTATCCTCGCTTTTGACACTATCCCTTCTCAAAATTGTTTACTTCTAAATACCTCCTCCTCCAATTTGCCCTTCCTTCTATCATCCTACCCCCATTCACCACTTGTTCCCTTCCCCACTGCCATCCTGTAGTGTAAGATAGATACACATACCAAATTGAGCGTGAAAGTTATTTCCTCCTTAAGCCTAATGAGTGAGAGTAAAGTTCACTCTTTCCCTCTAACCTCCCCCCTCTTCCTCTCTTTTGAAAAAAAAACTTTTTCTTGCCTCTTTTATGTGAGTAAATTTTCTCCATCCTATTTCTCCCTTTCTCTTCCAAATATATTCCTCTCTCACCCCTTAATTTAGTACTTTTAGCTATCACCTTCACTCTGCTGTCTACATGTACATAATTCTCCAACTACCCTAATACTGAGAAAAATATCAAGAGTTACAAATATTCTCTTTCCATCCAGGAATGTAAACAGTTCAACTTTAATAAGTCCCTTATGGTTTCTCTTTCCCATTTACCTTTTCCAGTTTCTCCTTATTCTTGTAATTTAAAGTCAAATGTTCTACTCATCTCTTACCATTTCAACAAGAATGCTAGAAAGTCCTCTGTTTCATTGAATGACCATTTTCCCCCTGAAGTATTACACTCTGTTTTACTGGGTAGATGACTCTTAGTTTTAATCCTTCCTCATTTGACTACTGGAATATCATATTCCAAGCCTTGCATTCCCTTAATGTAGAAGCTGCTAGATCTTGTGTTATCTTGATTGTATTTCTTCAATATTCAAATTGTTGGTGTTTTTGTTGTTTTTTTTTTTTTTCTGGCTGCTTGCATTATTTTCTCCCTGATCTGGGAGATCTGGAATTTGACTACAGTATTCCTAGAAGATATCTTTTGGGCTCTCTTCAGGAGGTTTTCGGTGGGTTCTTTCAATATCTTTTTTTACCTTCTGGTTCTACAATATCAAGGCAGATTCCCTTGAAAATTTCCTGAAAGTTAATGAACAGGGTCTTTTTTGATCATGGCTTTCAGAGAGACCAATAATTTTTAAATTGTCTTCCCTGGATCTACTTTCCAGGTCAGTTTTTTTTTCCAATAAAATATTTCATGATGTCTACTATTTTTCATTCCTTTGACTTTGATTTATAATTTCATATATGTATATATATATGTATATATGTATGTATATATAATTATATATATGTATGTATGTATATATATATATATATATATATATATATACATATATAATTATAATTTGTCACAAAGTCATTATCTTCCATCTGCTCCATTCTGATTTTTAGGGTGTTAATTCCTTCAGTGAGCTTTTGGACCTTCTTTTCCATCTGGTCTATTCAATTGTTAAGGTATTCTTCTCCTCTTTGGCTTTTTGGATCTCTTTTGCCATTTGGGTTAGTTTATTTTTTAAACTGTCGTTTTCTTCAGCATTTCTTGGGTCTCCTTTAGCAAGCAGTTGATTTGTTTTTCATGATTTTCCTGCAACACTCTCATTTCTGTTCCCAGTTTTTGACTACTTCTGTTACTTGATTTTTACAAACCTTTTTCAGCTCTTCCATGGTTTGAGGCCAATTAATATTTTCCTTGGCGACTTTGGTTGTAGGAACTTTGACTTTGTTGTCTTCTGTTTGTATACTTTGGTCTTCCTTGTCACCAAAACAAGATACTATAGTTTGATTCTTTTTGCAGATTTTGCTCATTTTCCCACCTATTTATTTGACTTTTGAGCTCTTTGTCAAGTTAGTTCTCTTGTTTTAATGGGAGTGTGTGCAGAGTGATGTACTGTCAGGCACTTTATTCCATTAAAAATCTGTGGGCCGAGAGCTCCAGAGACAGCCACTCCATATGACTCTGCCCTCCTGCTGTTGCTTTTGCCACCATGAGCTCCTCCTCTGAGGGTTCTTCTACACCCTCTGCCACCCTGGAGCTGAATCTCAGGGCTGACCACTCTATTCTCTCATAAAGGACCCACAGTGTTGGGATTGGAAGCTCAATTCCATGTGGACGGTCTCGGGCGGGTAAAAGTGGGACTTCTAAATCTTAGAGTCTTACGAGGCCCTCCATGAACAGCAGGGATTCGAGAAGGTCAGACTGAGCTAGCTCGGCTAGCTCGGGTATTTCCGCCTCTCCCCGGGAGATACGTGATGGGTGGAGTCTCCCTGACCTCGAGATTGTCCCGGATTGGAGCACACCTAGTTACCTAACAGCACGGTATTGAGATGCAAACTGTGCGGCTGAAGGTTAAGTAGAATTGAGGAAGCCTGAAAGCTCTCTTAGCACGTAAGCAGCCAAGAGGACAGTAGGCTCCGCTTCTCTTCTCTTCTCTCTCCCCTCCCCCTCTCTCCCCGCTTGTACTTCTACTTCCAACCCCTTAAGATCTTAGCCTCCTTAGGAAATCTCCCCCTCTTCCTCCTAAGGAAGACCCCCCTGCACTTGTAACTAGACCCTGAAATAAAGCTCAACCCTTGTTCGACTCTGGAACGTCCTTTCTCTCATATGTGCATCCGGTTTTGGCCAGCCGAAGACCTCGGGAGGTGAGGTAAGAAAGACTCGGGTAGCCCACACAGACCTCTAGGCTTGACACCACAGATTTGTTTTTTTTTTCTTCCATTGACCTTTCAATTTGTCCCTGGAGTTTTGGGGTCATGAATTCTGGATACCACCACAGGTGTCCAAAATTCAATCACCCCAAGGCCTGCTCAGATGCCGTCTCTGCTGGAATGTCCCACACTCCACTATGCTCTGCTCCCAGAATGTTTTGATAGACATTTCTCGGCGACCTTCCAGGTTATCTTTGGTGGGCGATTGGTTTCACTCCTTCATTCTGTGGGTTCTGCAGCTCTAGAATTTAGAGTCACTTTTGCATGTATTCGACTAGGTTTGAAGGGAATGTTACTTGACTCTCTTTCAATTTGACTTATTAAGGTGTTTTCTGCAGTCACTTTTTTTTTATTTTGTCAATTGTATTTTTAAAATTTTTGGCCAATTTTTCTTCTACCTCTCTCATTTGGCTTTGGAAATCCTTCTTAACCTTTTCCAAGAATGTTCTGTGAACTGGTTTCAAGTCCAAATGCTCCAGGTTTCTGAATTCGTATTTTGGTCTTTGTACCCATAGTAAGATTCTATGGTCTTTGATTTTCTGGTTTGCTTCTTGATCATTGTGATTGTCTTTTTCCTGGCTTTTCAAGTGGATCTCTGCTTCTGGGTCACAAGGTGCTCTATCTCACATTTCCTGTGTGGAGAACACAAGGCTTTGTGTGTTGTGGTCTGTGGTTCTTTCAGCTAGCAGGTAGAATGCTGCAACTTATTTGGTGCTGAGCTGACTGGTATGTGCCAAGGTCAAAACCAGGGGAAATCTTTCAGATTTTATCCATGGTTACATTGGAGCTGCTATCATGAGTTACGGGGGAAGGGTAGTCTGAGCTAGAGCACAGACAGGCTCAGCATCTGTTGAACTCTGGTCTCAACTGATGTCTGCCCAATTTTCATGGCTGTGCTAAGGCACTCCTGGGGTCCTGATGTTAGAACTTAGGGGCTCCACCCCCTTGGGGATTTGGAGTTCTTCCTAGTTCTCTGAGGTGGGGCTGTCCTGCACTTTTCTCCTTCAGCTATGGCAAAGTCTCCCCAGCCTCAAATGTTGCAAAGTCTTCTCTTCCCCTTCTGCAGATCCCACTGTTCAAGGATTTTTCTTAGGGAAAAATTCTCCGGGTTTTTTAAGATCAGCAAGGGGAAGGTGAGAACACTTATAGTTTCCTCTGCCACTTTGGCTCCCAGAATTGAAGTAGATGATTGTCAAACATTTAATAGGTGGGCTGATAGTCTTAAGAGTGCCCGTGTCTGTTATTGTGATAGTAATCAAAACAGAATCTTTTGTTGTTTTTGTTTCAGTATAATATAGTGCCTCTGATTGAATCTTGCCTTTATCAATCAAGAATCTTTACTAGGAGGAAAGGAGAGAAACCTGAGTTTCTTTAACTAGAAACAGTGTATGCATTTGTATTGTTAAAATTAATGTGATTAAATATCTTTCCCACTCATTGATGGTCCCATCGATGCTTGATTTGGGAAACTTGATTAGAGGAGTTGTTTTGTAGAAGGGTCCCAAGTACCTTTTTTTTCTGTTGAGGCACTGAGTCAAAGGGTTGTAATGACCTCTGGCTCTTAAAAAGGTATAAATACTCTGAGTCGAGGTTTTGCTTTGGGACTTAGTTTTTGGTAAGAAGGTTTGAGTGCCAGATGAAGAGTCTAGGAAGCCACTAAGCAGCTCCCCCAGGCTTTGAGAACCCTGAAATTGTATTTCCCTCTGTGGCAACTAAGGTCAGGCAGTTGGGGTCCAATTATCTGTTGAATTCAGTCAGAGAACGCCATGGCTGTTGATCTTTTGATTTCTCTATATTTTCTTTGAAATTTCCTTGAAGTTGACTCCCCTGATCTAACTGAATGATATATGTCCTTGGCTAAAAGAATGATGCATATGCTTGATTAAAATCATTTTAACACCTTTAAAGTTGCTTTCCTTTTATCAATGCAAATCTAAGAACCTGTGATAGCCCCTGTGTATGTTGTGGTGCTTACTGCTACAGTTCCCTGTGGCCCTGCACTTTTCTCTCACTCAGTTCCTCTGGTTTTCCATCCTGGGCTGATATGTTTGGACATCTACACTGCTGCATCTACTTCACTCTGTGCTAGTGATTCCTCCTCCACTCCTTTATGGAAGAGTCTGACCTTCTCTAACATTTTCCAAGAATCCTTCCAAATGACATTTTTTTTTGCCTTCTCAGTGGGTGGAAGATGGATTAGAGAGGGTGCAATGTGAACTAAAATTTGAACTGAAAGTGTGTGTATTCATCCTTCTTTGCTGAAGAAGATTACAAGAAGTAAATTAAAGAAGTAATATAATATCTAGATTATTTGTTGTTATTGTTTTTCTGGTAATACAACGATTAATAAATTATCTGTTCTTGATCTATTTCCAGGTCAGATTTTTCAACCTATTGAGTATTTCACATTTATATTTAATTTTTGCTCTTTTGACTTTTTAAAAATTCCTTTATGTCTCATGAAGTTGATTCCATCTTCATTTGGCCAATTCTCAGAGACTTATTTTCTTCAATAAGAATTAGTAAAGATTCTTCCAAGCTATTAATACTTCCTTTACATCTTTCTTCCCTATTTTTTTATTCCAGTTTTTCTTTACTACTCTCATGTGATTGCTGAAATCTCTTTTAGCTCTTTGCAAAAGAAAAAGTTGTTTTCAATCTGGGAATTTTGTTGGATTTATGCCTAAGCTGAATTTCTTATTTGTAGATGTTTCTGAGTCATTCTCTTCTGTCTTAATGTCTTGAGCTTCCCTATTATCATGATAACTTTTATTATGACTGAATATACTTTCTATTCACTTTTCTTCCATTTTCCTTCTTGCCTTTGATTTTATGTCAGTTATGGGATCTGTTTGCTTCTTGTAAGGATGATTTTCCTTACTTTCTATTTCATTATGGCCTACTATTTTCAAAGCTCTGGTTATATGTCTCCAATCTTTCAGTTCTCCAAAGTGATGAAATCCAGTGCTCTGCCTCTGTGAGATCTGCAAGTTCTTGACCCAGGTTTGGATCTTTCTACTTGTCATTATGTAGGAGTTTCAGTACACTGCTACTGGACACAGTCACTATTAGACTACCAGAGCAATCAGTTCATAGAAACTAGACTATTGGCTGGCTTTTGGTTTGGGATTTCAACCCTGGTTATCCCACTGATGATTTGTGTGCTGGCCAAATGTTGGAAATGGCTCTCCATTGCTCTGTTTCTGGAATCAGTCATCCAGGTACAATTGCCTTATGTTTTCTTCCTTGCATAGTACAAAGTTATGGCCAATGCTTGGAAGCACTCTTCTCTTGCCTGGTTCTGGGACTAAGAACTGGTTTGTAGGATATGTAAAGATATTAAGTAAGTAGGATGCTACAGAATCTTCCTGTATCATATAATAATAGTTGTCATTATTTTTGCAATAATAGTAATAATAATAGCTAAAATTTATGTAGCAACTTTAAAGCACTTTGCATATATGATATAATTGGATGGTCACACCTCTGAAAGCTAACTCCATTCTAGAGGTGTAAAAAAACTGCAGCTGAAAGACCTAATGTCTGACAAGCTTTTACTGCCAAAAAGATGCTAGAGAAAAGAAAAATCTAACATGAAAAGCAACTTTTAAACAACAGAGTAGGGATTCTAGAGGGGACAATTTGCCTCCACAAAGTTTTCTGCATCCCTAAATACAAAGCAGGGAGTACTGGAATAGTTCAGAAGCTTTGTGCAAAACTAGTTTTCAAAGTACATATAGAATCTGTTGTTGTTGTTGTTTTTGATGTGCGAAAGAAAACAAAATAAAATGAAAAATCAGGAAGGAAACACAAAAAACAGTATAACTGTCTTTATATATTTTATATATAAATATAACATCAGAAAATTGGTTCCACTGGCTATTCCTGTTTAGGTATAAGTTGGAGTTAGATGATTAGAAGAGAGATTGCTTCTCTCCAATTACATCATTTTCTTGAGGACATTTTATTTATTTTAATTATTGTAGGATAATACCGTACCTACTAAAATTTAAATAGTTAGCTACCCTTCTAAGTTTGTAATTTTGTATGGGAAAAAAGTATTTGATTTTCAAGAGTAGTCAATGTTATACATGCTATACATAACCTGTAGAGAACTGTCTTCTGCTTAAACCTCAGAATTAACAGACATGGGTGAAATCCGAATTGGGTAGATCAGCTTGTCTTTTTTTTTTTTTGTTAGACCTACTTAATAGGCTTAACTTAGGAGCTTAAATGAAAAGGAGGCATTAACTATCCAAATGCCATTTATTGAGCTATTTGGTTACACACCTATGTTTCTACCATTAAGATATTTAACAAGCACTTTCATGAACCACCTTATTTTCCACTTCAAACTAGCCCTTTTTTTTTAACATATAGTCAGGATCATTTCTAATATTTATGCATTGGATTTGCACAGTGCTTTCTCTCTGGAGTTTACTGGAAATAGATGACACATTTAAGAGGAAATTCAACAGAAAATGGAATATGAATGGCAAGAAAGCTATTTTACATTATGTAGGGATGGCAAGCAATAAATTATTAGAATTAAATTCAATCCATCTAAACAGTATCAAGTACCTATTATTTGCAAAGTACTATACAAGACAGTAGGCATATGAAACCTTGTAGTTAGTTTCTTGTGCTCAAGAAACTTGTAACTCACCGAGAGGATTAAAAAAGAAGTATAAAGTAATGGAAAGTAATTTCGGAAGGTACAGTGCACCAATCACTTTCAGTGTCAACGTAGTTTTCCTCCAGGAGGTCTTATGCAATTAGAAGACCAGGGTCATTAGAAATCAAAGAATGGAAAGTGGTACATGCCATATACAAGGCATGTGCAAATGTCTGTAGATGGCAGAAGAGTTAACATGCCAGAAATATCATGGAATCACAGCATATTAAAGTATCATTGAATTATCAAAGAAGAGGGCTTTTGCAACATTACTGCAGAATCTTTGTCTTCTGTGAGCTAGATTAATTTGGAAGAGCTCATGGATCAGGGAACTCCCTCCGCAAACTATGGTAGTCTAGTTGGCTTCTACTTAAAATCTTAAAGTTAAATGACTTCCTCAGGATCACATAATCAGCATGTAACAGAAATGAGAATTTCCATTCATCAATCATTGAAGTTAGCATTTAGAAAGGAGAAAAATCTCATATCCTTCTCTTTCTCCAAATTACATAAACTTGTGGAAGATGATTATGTAATAATTACTTTGTCTATTTTTAACAGCACACTCAAGAAATGTTTGTTGAATTTAATTCAATCCAGTTATTAATTCCTGTCAAATCTTTTTTATAATGTCTCACTGCTAGATATGTAACTAGTCAAAACCTAGAAAAAATTAGAAAAATTTGGAAGATGATGTTAACGTTATCCAGGTCATCTAATATTTCAAACTCACAGTCCATTTTCCTGGTTTTAAATTCATTCATTATCAACTCCACATGTTTATATATTACTTGTCAAAACGCCCTAAAACACATTCTAGTGACTAAAGCCTAGTTTATTATTGTAAAAAAGTCTTCAGATGTGTATCCGGTGTTTCTGGGGCTGTTTTTACAACATAAATTCATTGTGAAATTTAAAGATATTCTGTTGCAAGAAAATGAAGTATTTTTTAGAGTCTATTATATATAATTATATATATATGTATATATATATATATATATATATATATATATATATATATATATATATATATAAAATCTACAATCACTTTCATATATCCTAGGTTTTTCTCTCTCTCCCCCTCCTACCTCCCTCCCTCCCCACTCCTTCCCTGAGATAGCACACAATTTTATATAGGTTCTACACATACATTCATATTAAATACATTGTCACCTTAGTCATGTGGCAGGAGAGAATTAAAATGAATGGGAGAAATTATAAAAGAAACCAAAACATAATACAAAAGAAAATGATCCTCTTCATTCTGTGATCCAGTTCCATGGTTCTTTCTCTGGATGCGGAAGGCATTTTGCCTTAAGAGACCATTGGGAAAATTTTAAGTCCTTGCATTGCAATTAAGTACTAAGTCTACCAGAAAAACTCCTCGCACACTGTGGTTGTTGCTGTATACAAAGTTCTCCTGGCTCTGCTCCTTTCACTCAGCATCAGTTCATATAAGTCTTTCCAGGTCTCTCTGAAGTCTTCCCGTTTATCAAAATGATGTATTTTTAAAGATTTAGAAGCTTTGCTGTTTTAATATTGAAAAAATACAAAAGCAAATTTATATCCTTTAGATAATCCTCTAGACACACTTTGTTTATCCCTACTCTCAGGTCTCCATTTTTTTTTCACGTATCAATATCCTTCTTTCTCAATGCTTCGTCCTCCCCATTCTAAAATATTCAACTTAACTGCCTCTTCTTCTGTGAAACCTTCCTTGAGAATTTCAAACCTCAGGGAACTTCTTAGGATAACTATCATCCTAACCATGTATACAATGAAGTTTAAAAGATGATTATATGTTTTCATATAGAAAGTTTGTGATGGAAGAAAGCTATTGAATTTTTAGTCAGATGTCCTGGAACTGAGCACAAACTTTGTCATATTGTCATTATTCAATTGTGCATATTCTTTATGACTCCATTTGGGGTTTCCTTTGCAAGGAGATGAGTGGTTTTTCATTTCCTTTTGCACCTTATTTTGCAGATGAAGATGCTGAGGCAAATAGGAGTAAGTAAGTTGTACAGGGACACACACCTAGTAAGTGTTTGAAGTCATATTTGAACTCCAGCCTTCCTGGCTAAGCCACCTCACTGCTGGTGATGAAAATATTATCAAGTAAATTACATCTCTGAAATTTAATTTCCTCATCAGTAAAATAATAGTTATAAAGCTTATGTTATCCACCTTGTAGGATTTTTGGAAAAAAACATACTTGTGAGCATTAACATGCTTCATAAATGTGACAAATTATTATTATTTTGTTATTTGGTGTTCTGACATACCTTTGCTTTATCTTTCTACTTAGACTGTACTGTCAGTAAGAGTCCATGTCATATTGCTGTACAGTACCTACTATATAATATGAATCTATTCCGATCTAACTCATCCCAATAAAATTCAAGTAGCATTTATTTTGTACCTATTATGTCTAAGGCATCTACTATGTACTAAAAATCCAAAGACCACTAATAAACAGCCCTATACATCAATGAGATTATGCTAATAGATATTGATTCTTTTGGCTGGACATCCCTGGACATCCACTTTTGCCCTGTATTTTTACCCTCTTTGGACTTCTATGAGAGACAAAAAAAATGGTTTATTTGCAAAGACACTTGTTTTCTTGTATATTCAATAGTAAAACAAAAGAAAATAAGAAAAAAAAAATGTTGCTCTCTTGCCTCAAATACTGTTAGCTCAGGACAAAGCACAGATCTACTTAGTCCTAAGTAGTTGTCTGTGGGTCAGGACACCCTCCATTTCTTATCCAAAGATAAGAAATGTTCAAAGAAAAGAATTGATGTACATTTTGAAGTCTCTTTTTGTTTTCTTTATTTTGTTTCTCTTCTATTATCCCTTTTTGTCTAAAAATGACAGTGCATACAATGGCATTTCTGGGATGTGTTTGATTGGAATGGTATTTTCTTGGATGTGCTTGATTGCAACAGATTAACTTGGGGTAAGCCTAAAGGGAGGAAATTGCTAAAAAATGATTTTGACATTTCAATGTGCCCAAATTGCTTATCCTGTGAGCTCCTATTTTGCTCGTCTATATTCTAACATATCTGAATTGAGCTTTCTTCTGGGTCTTACTCTGTTATTCAAGGAATGAGTAATGCAATTCTTTTATTTTTTTCATAATTTATTTATTTAATTTTTAACATTAATTTTCACAAAATTTTGGGTTCCAAATTTACTCCCCCTTTTGTCCCCTCCCCCCCCAAACACCGAGCATTCTGATTGACCCTATCAGCAATCTGCCATCTCTTTTATCATCCCTCCCTTCCCTTGGCCCCATCTTCTCTTTTGTCTGGTAGGGCCAGATAACTTTCTATACCCCATTACCTGTACGTCTTATTTCCTTGTGACAAGAACAGTACTCCACAGTTGTTCCTAAAACTTTGAGTTTCAACTTCTCTTCTTCCTTCCCTACCCACCTATTCCCTTTGGGAAGGCAAGCAATTCAATATAGGCAATATATGTGTAGTTTTTTAAATGACTTCCATAATATTCATGTTGTGTAAGACTAACTATATTTTCCTCCATTGCTTCTATTCTCTCTTTTATTCCTATCCCTCCCCAAGAGTGCTGACTTCAAATTGCTCCCTCCTCCCATTGCCCTCCCTTCCATGATTACCCCAACCCTGCTTATCTCCTTCTCCCCTACTTTCTTGTATTGTAAGATAGGTTTTCATACCAAAATGAGTGTGCATTTTATTCCTTCCTTTAGGTGAATGTGATGAGAATAAGCTTCACGTTTTTCTCTCACTTCCCCTCCTTTTCCCTCTACTGAGAAGTCTTTTGCTTGCCTCTTTTATGAGAGATAATTTGCCCCATTCCATTTCTCCCTTTCTCCTCCCAATATATTTCTCTCACTGCTTAATTTCATTTTTTAAAGATATGATCTCATCCTATTCAATTCACTCTGTGCTCTGTGTGTGTGTGTGTGTGTGTGTCTGTGTGTGTGCAATCCCACCAATTACCCAGACACTGAGAAGTTTCAGGAGTCACAAATATTGTCTTTCCATGTAGGAATATAAACAGTTCAACTTTAGTAAGTCCCTTATGACTTCTCTTTGCTGTTTATTTTTTCATGCTTCTCTTCATTCCTGTGTTTGAAAGTCAAATTTTCTTTTCAGCTCTGCTCTTTTCATCAAGAATGCTTGAAAGTCCTCTATTTCATTGAAAGACCATTTTTTTCCTCTGAAGTATTATACTCAGTTTTGCTGGATACCTGTTTTTTGGTTTTAGTCCTAGTTCCTTTGACTTCTGTAATATCATATTCCATGCCCTTTGATCCCTTAATGTAGAAGCTGCTAGATCTTGTGTTATCCTGATTGTATTTCCACAATACTTGAATTGTTTCTTTCTAGCTGCTTGCAGTGTTTTCTCCTTGACCTGGGAACTCTGGAATTTGGCCACGATGTTCCTAGGAGTTTCACTTTTTGGATCTCTTTTAGGCAGTGATCTGTGGATTCCTTGAATACTTATTTTGCCCTCTGGTTCTAGAATATAAGGGCAGTTTTCCTTGACAATTTCATGAAAGATGATTCCTAGGCTCTTTTTTTGATCATGGCTTTCAGGCAGACCCACAATTTTTAAATTGTCTCCCCTGGATCTATTTTCCAGGTCAGTTGTTTTTCCAATGAGATATTTCACATTCTCTTCCATTTTTTTATAATTTTGGTTTTGTTTTGTAATTTCTTTGTTTCTCATAAAGTCAATAGCCTCTATCTGTTCCATTCTAATTTCTAAAGAACTATTTTCTTCCGTGAGCTTTTGGACCTCCTTTTCCATTAGACTAATTCTGCTTTTTAAACCATTCTTCTCCTCATTGGCTTTTTGAACCTCTTTTACCAATTGAGTTAGCCTATTTTTCAATGTGTTATTTTCTTCATCATTTTTGGGTCTTGTTTAGCAAGGTGTTGACCTGCTTTACATGCTTTTCTTGCATCTCTTTCATTTCTCTTCCCAGTTTTTCCTCCACCTCTCTAACATGATTTTCAAAATCCTTTTTGAGCTCTTCCATGGCCTGAGCCCATTGAATATTTATTTTGGATGTTTCAGATACAGAAGCCTTGATGTTTATGTCTTTCCCTGATGGTAAGCATTGTTCTTCCTCATCTGAAAAGATGGGAGGAGATATCTGTTCACCAAGAAAGTAACCTTCTATCGTCTTATTTTTTTCCCCTTTTCTGGGCATTTTCCCAGCCAGTTACTTGACTTTTGAGTTTCCTCTCCACCCCCACCTGGCCTGCAGTTAAGCCCAGCTAGAGCTTGGGGTCTGAGATTCAAATGCTGCTTCCCAGCCTTAGGGCTTTCAGCGGGGCGGGGCAGTTATTCAGTGTGAGATTAAGTTTAGCTGCTCAGGTGGGGGCAGGGCCACGACAGGGGCTTAGTTCCCTCAGCGCTTTACTTAGAGATCTTCAACAATGGACCCAGGCTCCTGCCTGTTTTGGAAGCCCTTGTCTGCCGCTGCCTCCACTGCTGCCTCCCGAGGCGACCTGAGTTATAGGAACACACCACTCCCCTCTTGGCGAACTAATAAGACTCCCTCATTGACCTTTGGTGCCTGTGGGTGGAGGGACGAGCGCTGCTGCTGGAGATTCTGTCCCTGGAGTTTGCTGGGGTCTGCTCCTCTCAGTGCCACGTGGCCAAGGCAGGGCTGGGCTGTGCTCCCAGTCCAGTGCGAGATGGATCTTTGGTGTTGGTTTTTCAGGTCTTTCTGGAACAGAAATCTCCTCCACTCTGTTGTTCTGTGGCTTCTGCTGCTCTAGATTTTGTTGGGAGTTCTTCTTTACAGGTATTTTATGGGCTGTGGGTTTGGAGCTAGCATATGTGTATTTTTCTACTCCGCCATCTTGGCTCCTCCTGCAATTTTTTGATATGAAAAAGGAAAGGTGTCATCTGCCACAAAACAGAAACATTCATTGATTAACTTTTAAAGATTAGTGGTTAAATCCTAAGGAGATCATTACATTATATTTGAAGTTGCAGATGATTAATACAGAAGAAGTAAGAACTTTTCAAAAGGACAAATAATTATAGGGAAATGGAGGAAATGTATTACTGACAACACAATTATAGGGACAGAATTTGTAATACAAGAGTTTTTTAAAGTATCAAAGGCCAAGTAATAGTCACTAATGACAATCTTTTTTTGTTGTTGTTGTTATATCCCATACTCTATGATATTATATTTGTAGGAAAGTACAAGAATATGTGTTTCTTTAATCTCCTTCTAAAATTATTCTTTGAAATGCCATAATAATTTGGTTCAGAATGTTTTATTTTTTGAAATTTAATCAATAAATAGTGAGGTCTTAGAGCTCTTTTAATTATAGGAGAGAGTTATTATTTGTTTTGATTTGATAAAATTAATACTTAAATATTTCATAAATACTAAGCAAATACATAGATATAATATCAAAACACATATCTAACATGATATGACAAATGAGTTTAGAATCAGACTTCTGGATTTGAATCTCTCTTCTGAAATTCCTCTCTGTGAGATCCTCCTCACTTTTAACTTCAGATGCGAAGACTTCTTTCCTCTGGCTTGAGTTTCTTCACCTGTAAAACTGAAATTGGATTAGATGAACTCTGAAAACTCTATACTTCTAACTCTAAGAGATGTGTTCCTTTTTGTGGTATTAATAATAATGTAGTCACGAGGTATTAAATTACGTTATGGAGCAAGTAAATACGAAGTTCTGAGTTCATTCTCTTTGCATGCTAGTCAGGAAATTTCAACTAGGAAATTTCAGCACGCAATGTTCTTAGCAACTCTCAAAGATGGTAAATTGAAGAGGAGTCGCAGTTTTTCCATGCAATAAAATTACAGTTCCTCACAGCAATACAACTACAAGCTGGACTTAGGAAAATAACATCTTGAAATAAATGAGGGAGCAAAAAAATAAATTTAATCCAAAATATTCTAGAAAGTTTTAGTTAGATATGTTGCATAAAATATAAATTATGTTTTTATAGTTTTATGCATTTATAATGAATTTTATTCCCAAATAAATGTTATTGGACTTAAACTCAGTCTAATTATTCACCACAGAATACCAGTGCTTTAGACATATAGAGGTACATGGGACAAAACAGTTTTAAGCAAGAATATATGATTATTTCAACGTGCAACTTAGTAAATTACTTTGTTATATATAATTAATTCTTCAAGAGGTAAATTTTCACTTCAAAATGAGAAAACTAAGCAGATTATACACATTTTGAACTAATAAGGTTTTAAATGTATGTAATATATAAAAATAAATAGCAAATCAAAATATTTTTAAATTATTTTTTAGTGTTTAACAATCACTGTTATGCAATTGAGATTTTATCCCCCCCCACACCAACCCCACACTACCCCCCTCCCTCCCCACGACTGCATACAGTTCTGTATAGGTTCTACATATACTTTCCTATTGAGTACATTTTCACTATAGTCATGCTATGTAGTCGGACTAAAATAAATGGAAGAAATCATATAACAAATCAAAACATGATACACAAAAACATACACATACACAGACATGATCTGCTACATTCTGCGAATGATTCCATATTTCTTTCTCTGAGTGTGGAAGGCATTTTGCCTTAGAGAACCACCACTGGGATTTTTTTTTATTTTAAGAATTTCTTGCGTTATTACAAAATTCCAAGTCTACCAGAAAAAACTCTCGCACACTGTGATCGTTGCTGTGCACAAAGTTCTCCTGGTTCTGCTCCTTTCACTCAGCATCAGGTCATATAAGTCCTTCCAGGCCTCTCTGAAGTCTGCTTGTTCATCATTTCTTATGGCACAATAGTACTCCATTACATTCATATACCATAATTTATTCAGCCATTCCCCAATTGAGGGACATCCTCTTGACTTCCAGTTTTTGGCAACTACATAGAGTGCTGCTATAAATATTTTTGTACATGTGGGACCCTTCCCCATTTTTATGATCTCTTGAGGATACAGTCTTAGTAGCGATGTTGCTGGGTCAAAGTGTATGCACATTTTTGTAGCCCTTTGGGCATAGGTCCAAATTGCTCTCCACAATGGTTGGATGTGCTCGCAGCTCCACCAACAATGAATTAGTGTTCCAACTCTCCCACATCCTCTCCAGCATTTATCATTTTCTTGTTCTGTCATGTTTGCCAATCTTATAGGTGTGATGTGGTACCTCAGAGTTATTTTGATTTGCATCTCTCTAATCATTAGTGATTTCGAGCATTTTTTCATATCATTATAGATATCTTTAATTTCTTCTTCAGAAAATTGCCTGTTCATATCCTTTGACCATTTATCGATTGGGAAATGACGTGTATGATTATACATTTGAGTCAGTTCTCTATATATTCTAGAAATGAGGCCTTTATCCCTGAGCTTAGCTGTAAAAATTCTTTTCCAATTTACTACATCCCTCCGGATTTTGGTTGCATTGGGTTTGGTTGTGCAAAAACTTCTCAGTTTAATGTAATCAAAATTATCCATTTTGCATTTCATAATGCTTTCTATCTCTTCTTTAGTAAAGAATTCTTCCCTTCTCCATAGATCTGATAAATGCACTATTCCTTGCTTCTCCAGTTTATTCATGGTATCAATCTTTATACCTAAATCATGTACCCATTTGGACTTTATTCTTGTGTACGGTGTCAGGTATGGGTCTATGTCTAATTTCCGCCACACTGTTATCCAGTTTTTCCAGCAATTTTTGTCAAACAGTGTATTCTTATCCCAGAAGCTGGGGTCTTTTGGTTTCTCAAACAGAAGTTTGCTGTATTCCGTGCCTACTGTGTCTTGAGTGCTAAGTGTATTCCACTTGTCAACCTCTCTGTTTCTTAGCCAATACCAAGAGATTTTGATAATTGCTGCTTTATAGTACAAATTTGAGGTCTGGTAGTGCTAGGCCACCTTCCCAAGCATTTCTTTTCATTAGTCCTTTTGATATTCTGGACCTTTTGTTTTTCCCAATGAATTTTGATGTTATTTTATCCAGCTCTAGAAAATAATTGTCTGATAGTTTAATTGGTATGGCACTAAATAAGTAAATCAATTTGGGTAGAATTGTCATTTTTATTATATTAGCACGGCCTACCCATGAGCAACTAATGTTTTTTCCACTTACTCAAATCTGAATTTATTTGTTCAAAAGGTGTCTTGTAATTGTGTTCATATAATCCCTGGGTTTGTTTTGGCAGGTAAACTCCTAAGTATTTTATACTGTCTACCCTAGCTTTAAATGGGATTTCTCTTTCTATCTCTTGCTGTTGGACTTTGTTGCTAATATACAGGAATGCAGAAGATTTGTGTGGGTTTATTTGGTAACCTGCAACTTAGCCAAAGTTGTTTATTATTTCAAGTAATTTTTTACTTGAATCTCTGGGATTCTCTAAGCAAATCATCATATCACCTGCAAAGAGTGATAACTTAGTTTCTTCTTTGGCTATTCTTATTCCTTCAATATCTTTATCTTGTCTAATTGCAACACCTAACATTTCTAGTACCATATTGAATAATAGTGGTGATAATGGACATCCTTGTTTCACCCCTGATCTTATTGAGAATGCATCTAGCTTATCCCCATTGCATATAATGCTTGCTGAAGGTTTTAGATAGACACTTCTTATTATTTTATGGAAAGTTCCCTTTATTCCTACATTCTCCAGTGTTTTTAGTAGGAATGGGTGTTGTATTTTGTCAAAAGCTTTTTCTGCATCTATTGAGATAATCATGGGTTTTTTTTTAGCTTTGTTGTTGATGTGATCAATAATGCTAATAGTTTTCGTAATATTGAACCAGCTCTGTAATCCTGGTATGAATCGTACCTGATCATAATGTATTAATATCGTGATAAGATGCTGTATTCGTTTTGCTAGAATCTTCTTTAAAATTTTTGCATCTATATTCATTAGGGAAATTGGTCTATAATTTTCTTTCTCTGTTTTGTCTCTTCCTGGTTTGGGTGTCAAAACCATATTTGTATCATAGAAAGAATTTGGGAGAACTCCTTCTCCCCCAATTTTCACAAATAGTGTATGTAGTATTGGAATTAACTGTTCTTTAAATGTTTGATAGAATTCACTTGTGAATCCATCTGGCCCTGGAGATTTTTTCCTAGGGAGTTCATTGATGGCTTGTTCAATTTCTTTTTCTGAGATGGGGTTGTTTAAGTATTCAACTTCCTCTTCTGTTAATCTGGGCAATTTGTATTTTTTTAAATATTCATCCATCTCGTTTAGATTATCGAATTTGTGGGCATAAAGTTGGGCAAAGTAGTTTCTAATTATTGTTTTAATTTCCTCCTCATTGGAGGTGAGTTCACCCCTTTCATTTTTAATATGAGTAATTTGATTTTCTTCTGTCTTTTTTAAAATCAGATTGACCAAAGGTTTATCAATTTTATTAGTTTTTTCATAAAACCAACTATTGGTTTTATTTATCAATTCAATAGTTTTCTTAATTTCAATTTTTTTAATCTCTCCTTTGGTTTTCAGTATTTCTTATTTGGTATTTACTTGGGGATTTTAAATTTGTTCTTTTTCTAGCATTTTCAACTGCAAGCCCAAGTCTTTGATCTCCTCTTTGTCTATTTAATTTATGTAAGCATTCAAAGATATAAAACTTCCCCTAATAACTGCTTCTGTAGTATGCCATAAGATTTGGTATGTTGTCTCACTAATGTCATTCTCTTGAATGAAACTGTTGATAGTTTCTATGATTTCTTCTTTAACCCAACCCTTCTTTAGGATTAGATTATTTGGTTTTCGATTGATTTTTCGTTTATCTTTCCATGGCCTTTTTTTACATGTAATTTTTAATGCATTATGGTCTGAGAAGGATGCATTGATTACCTCTACCTTTCTGCAATGGATTGTGAGATGTTTATGTCCTAGTACATGGTCAATTTTTGCAAATATTCCATGTACCGCTGAGAAAAAGGTATATTCCTTTCTATTCCTATTCAATTTTCTCCAAAGATCTATCATATCTACCTTATCCAGAGTTTTCTTTACCTCCTTAACGTCTTTCTTGTTTATTTTGAGGTTAGATTTATCAAGTTCAGAGACGGGGAGGTTGAGGTCCCCCACTAGTATAGTTTTGCTGTCAATTTTTTATTTCAATTCCCCCAGTCTCTCCTCTAAGAATCTGCATGTTATCCCACTTGAAGCATACATGTTTAATAATGATATTGCTTCATTGTCTATGGTGTCTTTAGCAGGATATAGTTTCCATCCTTATCCCTTTTGATTAGATCTGTTTCTGCTTTTGCTTTGTCTGAGATTAGGATTGCTACTCCTGCCTTTCTTACATGAGCTGAAGCACAATATATTCCGCTCCATACTTTGACCTTTATCCTATGTGTATCCCCCCGTTTCAAATGTGTTTCTTGTAAGCAGCATATTGTTGGATTATGGCTTTTAATTCATTCTGCTATCCGTCTCTGTTTTATGGGAGAATTCATTCCATTCACATTCACAGTTATGATTACAGTCTGTGTATTTCCCTCCATCCTCTTTCCCACCATTTGTGCTTTTAGCTCTCCCGTCTCCCTTCCCCTCCTCAGCAGTATTCACTTTTCACCCCCTCCTCCTGCAGCCTTCCCCTCCTTCTTTTAGCCCCCCTCCCTTTTACTCCCCTTTACTCTATTGCTTCTTCCCTCCCTTTTAGCCTCCCTCCCCTTTCTTCCCCCTTCCCCTCCTACTACCTATAGAGCTAGTTAGGATTATCTACTTAAGATTATTGTTCCCTCCTTTAAACAAATCAGATGAGAGTACCTCTCAAACAATGCTCATCTCCCTCCCTTCCTTCCCTCTACTATAGTTTTGTACTTTTTCCTGTGGTGTAATTTGCCATTTTCTGCTTGTTCCTTTTCACACCTCCTATTACAATCCCTTCTCTTACTTAAATCATATTTTTGACATGACATCATTTACTTTATACCCATGCCCTCTATGTATATCCCTTTTATCATAATAGCTGCACAGTTCTCAAGATTAACAGGTATCATCTTCCCTTATAGGGAGGTAAACAGTTTGCCCTAATTGAGTAACATGTTTTGTTTTTTTTTTCCCCCCTGTTTACCTTTTTATGATTCTCTTGAGACCTGCATTTGAATATCAAATTGTCTATTGAATTCTGGCATTTTGGTCAGTAAGCTCTGGAAATCCCTTATTTCGTTGAATGACTTTCTCCTTGCCTGAAATGTTATGCTGAACTTTGCTGGGTAGTTGATCCTTGGTTTAAGTCCCAACTCCTTTGCCTTATGGAATATTGGGTTTCAACTCCTTCGATCTTTTAATGTAGAAGCTGCAAGGTCCTGTGTGATCCTGACTGTATGTCCTTGATATCTGAATTGTTTCTTTCTGGCTGCTTTTAGTATTTTCTCCTTCACTAGATAGCTCTGGAATTTGGCAACGATATTTCTTGGGGTTTTGAGTTTGGGATCCCTTTCGGGAGGGGAACGCTGGATTCTTTCGATGACTATTTTGCCCTCTGAGTCTAGTGCTTCTGGGTAGTTTTCCTTGATGATTTCCAGGAAGATATTGTCCAGCCTCTTTTCTTCATCATGGGTTTCTAGCAGGCCAATAATTCTTAAATTTTCTCTCCTGGATCTATTTTCCAGGTCATTTGTTTTTCCAATTAAATATTTTACATTTTCTTCAATCTTTTCATTCTTTAGATTTTGTTTGACTGATTCTTGCTGCCTCATTGAGTCATTTGTTTCTATCTGTCTAATTCTAATCTTCATCGTATTGTTTTCTTCAGTTGACTTTTTCATCTCCTTTTCCATCTGATCAATTTTTCCCTTTAAGGAACTATTTTCTCCATTTAATTTTTGTACTTCCTTTTCCATTTGACCAATTTTCCCCGTTAGATTTTATGTTTCCTTTTCCATTTGATCAATTTTTGCAATTAGGTTTTGGGTTTCCTTTTCCGTTTGATTAACTCTTACTTTTAGGGATTTATTTTCTCCAGTTAACTTTTGAACTTCCTTTTCCATTTGTTCAATTATCCTTTTCAAAGTGATGTTCTCATCAGTGAATTCTTTTTTTATAATTTTAAACTCATTGGCTAGTTTTTCTTCTATTTCCTTCTTTACCTGTTCCAGGAAATCTAGTTGTGCTTGTGAGAGGTTCATAGTCCCTTCTGAAGTTTCAGATGGAAGTACAGTCCCAGCTCTGACCTCTTTGGTGTTTGTGTTTTGGTCCTTATCCCCATAGAAAGATTCTATGTTTTTTTCACTTTTCATCTGCTTTTTCTGATTCATGATGTTGGCTGAGTGTTGTAGCTTCTGGTTCTTTCAGTCAGAAGGTACAGAACTTTGTGTTGAGCTGATGTGTGAAAAAGCTAAAAGCAGGTTTTTGTTTTTTGTTTCCCAGATCAACCCTGGCGTTAGCTTGTTAACTGTGTGGGAGGGGTAGTCTGGTCACAGGAGATCTCCTCAGCTGAACTGAGGCAAAGGCAAGCTCTGGGGATGGTGATCCCAGCTTCCCTATTGTCTTCCCTTTTCCCCTGGAGGGCTGAGGCACGCCTAGATGCTAATGCGTGTTCCCACCCCTCCTGGGGCACCTCTCCTGGTGCTGAGGCTTGCCTGGGTCTCAGTGCGAATTTTCTCTGACCTAGGTCCTGTGTTCTGCCGGATCGCCTCCACCACAGTAGGAAGAATTCCCCTTTGCTATTTTCCTAGCGTCTGGTGCTATGAGACTATTTGCCCCCTTCTGCTGTTCCCACTGATCCAGGATTTTTCTGGGGAAATATTTTATGGTTCTTTCACGGTCATCAGGGGAGAGGAGAGAGCATTTACTGATCACTCCGCCATCCTGGCTCCCAGAAGTTCAAGTAGGTGATTTACCGAAGTTTAGTCTTCAGGCTGAAGGTTTCAAGGGCTGCTGCACTGATATCTGGTGCTCAGAGGCTCTCACCGGCTCGGTTTGGCTGGTCTCCTGCTCTGCTGGTTCTGCCCGCTGCTCTCAGGCTTCTCAGGTCCCTTCAGCTCCACTGCGCTGACCATGCTGCGCTGTGCGCTGGGGGCTCACCCCTGCGGAACAGATCCTTCCCGTGGACCTTCCAGTCTAACCTGGGCTCTAAATCTGTCAAAGTCTGTCACCCACTGGATTCCGCACCTCCAAAGTTTGGTCAGATTCTCCTTTCAGAGGTATCCAGAGGAGTTTGTCCAGGAGCTCAGGTGAGTTGTTGCTTTCACTCCGCCATCTTGGCTCCATCCCCCACATATGCAAATCAAAATTTTAATGCATCATAGTTATTAAATAGCTCCCTCTTATAAACTCAATAAAATGTCTCTAACTGCATATATACCAATTATCGATTTGAAATGGTACTTTTACTGGCCCTAATTAGAGCAAAGCCAAAATTCCTACAAATATTCATAGTTTTCTGATCTACAATTTCATCACTAAGCACCCTGATATACACGAGGGAGGCGGGGCAAGGAGGACTGCTATCACAGTTTCTTTGATCTACTTTTCTAAAAGGAAAGGCACCTTTTGAGGGGTTAACAATCTCCTTTAATATATCATTTCACTTATTTCAGGAAATCAATAGACAGCACTTTCAAACTGTCTGACGTAAGTAATACATATATCAAAAATCAACATGTCCGTTGTCTGACCATAATTGCTAGAGAGGGAAGTGGAAACATCTGGGTTTACAAAGCCAGGAGACTGCTTAATAGCGTCCCAGAGTCTCAGCTGGAACACAAAATTTCTTCCAAAATCTAAGTCCCAAAGTAAAACCTCACCCTTAGGGTATTTATAACTTTTGAGAACCAGAGAACATTCTAACACTTGAAAACCAGTGCATCATTAACAAAGGTGTGGACTTTTCTACAAATCTTCCCTAAGCAAGCTCCCTTTAATGGACAGGTCCATAAATGGATGGGGAAGATCTTTTATCACATTAACAATAGAAATACATAAAGTATTTCTAGTTAATGAAACTCTTATTTCTGTACTTTTCTCCTGCTAAAGACTCTTGATTGTTAAAGACAAGAGTCAACCAGAGTCACATGATTATACTTTTTAAAAACGTTTATTATTTTTAGATTTCAACATTCATTTCCACAAAATTTTAATTTCAAATTTTCTCCCCATATCTCTCCTTTCTACACCCCAAAAACACGGTGCATCCTGATTACCCTTTCCTTCAAACTGCTCTCCAGTTTAACATCCCTTCTTTCCCTTGTCCCCATCTTCAGTCTCATCTTGTAGGGCAAGATAAATGTCTGTACCCCATTACCTGCATTTCTCATTTTCCAGTTGTACGCAAAAACAATTCACAACATTTGTTCCTACAACTTTTCCTTCCAACTTCTCTTCCTTCCTCCCTCCTCACCCAACTCCACTGAGAAGGCGAGTAATTCAATATAGGGTCTATGTGTGTATTTTGCAAACAACTTCCTTAAAATTCATGTAGTGTAAGACCAACTATATTTTCCTCCATCCTATGTCTCCCCCATTACTTCTATTCTCTCTTTTGACCTTGTCCCTCCCCAAAAGTGTGTACTTCTAATTGCTCCCTCCTCCCATTTTCCCTCTTTTCCATCATTCCCTCACCCTGCTTATATCCCACCCCCCAAACTTTCCTGTGGCGTAGTGTAGTGTAAGATAGATTTTTATATCAAATTGAGTGTGCATGTTATTCCTTCCTTAAGCCAAATGTGATGAGAGTAAGCTTCACTTTTTCCCTCTCATGTCCCCGTTTTTCCCTTCCATTGAAAAAGCTTTTTCTTGCCTGTTTTACGAGAGATAATATGGCTGATTCCCTTCGACTTCCCAATATATTCATCTGTCACCTCTTAATTTTATTTTTTGTATATGATCCCTTCCTATACAACTCACCCTATGCTCTCTGTCTACATATACATACATACATACATATACATATATATATGTGTGTGTGTGTGTGTATGTATATATATATATATATATATATACCCTTCATGTTTGAAAGTCAAATTTTCTTTTCAAACTCTGGTCATTTCATCAAGAATGCTTGAAAGTCCTACTTTTCAATGAATGACCATTTTTTTTTCCACTGAAATACTATACTCAGTTTTGCTGGGTAGGTGATTCTTGTTTACAATCCTAGTTCCACTGACTTTTGGAATATCATATTCCATGTCCTTCTGTCCCTTAATGTAGAAGATGCTAGATCTTTTGTTATCCTGATTGTATTTCCACAACATTCGAGTTATTTCTTTCTATCTGCTTGCAATATTTTCTTCTTGACCTGGGAACTCTGGAATTTGGCTACAATATTCCTAAGAGTTTCTTTTTTTGGATCCCTTTCAGGAGGTGACGGTTGGATTCTTTCAATACGTATTTCACCCTCTGGTTCTTGAATATTAGGGGAGTTGTCCTTGATAATTTCATGAAAGATGATGTCTACGCTTTCTTTTTGATCCCAACTTTCAGGTAGTCCCATAATTTTTAATTTGTCTCTCCTGGATCTATTTTCCATATCACTTGTTTTCAAATGAGATATTTCACATTATCTTCTATTTTTTCCTTATTTTGATTTTGTTTTGTAATTTCTTGCTTTCTCATAATATCATTAACTTCCACTCTAATTTTTAAAAGACTATTTCCTTCAGTGAGATTTTGAATCTCCTTTTCCATTTGGCTAATTATGCTTTTGAAAACATTCTTCTCCTCATTGGCTTTTTCGACCTCTTTTGCCAATTGAGCTAGTCAATTTTTAACAATTTTATTTTATTCAGCATTTTTTGGGTCTCCTCTAGCAAACTCTTGAATCTCTTTTCATGATTTTCTTTCATTATTCTCATTTCTCTTCTCAGTTTTTCCTCCATGTCTCTTACTTGATTTTCAAAATGCTTTTTGAGCACTTCCATAGCCTGAGACCATTGTACACTTATTTTGGAGGTTCTGGAAGCCTCAGCTTCCTCTGAAGGTGTACAGTGTTCTTCCTCATCTGAAAGGATGGAAGAAAATATTTGTTCACCCAGAAAGTAACCTTCTATAGTCTTATTTTTCCCCTTTTTTTGGCACTTTCCCAGTCACTTACTTGACTTTTTAGTTCTTTGTCAAGAAGAGGGTATACTCCGGAGACCTGCAAGTTCTCAGTTCCTCCAAGGTGGTACAATGAGGGGAGAGGAGTTTACTCCTCTCCTGGCCTGCACACTGCCTTGAGAGTAACCAAAAACTTTTCTGCCTAGAATCTCCCTACAACTACCTCCAGCTCCACCATGTCAGTGCTCCTCCTCATTCCAGGGCCATTCTTAGGTCTGAGATTCAGATCTGCTGCTTATTCCCCCAGGGGCTTTAGGAAGAGGGCAGGGTTGCTACTCAGATTTGATATTCAAATGAGTTGCTCAATTCTCCCAGGTGTTTTAGGCTGAGAGCTCCAAAAATGGATGCTTCTGCTGCTGCCTCCACTACCACATCCTGGACTAGGTCTAGCGGAGGACCCTGCTCCCTTCTGACCCAGTTGAAAAACTTTGCTCATTGAACTTTGAAAATGTCTTTGGCTTTTGTGGCTTGAAGGATCTGAGAACCTCTGCTGCTGCTGGGGATTTCACTCCCAAAATCTGTTCTGATCCTGTTCATCCCAGTGCAGCATGCTGCCAAGGCTGTGCTCTGTTCCACACCTTGTGTGATAGTCCTTTCCTGTCAGCCTTCCAGGCTACTTTGAGCTGGAAATCTCATTCACTCTGTCATTTTGTGGATTCTGCTGCTCTAGAATTTGTTTAAAGTGATTTTTTACAGGTGTTTTATGGGCTGTGGGAGAAAAGGTAGAGTATGTGCATCTTTCTACTCAGCCATCTTATCTCCACTCCCCTGCACTTGATTATACTAAAACAAAAACAAGAGAAGATCCTACTTTGCTTAGCCTTACAACCCACCTTTCCACAAGCCTTGGCTGTACAATCTAAATGGCCATGAACAGCGGAAAAATAGAGGCATTATTCTTCTTGATTATAGTAAAACAAAAAGAACAAAATATCCTACTTTACTTGCCATCACCACACTCAATAGAGCTTAAAGATTGTTAAAATGAGCGTGCTCCCCTGCCCACCCTGCTGCCAACATGGCCTCTGCAGCGGCCGCCCCGCCTGTGAAGATTGGGATTATTGGTGGAACTGGTCTGGATGATCCTGAAATTGTAGAAGGCAGAATTGAAAAATATGTTGACACACCATATGGCAAGCCGTCAGATGCCTTGATTTTGGGGAAGATTAAAAATGTTGACTGTGTCCTGCTTGCAAGACATGGAAGGCAGCATACCATCATGCCTTCAAATATTAACTTCCAAGCAAACATTTGGGCCTTAAAGGAGGAGGGCTGCACTCACATTATAGTGACTACTGCTTGTGGCTCTTTAAGGGAAGAAATTCAGCCTGGAGACATAGTCATAATTGATCAGTTTATTGACGGGACAACCAAAAGACATCAAACCTTCTATGATGGAAGCCATGCCTGCTCTTCAGGAGTGTGTCACATTCCAACGGCTGAGCCATTTTGCTCCAAAACCAGAGAGGTTCTCATAGAGACTGCTAAGAAACTTGGGCTCAAGTGCCACTCAAAGGGAACAATGGTAACCGTGGAGGGACCCCGTTTCATTTCAAGGGCAGAAATCCTGATGTTCCGTGTTTGGGGAGCAGATCTGATCAACATGACCACAGTTCCGGAGGTGGTGCTTGCCAGAGAAGCTGGAATTTGCTATGCAACCATTGCTATGGCGACGGATTACAACTGCTGGAAAGAGCATGAGGAGGCGGTTTCAGTTGATAATATCATGAAGACTCTGAAAGAAAATTCGAATAAGGCCACCAGTTTACTTCTCACTGCAATACCACAGATCAGATCTGTGGAATGGACAGAAACCCTACGCAGCATGAAACACGTGGTCCAATTTTCCATTATTTTACCAAGACACTGAAATGGTGTGGATACTCAGAGGAGCAGAAGAGGTCCCTTCTCCAGTAATTTCCAGGATGTGTAATTACCACAAATAATAGAGAATCACATGTTCTGTACCACTTGTGAAATAGTTGTGGTGATAAAAGACTGTATTTACTCAAGAGATTACTTCTGCTAGGTCTTGGCAGCTTCAGAAGTAAGTGATTTCGAAAGGAAGGTATTTGGAAACAAGCTGCCATCACAGAATCTCTAATATTTACAAGTTTAAAGAAAGTACCATCCTAAAGTGGATCATTTCTCCCAACATTAAATGCCGACACTATATTTGTACTCTGAAAAGGAGGCAGTTTATTGAGCCTTTTCTGTTAGAAAAGTACTTGACATTCATTTTCATTGCCTATCTTTCCAAGAAAAATTATATTTGTCTAGAGATGAAGACAATTTAAGAAAAAATACGTATGCATTTTAATATTGGAGGCATTTTATTGTTGACATTTTATCTCTTTTTTTAAATTGTTGCTGCTTTTGTGGCCCTGTGAATTCCTTTTTATATGATTTATTAATTTGAGATTTTTGATTTTTAATAAAATCATTTTCTTGCCTACCATTAAAAAAAGATTATTAAAATGTAATGAAGGCATTAGGGGTAGATAGGAAATTAATCCACAGGAAGATTGGGAGATAATTTCTAATTTTCATAGCCTTGGATTATGTCAACATTTTTAAATACGGAGCTCCTCTTAGCCACAGAAATAGGCATAAGGAAAGATAGACCAACATAATTGCATTGATAGAAATGAAGAATATTCATTTGGAGTGAAATATGGAGTGAAAGTCATAACTCCAGACAGAATTTTTTTTTTTAATTCACAAATGTTTGTGAATTAAGCAATATTCTAGTTGACAAAAATCTGCTGTATAAATGGACATTTTGAGAATATTCATTTTTATATTAAACATGGTTAATCTATATAGTTTATTTTCATTAATATCAATATCCCTTGACTTGGTCAATTCAGCTAAATTGGCACATCATTACAGGCAACAATAAGAGAAGGAAGTAAACAAGTGGATAGAGAAATAGACTGTTCAATATTCTGCTTCACTGATTTTTCTGGAAATGTTGTCAAAATATTTGATCTTCTAACCCCGAGGAGATTTTTCCAAATTAGGTAAAATCATTTGGTTTAATGAGTCAATTAAACGTTCAATACAATTTAATCCATAATATTTATTAAGTACCTACCTGAAGGGTATTAGTTCACAGATGGTGCACTAAACATGCAGGCAGAAACTATTTTATTAAAACAAAGCCTTGAATTCTTAATAGATGTGTGTGATTTGGGGCAAGTCATTTTACCTCACATATACATCAATTTCCTCACCTGTAAATTGCTAGTAATAACACCTATTTACCAGGGTTGCTGCGAGGATAAAATGAGGTAGTATATTTTAAAGCTCCTTGCAAAACTTAAAGTATTTTATAAGACCTTATT
This sequence comes from Notamacropus eugenii, assembly GCF_028372415.1. Taxonomy (NCBI): domain Eukaryota; kingdom Metazoa; phylum Chordata; class Mammalia; order Diprotodontia; family Macropodidae; genus Notamacropus; species Notamacropus eugenii. The sequence continues at coordinate 132,924,514 of NC_092873.1, read as the reverse complement.
ATTCTTGTTGCTGTTGTTGTTATTATTATAATCTCTATGTGCAAGGCACTTTACTAGGCCGTGTTATATATAAACAGAAAAAAAATTCTCTCACCACAAGAAGTTTACAATATAGATTTGGGCTTTATGAGGCATATTTTTGTAAACTTCAAAACAGTCACACTTCATTGTCCTATTAGGAAATATTGGTGATCCTTGTTTTATAAAGTCTATGCTCGGTCCTACAAAGCTAAAAAAAAAAAGGCTTTGGGAGTAGGTCTTTGGGTAGACTGTATGTTGTCTGAGGAATAGTATAATTAATTTAATGAATGCTCATCCACAATGTGACCAATCAATGAACAAGCTTTTTATAAAGGCCTATTATGTGTCAAGTAATGTGGCACTAGAGATATACACTAACTCAATTTTTACAAGAGGAGGAGAAGCTTCTTATGAATTATATGCTATGTGACATAGTTTGAATTTTTTTGTAGAATTAAGAAAGGTCTCTACTTAACCAACAATTACCCTCCTAGCCCAGGAATGGATGGCAGATAAATAGTTCCACTATTTGACCTCGATAAAAATCTTTAAAACATATAAGATTTTCTATAAGCAAAGAAAGATGTATACAAAGGAGAACAGAGAGTGGTGAATCTAAAAATGTAAACAAATAATAGCTAAGGGGAGAAGTTACATTTCTACTACCCTACTTTTAACATAGATATATATTTTGGACATCTGCTCTGCAGTTAGTCCAAAAAAATCTGCTTCACAAACTGAGATTACAACAGAACTCCACTTATTTTTTTAAAAATATTTTTAGGAAGTGACTCATCATAAATAATCTGAAGTTTTATTATTTAGCTACCAGTAAGAACCTAACAAAACACAACTAGGTTTCAGTTGTGTGGGTAAGAAATTGAAGTGCAAGTGTATTAAATGTATCATATCTCCTAAATGTTGGTGAGTAATTGGAAGCAGGAAGGCACACAGAGCTTTGTTGGGGTAGGGTAGAGGCTTTCTGTCACGTGGAATATAGCATTGGTGAGTAGGAACCCTAAAGATAACATAAGTGTTTCTCATGTCAGAAGCAGTTGATATCTATAGGTGAGCACTAGGATAACCATGGTCACAACATGATTAATAAGAAGACTCTAAGGGGGAGAAAAGTTCGGACCACAATTTTACAGAAAGGAAAACTTGTGAAAAAACAAACACAAAACAAAACAAATCGCATACATGTATAAACACAAATATATGTGTGTGCCTATATTGAAATTATTTCATAATTACATAAATGTAAATACTTTCAAATATATAACTATATATATGTATATAACTGCAAAAGATAATTTATGTGTGTGCATACATATATATGTATATATACATATGTGTGTGTCTATGTTTCTGTGTGTATGCACATTTATAAATTAGGTATTGGAGAGTGTAAGAATGGAAAAGATATTTAAAAATAAGAGCCAAAAGGAAATATGAAGGACTATGAACAATACCATATTAAAAATTCAAAAACATAATTCCCCACAGAACAAAAGCATTAGATGCTTTGTGAAGTTGTATTTCCATTTCAATACTCACTACTTCATTCTTTTCATGAATAATGTAAGTTCTCTGTATTTTACTCTGTCATTTTACTTTCTGGCATTTATCTTCTAAACCTGGCATTCTCTCCTTGATGCTCTTTTCTTCACTTTCCTTTTTTATCATTTTCTTCTCTTTCCTTGTCATTCTGCTTACAGTATTTTTTCCTTTAACCTTGAAGATCTGGAGGTTGGCTATGACCTTTTTGGAAGTAGTCATTTTGTAGGTTATTTTCATAGTTTAATAGTGGATTTTATATAATTGACTTTGCTTTCTGGTTCTGAAAGATCGAGGAAGTTTATGTTTTTGATTTTTTTTTTTTTTACTGCCACATTAAGAGAAATTTTGATCATATTTTTCACGTTATTTGGTGGTTTTTATAATGTGTATTCTTGACCTTTTTCTAGGTTACTGGCTTTTGTAAAGAAACAAATACCATAAACTTTCTCCAGTTTTTTAATCCTTTAATTAAGCTTTAATATTTCTTATTATATCATATCATCTTTGCTTTCTGATTAAATTTCTATCTTTCAGAGATTTTTAAAATTGGTTTTACAACTGTTCCAATACATTATTAATTCTTCTTGCCACTCTTTCCTCTGTCATTTTCTTTGTAGTCTTTCTTACGTCTCATTTCATTTCTTCCATGTATGCTTTCAGTGACTGGTCAGGGCATTCTTTTCTCTGAGGCTTTATTTGGACTTCTTTTCTTCTGGGTATACTTACTGGGCTTCTCTTAGTTTATTTTCTGTATTTTGGATTTTAAGATGGATAAGATTCTGCTGCCTCTCATTCTTTTGCATTCTGTTAGAAGGTTCTTCTTGTTTCTTGATACAGTGGCTAAGACTAGAATGCAACTTCTGTAGGAATTCCTGATTTTGTCTTAGTACAACTGTGGCTTGGCTTAGATTTTCACCATTTTCCCGCTCTATTTACTTTTCCATAAATAATTCTGAAATTGAGATTGGCCTCTATTCTTTGCTGGCACCCTTACTGGACCAAAACAGATGTTATTAATTGTACTAGAAATAAATTTCTTGTAAAACACTGGGTGTTTTACTTCTCAGGTGTTGTCCTGAGTGTTTCAGGAGGTGATCGGTGGATTTTTTCAATATTTATTTTACCCTCTGATTCTAGAATATCAGGGAAGTTTTCCTTGATAATTTCATGAAAGATGTGTTTTAGGCTCTTTTTTTTCCATCATGGCTTTCAGGTAGCGACACAATTTTTAAATTATCTGTGTTGAATCTGTTTTCCAGGTCACTTGTTTGCCCAATAACATATTTCACAGTGTGTTCAACTTTTTCATTCTTTTGGTTTTGTTTTGTAATTTCTTGGTTTCTCATAAAGTCATTAGCTTCCATATGCTCCATTTTAATTCTCAAAGAACAATTTTTTTTAGTGAGCTTTTGAACTTCCTTTTCCATTTGGTCAGTTCTGCTTTTTAAAGCATTTTTCTCCTCATTGGATTTTTGGACCTCTTTTTTTCCAATTGAGTTTGTCTATTTTGAAAGGTATTGTTTTCTTCAGCATCTGTTTGGGTCTCCTTTAGCAAGCTGCTGATCTACTTTTCATGATTTTTTTGCATTGCTCTCATTTCTCTCCCCAATTTTTCCTCTACCTCTCTTACTTGATTTTCAAAATCTTTTTTTAGCTCTTCCATGGCCTGAGACAATTGCATATTTATTTTTGAGATTTTTAGATAATGAGTCCTTGATTTTGATGTCTTTCTCTAATGGTATGCTTTGTTCTTCCTCATCTGAAAGGATGGAGGAAAATACCGGTTCACCAAGAAAATAACCTTCTACACTCTTATTTTTCCCCTTTTCTGGGTATTTTCTCAGTCAGTCACTTGCCTTGTGAGTATTTTGTCAAGTGGAGGGTATACTCTAGGCATCTGTAAGTTCTCAGTTCCTCCATGGTGGCACAATCAAGGGAGAGGAGTTTACTCCTCTCTCCTGACTTGCGCTCTGGTCTGGGAGCAACCGCAGGGTTTTTTGCCCAGAATCTACAAGTACAGTTCCCTCTCCACAAATGCCTTCAGATTCACCATGCCAGCACTTCTCCTCACCCCAGGGCTGTCACTCAGTACTGAGATCCAGATCAGTGGTTCAATTAACCATGGGTCTTTAGGTCCAGGGCTCCAAAAATGGATGCTGTGTTGCAGTGACTTCTGCCTGCCTTGGGCTCAAAGGTAGCTCCAGTCCCTGCTCTCTTCTCACCTAGGTGAAAGAGCTTTATCACTGACTTTTGAAGCTTCATGTGATAGACATTTCCTGTTGGCCTTCCAGGCTATCTTGACCTAGAAATCGCTTTTAGTCTGTCATTTTGTGGCTTCTGCTGCTATAGAATTTATTTAGAATCATTTTTCCAGATATTTTATGGGATTTGGGAGGTAGAGCTAAGAGTAAGTCCATTCTTCTCCTCCACCATCTTGGTTCCCATCTTTACTGTCTTTCACCCATTGCTCCTAATTCTTCCTTCTGAGACAGAACAGAAGATTGACAGCTCTCAATCATATTTCACTCTAAGTTTTCCTTTTTCCAGGGCAAACATCTCTAGTTCTTTTGTTGGATCTTTATAAGATATGGTTTCTAGTTCCTTCTTCACATGATAGCGTTCGTCTGGATGATTTTCATTTTACCAGTCATTTTTCCCTACTAAAATGTGATCTTCACAAAAAGGCATAATTCTCCATATTAAGTCTGATCTCATAAGAATTTATCAAGAGTATAGCCCTCTTACAGCTGGCAAAATTAATTTCATGTATGTTTTACCTTTCTTGGATATTCACAGTATTGCTTCATATTGAGCTTGAATTACAGGAAAATACTTTATTTTTTATTCAGTTTTTTTCTTTCCATGTCTCTCCCAACATCTTCTTCCAAAGCTATTCTTTTGAATTCAAATATAAGATTTTATAATAACATTCATATACCATAATTTATTCAACCATTCCCCAATTGATGGGCATCCCCTTGATTTCCAGGTCTTAGCTACAAGAAAGAGTGCTGCTAATAATATTTTTGTACATGTGAGAGCCTTTCCTATTTTTATGATCTCTTGGGGATGCAGTCCTAGGAGCACTATTGCTGGGTCAAAGGGTATGCACAGTTTTATAGTCTTTTGAGCATACTTCCAAACTGCCCTCCAGAATGGCTGGATCAGTTCACAGCTCCACCAACAGTGTATTAGTGTTGCAACTCTCCCACATTCTTTCCAACATTTATCACCTTCCTGTTCTGTTATGTATGCCAATCTGATAGATGTGATGTGGTACCTCAGAGTTGTTTCCATTTACAGCTCTCTAATCAAAAGTGATTTAGAACACTTTTTTTCATATGACTATAGATATCTTTAATTTCTTCCTTTGAAAATTGCCTGTTCACATCCTTTGACCATTTATCAAATGGGGAATGACTGGTATTCCTGCACATTTGACTCAGTTCTCTATATATTCTAGAAATGAGGACTTTATCCCCAAGATTAACTGTAAAATTTTTTTCTCAGTTTCTTACATCCCTTTGAATTATGATTGCATTAGGTTTGGTTGTGCAAAACTTTTCAGTTTGATGTAATCATAATTTTACATCTTGCACTTTCTATTAATGCTTTCTATTTCTTCTTTAGTCAAAAATTCTTCCCTTTTCCATAAATCTGATACACTATTCCTTGCTCCTCCAATTTGTCCATAGTATCCATTTTTATGCTTAGATCGTGTACCCATTTAAATTTTATTCTTGTGTATGGTGTCAGGCATTGGAATATCCCTAGTTTCTACCATACTTTTATCCAGTTTCCCCAGAAATTTTTGTTGAACAGTGAGTTCTTATCCCAGAAACTGAGGTCCTTGGGTTTATCAAACAGCAGATTGCTATATTCATTGTCAACTGTGTCTTGAGTACCTAGCCTATTCCACTGCTCTACCCTTCTTAACTTCTTAGTCAGTACCAAGTGGTTTTGATAATTACTGCTTTATAATACAATTTGAGGTAGCCCTAGGCCACCTTCCTTAACATTTATTTTCATTAGTCCCCTCCATATTCTGGACCTTTTGTTCACCCAAATGAATTCTGATACTATTTTTTCCAGGTCTAGAAAATAAGTATCTGATAGTTTAATTGGTATGGCAATAAATAAGTGAATTAATTTAGGTAGAATTGTCATTTTTATTATATTGGCTGGGCCTACCCACAAGCAACTGATGTTTTTCCACTTACTTAGATCTGACTTTGCTTGTACAAAAAGTGTCTTGTAGTTGGATTCATACAGTCCTTGGGTTTGTTTTGGCAGATAAACTCCCAAATATTTTATAGTGTCTACCCTAGCTTTAAATGGGATTTCTTTTTCTCTCTTGCTGTTGGGTTTTGTTACTAATATATAGAAATGCAAAAGATTTGTGTGAGTTAATTTTATAACCTGCAAATTTTCCAATGTAGTTTATTGTTTCAAGTAGTTTCTTAGTTGAATCCCTGGGATTTTCTAGGTGTACCATCATATCATCTGCAAAGAGTGACAACTTAGCTTCTCCTTGGCCTATTCTAATTCCTTCAATTTCTTTATCTTGTATAATTGCTATGCCTAACATTTCTAGTACCATATTGAATAATAGTGGTGATAACAGACATCCTTGATTCTCCCTGATCTTATTGGAAATGAATCTAACTTTTCACCATTGCATATAATACTTGCAGAAGGTTTTAAGTAGATACTGCTTATTATTTTATGGAAAGTTCCCTTTATTCCTATACTATCCAATGTTTTTTAATAAGATCGGGTGTTGTATTTTGTCAAGAGTTTTTTCTGTGTCTATTGAGATAATCTTGTGATTTCTGTTAGTTTTATTATTGATATAGTCAACAATGCTAATAGTTTTCCTAATATTGAAGCAGTCCTCCATTCCTGGTATGAATCCAACCTGATCATAATGAATTTTTTTTTGTGATGTTATTGTATTCATTTTGTCAAAATTTTATTTGAAATTTTTGCATCTCTATTCATTAGAGAAATTAGTATATACTTTTGTTTCTCTCATTTGTCTCTTCCTGGTTTGGGTATCAAAACCATATTTGTATCATAAAAAGAATTTTGGAGGACTCCTTCTTCCTCAATTTTCAAAAATAGTCTATGTAGTAATGGACTTAACTGTTCCTTAAAAGTTTGATAAAATTCATTTCTAAATCCATCTGGCCCCGGAGATTTTTTCCTAGGAAGTTCATTGATGGCTTGTTCAATTTCTTTTTCTGAGATGGGGTTGTTTAAGTATTCAACCTCCTCTTCTGCTAATCTGGGCAATTTGTATTTTTTAAAATATTCATCCTTCTCATTTAAACTGTCAAATTTATGGCCACAAATTTGGGCAAAGTAATTTTTAATTATTGTTTTAATTTCCTCCTCATCGGAGGTACTTTCACCACTTTCATCTTTTATTTTAATAATTTGGTTTTCTTATTTCTTTTTTAAATCAGATTGACCAAAGGTTTATCAATTTTGTTAGTTTTGTCATAAAACCAAGTACTGGTTTTAGTTATTAATTCAATAGTTTTCTTAATTTCAACTTTATTAATCAAATAACTATTTTGCCCTCAGGATTTTGCACTTCTGGGCAATTTTCCTTGATGACTTATTGGAAGATATTATCCAGACTTTTTCTCATCGTGGCTTTCTGTTAGTCCAATCATTCTTAGATTTTCTCTCCTGGGTCTATTTTCCAGGTTAGTTGTTTTTCCAGTCATATATTTTACATTTTCTTCTACCTTTTAATTCTTTAGATTTTGTTCCTTTTAAGGAGTTAATTTCTCCAGTTAAATTTTGTACTTCCTTCTCCATCTGCCCAGTTTTCCCAGTTAGGTTTTGTGCTTTCTTTTCCATTTCTTCAATTTTCCTTTTCAAAGAGATGTTCTCATCAGTGAATTATTTTTTCATACTTTTAAAATCATTGGCCAGTTTTTCTTCTATGTCCTTCTTCAACTGTTCCAGGAGAGATGTTTGTGTGTGCGAGCAGTTCATGGTCCCTTCTGAAGTTTCAGGTAAGAGTACAGTCTCACTCCTGATGTCTTTGCTATTCTTCTTTTGGTCCTTGTCCCCACAGAAAAATTCCATGGTTTTTTCACACTTGTTTTGCTTTTTCGTGTTCATGATGGTGATTTATGTTGTGACTTCTTGTTCTTTCAGTTAGAAGCTGCAGAACTTGGTGTTGAGCTGACTGGTGTGAAAAAACTAAGAGCAGATGCCTTTTTATCTTTTTGTTTTGTGTTTCTCTGATCAGCCCTGGCACTAGTTTGTTAAGTGTGGGGAAGGGGTAATCTGGCCCTGGGAGATCTCCTCATCTGAGCTGAGGCAAAAGCAACCTCAGCGGTTGGTGATCCTGGCTGCTCTATTGCCTTCCACCCCCGCTGGATCTCCTCTCCTAGTGCTGAGGCATGCCTGGGTTGTAGTGCAAATTTCCACCTCCCCTGAGGCCTGTCTCCTTCCGATTCACCTCTGCCACAGTAAGAGGAATACCCCTTAGCTATTTTCCTAGCCTCAGGTGTTATGAGACTGCTGGCCCCTTCACTGTGCACACCGATCTGGGATTTTTCTGGGCAAATATTTTATGGTTCTTCTGAGGTCACCAAGGGGGAGGAGAGAGCATTTACCAGTCACTCTGCAATTTTAACTCTGAGAAGTTCTAGTAGGTGACTTACAGACATTTGATCTGGGGGCTGAAAGTTTCAGGAGCTGTTACAGCTGATATCCTGGGCTCAGCAGCTGTGACTCGCTTGGCTCTGCTGGTCTTTCACCCTGGGCTGCCTGTCTGTAGGTTTCTCCTGCTGCTGCCTCACTGCTACCCAGAGCCCTCTCACTGTGCTGTGCTGGATGTGCTGTGCTGTGTGCTATGGGCTCATCCCCCATGGAACGGATACGTCCCTTCCACCTTCCAATCTGTCCTTCACTGTAAATCTGCCACATTCTGTCTCCTATTGGATTCTGCACCTCCAAAATTTGATCAGATTCTCTTTTTAGATGTATCTGAAGGAATCTGTGTAAGAGCTTAGGTGAGCAGTTGTTCTAACTCTGCCATCTTAGCTCCCTGCCAATTTATTTATTTATTTTTGTTGTTATTTATTTTTAACACAGTTTATAACAGATAAAACAATTCCAACTTTTGGCCAGGTGATATTTTTTTAAAGCATTTATAATATGGACCACAAAAGAATTTTTTTAAACATTACAAGTGAGACACAAATAATATTTATGTTACTAGCTTCACAAGTTCTTGACCTAATACTCCACAGTATTTCTAAGAAATAAAGGACTCTAACTTATTGTTGTTGGTCTAAAGTCCTGTGCTTAATAGCTTAATTTTAGACAACCTTGGATGTTCCTCTACCCTAATCTATAATTGAATAGATCTGGTATTAAGCTTACAAACCTTTTGACTATAGGGAATTGCCACCAATAGTAAGGACAATACAGAGATACACTATCTCCCCAACTTCATGTCAGTTCCAGACAGGATTGGATTATCCACTTGCATTCAGTGTCCCTGCCAATTTATTATTCAAAATTGCAATGATTACTCTAGATAAAGTCATTTTGGGGTGATCTCTTGGCTTTGTTTTGTTTTTTGATATTCACACTTTGAAAAGATAGTTTAGAATTCTTCCAAGAATTAAAGTCAAGCCCACTAGCTTACAGTTTGCAGACTATTATTTTCTCTTTTGTAGAATGTTTGCCCTTTTCCAGTTGCATAATAGTATTTCTGTTTCTAATTTTATTTATTACTAAAAGTGAGGTAGCAAAAATATTAAAGAGGATATTTATTGCCTCAGGATAAATTTCATCTGGTCGAGGTTACTTGAATTCTTCCAGGTCATCAAAGAGGTCTTTTCCTATCTCTTCTCATATTTTTGACATCATCAGTTTCCAGTTAGTAATTTTGAAGACGTTCTTTACAATGCAAAAATCTGTTTCCTTGAAAGAGAAAATAATGTCAATAAAAAACAGAATCAAAATATGAATTGAACAGTTCTGCCTTCTTAATTTTCCAGTATCATTGTCCCATATATCCTGAGCAACAATCAGATCCTATCTTTGACAATTCCCTTTTTATGACATAGGTCAAAAGATCCCCTTTTGATGTTCTTAGCTTACTTTGTTTAACTCTGAGCTTTTGCACTCCTCATACATTTATAAGCTCTAGGCACAGTTTTGTAGTCATTTTGTTATTTTCCCTTTCAATCTTAATAAAACGCTAATGTAATAATAATAATAACCATAATTACAATCATGATAATGATAGCAATAATAATAACACAAAGTGAGTCCTTAAAACATTCAAATTGGTTTCTTCCAATAATTTCTTTCCTTTTTCTTTTATGGAATAATTTTCTTTTATGACTTCAGAATGTTCTTGGAAGTTCCCAATGCCTTCTGAGCTACCTACACAGAACACTACCATTTATTTCTCTTTTCCTCTCACCCTTTGAAAATTGTTCTCTTAAAATGTAAAATATACAGTGGACTGATCATTTCTTCTGTCCCAAAGACTAGGAGGAAGTGGTCCCTCATCCCACTGAAGATTCACATACCTTCAACCATACCATAGATCTCTGAGGAAAGACAGTGTAGACTTCTTTTTCTTTTTTAAGTTTATTTATTTAACTTTTAACATTCATTTTCACAAAGTTTTGGGTTACAAGTTTTCTCCCCTTTTCTCCCCCCCCCCAAACACCAAGCATTCTAATTGCCCCTTTCACCAATCTGCTCTCTCTTCTATCATCCCTCTCTGCCCCTGTCTCCGTCTTCTCTTTTGTCCTGTAGGGCCAGATAGCTTTCTATACCCCTTTACTTATATTTCTTATTTCCTAGTGGCAAGAACATTACTCGACAGCTGATCCTAACACTTTGAGTTCCAACTTCTTTACCTCCTTCCCACTCCACCCCTTCCCTTTGGAGGGCAAGCAATTCAATATAGGCCAAATCTGTGTAGTTTTGCAAATGACTTCCATAATAGTTGTGCTGTATAAGACTGACTATATTTCCCTCCATCCCATCCTGTCCCCCATTACTTCTATTCTCTTTTGATCCTATCCCTCCCCATGAGTGTCGACCTCAAATTGCACCCTCCTCCCCATGCCCTCCCTTCTATCATCCCCCCCACCCTGCTTATCCCCTTATCCCCCACTTTCCTGTATTGTAAGATAGATTTTCATACCAAAATGAATGTGCATTTTATTCTTTCCTTTAGTGGAATGTGATGAGAGTAGACTTCATGTTTTTCTCTCACCTCCCCTCTTTATCCCTCCACTAATGAGTCTTTTGCTTGCCTCTTTTATGAGAGATAATTTGCCCCATTCCATTTATCCCTTTCTCCTCCCAATATCTTTCTCTCTCACTGCTTGATTTCATTTTTTAATGATATGATCCCATTCTCTTCAATTCACTTTGTGCACTCTGTCTCTATGTGTCTGTGTGTGTGAACATGTGTGTGTGTGTGATCCCACCCAGTACCCAGATACTGAAAAGTTTCAAGAGTTACAAATATTGTCTTTCCATGTAGGAATGTAAACAACTTTAGTAAGTCCCTTATGACTTCTCTTTACTGTTCACTTTTTCATGCTTCTCTTCATTCTTGTCTTTGAAAGTCAAATTTTCTTTTCAGCTCTGGTCTTTTCATCAAGAATGCTTGAAAATCCTCTATTTCATTGAAAGACCAATTTTTCCCCTGAAGTATTATACTTAGTTTTGCTGGGTAGGTGATTCTTGGTTTTAGTCCTAGTTCCTTTGACTTCTGGAATATCCTATTCCATGCCCTTTGATACCTTAATGTAGAGGCTGCTAGATCTTGTGTTATCCTGATTGTATTTCCACAATACTTGAATTGTTTCTTTCTAGCTGCTTGCAATATTTTCTCCTTGACCTGAGAACTCTGGAATTTGGCCACAATGTTCCTAGGAGTTTCTCTTTTTGGATCTCTTTCAGGCGGTTTTCTGTGGATTTCTTGAATGTTTATTTTGCCCTCTGGTTCTAGAATCTCAGGGCAGTTTTCCTTGATAATTTCATGAAAGAAGACGTCTAGGCTCTTTTTTTGATCATGGCTTTCAGGTAGTCCCATAATTTTTAAATTGTCTCTCCTGGATTTGTTTTCCAGGTCAGTTGTTTTTCCAATGAGATATTTCACATTATCTTCCATTTTTTCATTCTTTTGGTTTTGTTTTGTGATTTCTTGCTTTCTCATAAAGTCATTAGCCTCTATCTGTGCCATTCTAATTTTGAAAGAACTATTTTCTTCAGTGAGCTTTTGAATCTCCTTTTCCATCTGGCTAATTCTGCTTTTGAAAGCATTCTTCTCCTCATTGGCTTCTTGAACCTCTTTTGCCAATTGAGTTAGCCTATTTTTCAAGGTGTTATTTTCTTCAACATTTTTTTGGGTCTCCTTTAGCAGGGTGCTGACCTGCTGTTCATGCTTTGACTTCATGTCTCTCATTTCTCTTCCCAGCTTTTCTTCCACCTCTCTAATTTGATTTTCAAAATTCTTTTTGAGCTCTTTCATGGCCTGAGCCCATTGAGTGACCTGGGATATAGAAGCCTTGCCTTCTGTTTCTTTGCCTGATGGTAAGCATTGTTCTTCCTCATCGGAAAGGAAGGGAGGAAATGCCTGTTCACCAAGAAAGTAACCTTCTATAGTCTTATTTCTTTTCCCTTTTCTGGGCATTTTCCCAGTCAGTGACTTGACCTCTGAATATTCTCCTCACACCCACTTCGCCTCCTGATCCTCCCAGCCAGCATTTGGGGTCTGAGATTCAAATGCTGCTTCCAGTCTCAGGGCTTTTGGCGGGGGCAGGTCTGCTATTCAGTGTGAGATTAAGTTCATGTGCTGAGTTTTGGGGCAAGGCCCCCTCTCAGGCTCAGTTCCCTGAGGGAGTTTATGCACAGACCTTCAACAATGGGTCCAGGCTCCTGCCTGCTTGGGGAACCCTGGTCTGCCACTGCCTCTGAGCTTCTGCTTCCCAAGAGGGCCTGAGTTATGGGGACACCCCACTCCCCTCTTGACCCGCCAAAGAGACTCTCTCACCAACCCCTGTCCCCTATGGGTGGAGGAACTTGTGCGGCCGCTGGAGATCCCGTCCCTGAAGCCTGCTTGGATCTGTTCCTCTTGGTGCCCCAGCCGCGGCAGGTCTGGGCTGGCCTCCACGTCTGCAGTGCAACGGACCTTTTGTGAGAGGTTTGCAGGTCCCTCTGGAACAGAAATCTCCTTCGCTCCACTGTTCTGTGGCCTCACTGCTCCAGAATTCGCCATGAGTTACTTTATACAGATGTTGTATGGGTTGTGGGTTCGGAGCTATGTGTATTTGCGTCTTTCTACTCCGCCATCTTGGCTCCGCCTCCCGACAGTGTAGACTTCTTTGTGAATGGAGAGCAGATCTTTAATGAGGATAGTCATTCAAATAATGTTGACCACATCTAATATTACTACCCCATATCTTTCCACACTTTCCATATAAATATTTGGGAAATTAAGCATATGCTTTACTAAAAGTTATGTTTATTATATGTAATCCATTCCCTGGATATATCATGTACTGTGAATGGTCTAGTACCATTAGACAAATAAGTTTAACCTGTAAATTTTAAATTCCTCCTTTTTGTGACAGGTTTCACAAAAATAAAAATGGGTATCATATGCCCCTGTTTTCTAAATAATCTCTGATTCTTTCACTATTTTTCTAACCTGAATTCCAGCCCTCATGTTGCAATGGGATAGTGTTAAGTACGTGTACAATCCTCCAAAAAATAAAACTCAAAAATTATTTTTAAAACTATATCATTTCTTAAAGTTAAATGAGTTCAAATATTATCTGTGTGCATTGCACATAAAAAACAATCAGTGTTTGTGGAATGCCTTAAGGAAGTTTATAAAATACAATTATAAGGTAATGACACCTATTTCACAAATCCCTAACTTTCTTTTATTAGTGTCTTTCAACACAAACTTCACAATATGGCTTCTAGTGGAATGTTCTTTTTAACCTGTTGATAATGTGATTGAATCTGGTTTGTCTGGGACTTGCTATTGCTGGTTTAAATCCATATTGTCTTCAAAGTGTCTCCTTTAGAGGTCTTCGTTTCTCCAACTCTGCTTTAAGGATCTATTTGCCATGATTAATAAGTTAGATCTCATTATAGGAAGAGCCCTAATTTATCTCTCTAGTACCCAAGTTGAGCCATATGAATGCCATTTCACTTCCTATGCTATCTGATGTCCTGTTTCTCTCATAACAAAAGTAATAACGGAAAAATGAAATGGTTACATATGTTGTTTATACATCATTTAACACAGATTGGCCACAGTTTTCTCCAATGTAAAATCAGTATAATGATTTTTTAAACTATCCATTTCACAGGTTTTTGTCAGGATCACATGTGATAAAATATTCGAAGTATTTTGTAATCATGAAGATGTGTACAAATTCAGGATAATATAATCACTAACATTTATATCACCCAGGTTCTTAGTTAAATTTTGTAAGCAACTAGTAGCTCTTGGAGATTGCCTCAATACAAGTGCTAGCTTTTAAATAGAATACGTTTTTAAATATTGAATCAATACTGGAGAAAAAAGTAAAATTATTTTCATACAAGGGTATGAAAGGCAATGAGACAGTAACAAAAATGAACATTAATAAAGTACAGTGCCAAGGCTAAACTATATCCTCTGTATTTCTTTATTGTTTCTTTTTCACCCTGCAAAATAAGCCTTTTCCCATCTTCTTATTCCAAACATCATGAGTATGGCAAAGGAGTGCAACAATATTCTAACAGTTATCCTTTATTCTTGTCATATCAACTGCTAATCTCCATTTTGAGCAAATATTCCTTTGATGGCATTCTTTTTGAGAGTTTCTTCTTATTTCATTGACTTCAATGTGTTATGTATGCTCACCATTCACCCCTCCATTTACACTTATATATGCATGTGTCCCCTCTGACCACTCTCATCAAGGTTCATTGAGAAAGTAATTAGGCAGAAAGACTGGGTATGATTTCAGCTATCTTAAGGAGATTAAAAGGAATGGAAATGAAGAAAAAAATAACGAGAGAGGAAAGCAGAAAAATAATGGAAAAAACTAGTCCATATAATAATTTTTCACAATTGAAAATCTCTACAAATAAGGAAGAAAGAATGGGGGAGTGACTTACAGATGAACATTTCATAACTGGTCAAAGGAAAAAAATCATACACGCAGTGTGTACAGAAACACATTTCAATCTAATGGAGGAAAATGTGAGAACAAAAGCTTGGGGATTAATATGGAAGAACAGATTAATTATATGTGGATTAAGATCTAATTGAAGATGTAAAAGATATTCATAAATATTATTGAGGGGAAAGAGAATTAGAATCTGAGGTGGTCCTCCAGTTGGGTAGCATCCAAATGAGTTGTGATATAAAAGTGTGATGAAATGACATTGCACTTTTAGAAATGATGAAGGGGTGATTTCAGAGAAACCTAGGAAGATTGCATGAATTGATCCAAAGTGAAGTAAACAGAACGAGGTGAACACTCTATGTTGACAACACTATTATAAACGCAAACAGATTTAACAAGCATAGGCCGCAATGGAACTTTTCCTACCACCTTTTTTGACAATGATCCCTTCTCTATGCAGGATGGACATTGATTTTCTTCCCCAACTTAACTCACTCAGGAGGGGAAACAGAACACTTCCGTTCACTTTTAATCTTGGACTCCTTCCCTTTGTCCTAAAGTTTGTG
Organism: Notamacropus eugenii; assembly: GCF_028372415.1. Classification (NCBI taxonomy): domain Eukaryota; kingdom Metazoa; phylum Chordata; class Mammalia; order Diprotodontia; family Macropodidae; genus Notamacropus; species Notamacropus eugenii. The sequence goes on along the minus strand of NC_092873.1, from coordinate 132,909,171 downwards.
GAATTTTTTTGGTGAACATTGTCAATCAAACCAAGTAGATAAATAGGGATCCAACAAATATAATCCTTCTAAGAAACAGAATGTCACTTTCTATTCAATGATAGTATTTTCATCTTAGTTATATCCTATGTATCCCAGTGATTTTGGCCATCATCAAAATAAAACCCCAGTTCTCATCAAACAATTATTTTATTCCATCCTCCTCAACCTAAACTTCCAACCAAGTATCTTCCACCCTTTTCACTGAACTCTCTTGAATGTCTGTTCCATAGCAACAAATAAACAAAGGAACACAAATATATTGCTTCTAGTTACTTTTCCAGATTTAGGTAAATCTCTTCCTTTCATGCATTCTACATCCCAGCATAATTGAACTGCCACTTTTCTCTTCATCTTTCTAGTCCACCAATTTAAGATATCTTCCTTCCCTAGACTACAGTATCTCTTCATTTCTATCTGTCCTTAACATTTTCTTTCAGTAATGTTTCAGTAAAAGCAAGCTCCTCCATTGGGTTTTCTTTGATCTCTCAGTTTTTCCACAAATGATTCTAGAAAACTGTCTATTACTATTTTACTTTGTGGTAACATTATTTGTGTAGCTGTACACTCCTTGAGATAAAGACTGTGTTGTTATTTTCATTGTTACTGTTGTTGTTTAATTTTAGCATCATATATGTGTGTTTAAGTGTATGTAGGTGAATTTATTACTTCTGTCCTAATAAACATATGACCTTCTACAATGGCTGATTCAAAGCTGGTGTGTTCTTCCTTCGTTACCAAAGAAGAGCATGTCATCAGAGAACTAATGACATGACTTGGACCTGACTTTGTTTTTGAGTGAGGGAGGGCTGTGCAGGTCACCAGCCTCACTTCTCCTCCAGAGTCATCTTAATCCAGTGACCAGATGTTCATCAGGATGACTGGAGATAACTTAGGATGGGGCAATTGGGGTTAAGTGACTTGCCCAAAGTCACACAGCTAGTGAGTGTCAAGTGTCTGAGGTGAGATTTGAATTCAGGTCCTTGTGACTCCTGCACTGGTGCTCTATCCATTGCACTACCTAGCTGCCCTTCATAGATGGTGTTTTATGAATTGTAGAATTCCTCTTTGGGTAGAAGGCATTTACCTTACCCTCTTGTTCTCAGGATGCAATGAATGAGACAGGAGGCAGGATGTAAGGCAATTCCGTTTATTCAACTGAGGGTCAGGGTATTTAAGGGCTGTAACCACAATCATGTGCAGGCTGAGCTCATCCCATTACTTTACCATCTCATGACATTACTTTACCATCCCATGACTTACCCACGTCCTTGTACTCGAAGCAAGTAACGAAACTTATCTTGCTCCTGAAGTTAGTTCCTGAGTTCCCAAACCCAACTGCAACTTTTCTTCAAAGAATGTCAGTATCTGCAGGAACATCAGGTTGCTGTGTCATGGAGAGCTGTTCCAGGGTTTGTGTAAGCACAAGTCCCACCAGCTATGGCCTTGATCACCAGACTCGCACTACCCTTAGCCCTCTACAATAAATGAAGGTCAGTAGAATCTAACTAAAAATGAGAGATTGAGAAGATATTTTCAACAACATCTCTGTTTGTCTCATTGTTCTCTATATCATAAGAAATTCATTCTTTTAAGCTGAGATCCATTAGTAGACTAAGTAGGGATCTAAGATAAACAAAAATCTTACGTTAAATTGGCCTTGGAAACAGTTTCTGATGCTCAAGAAGTTCTTTGACTCTTTCTGATGACCCTAGTGGTAGTGTGCTGGGTATGACTCACATTTAGGGAAGAACCACCATTAAGTATAATGGAGCAGAGAAAGCAGGGTAAGGCTTGGATATACAATAGTTAACCTGTGTTTTTGTCTAGTTATTTTGTTTTTGTTTGTTTTGTTTTTCCTCATACAAAATCATTGGGAAGGATGATAAAGAAACATACTATTCTGGCTTCAGTTAATGTTTCTTTTTCGTTCCCCACTGACATAGAAGAGAATGACAAGCTGTGTAATCTTAAGTATTCATAGATAAAAATGAACTAATGTTATTATCTTGCTTTATATTTGACTCTTGACCATCATCTCATGCCATTTTCTAGATATTATTTTAACAAATTGGTGTTGGTATTGTTGCTATCAATATGTCAGAGAGGTTAGGTCTCACAGACATGAAGAAATGATTCACTGGGGCAGAGATATTTGTGCAGTGGACAGAAACATGGATATAAGTGCCTGAACAATGCTATGTCATTCTATTGTATTTAAAATGATCCTTGTACCCAAACAACCTATCAATTCATTCCAAAGCAGAGAGAACAATGATTATTATTTATTTTATTCATTAACATATGCTTATATTTAATTCATTTAAGAAACCACATCACCATTTGTATTTTTAGGGAAATAAATAGTCTATGTGCATATGTGGTTTATCAATATAAAGGAAATTAATGTCACTATAGAAGTATAAATATTTGTCATGTGCAATTTTTATATAAACACACCATGGATATATAATAGTGATCTTCATTTAGATTCTTTACGACTGCTGCCCTAAATAATTTAAAGTATTTTTTTCAATGTAAAAATCTTAATTAGTACAATAATTTCTCCTCAAACTAAAATCCTGCACAAAAGCTTTACCTTGGGAAATTTTGATCTCCATGACAACTGGGAATATAACTAGAATTATCAGTCCCTGAGACACTATATTTAAGACCACCTCCTATGAAATACCTGCCAAATGATTCAATCTCTTAAGTAGTAAAAATAGTATTATCAGACACCATTTCTTTTCACAAGGAAATTCGTGAGTAAAATTCATTCTTTTTATGTTTCCTCTGAGCAAGCTAACATACATAAAACATAAATGTTTTAATTAATTGTAATAGAATGTCCTTTCTACTATATAAATCTCTGTGCTGTAGATATGCTTTAGTATTTAGCGCTCAAAAAAGAGGAAAGCAGAAGCTTATCCAGCATGGGGTGAATTGGACGTTCATTGAGGATGTGAACATTGTGTGTGTGTGTGTGTGTGTGTGTGTGTGTGTGTGTGTGTGTGTGTGTGTGTGTGTGTGTCTGTGTCTGTGTCTGTGTCTGTGTCTGTGTCTGTGTGTCTGTGTGCGCACGTGCTTTATGCAGTGAAAATAATTCTGGGGTGATCTGCATTGTGTCACATCGATCCAATGAAAGCAAACTTGTAATTTACCACAACTGCCATATCTAAAATTCACTTAATTATTTCAAATTTCTTGAAGCTGCCTCCAAGCAGTCACTTCAAGGACTATCACCAAAGTTTTAATTTTTATGGCCCATCTTCCCCACTGCATTAGGACCAGAAGACAAGTCACATCTTTTTCTGCCATTTGTCCAAAAATAGACCGTCCTCTTCATTTGTATCTTGACCTACCCATAGTTTTTGCCTCAGGAGAAAGGTTTCTCAGTGAATATTTCCCTGAATGTATTTTTCTCATACTCAGATTCATAAGGACAAAACAATATTTAACCAGGAATAAACTGATTCAACACAGCAGGAATGATAATTTTGTGTCATTTTATTTTTCTTTTCCTCGTCTGATTGTGGTTCACCCAATGAGAGCATTGTCACTTCTTAAGAAAATACTTTAATATTTTCAAAATTAAGGCCTTATGGGCTATAAACTAAAACACAGTGTAAATTCATATGACCCACTCTAGAGAACATAAATCACATGTTCCTTTGAGATTCACTGAGGGAAAAAATGGGAGGAAGTTGATAACCAGAGATATAAGTTCACTCCATTTTTCTCTGCAGAAAATTGCAGTATGCTACATATTTTCCTTCCCCAACTTAGGGAAATGCAACACATATTTCTTGATTTCATTTTTTTTCATTTTTTTTTTTTAAGATATGATCCCCTCCTCTTCAGTTCGCTCTGTGCACTCTGTCTCTATGTGTGTGTGCATGTGTGTGTGCATGTGTGTGTGTGTGTTATCCCACTCTGTACCCAGATGCTGAATAGTTTAAAGAGTTACAAATATTGTCTTTCCATGTAGGAATGTAAACAGTTCAACTTTTGTAATGTCCATTATGACTTCTCTTTGCTATTTACTTTTTCATGCTTCTCTTCATTCTTGTGTTTGAAAGTCAAATTTTCTTTTCAGCTCTGGTCTTTTTATCAAGAATGCTTGAAAGTCCTCTATTTCATTGAAAGACTAATTTTTCCCCTGAAGTATCATATTCAGTTTTGCTGGGCAGGTGTTTCTTGGTTTTAGTCCTAGTTCCTTTGACTTCTGGAATATCCTATTCCATGCCCTTTGATGCCGTAATGTGGAAGCTGCTAGATCTTGTGTTATCCTGATTGTATTTCCACAATAATTGAATTGTTTCTTTCTAGCTGCTTGCAATATTTTCTCCTTGACCTGGGAACTCTGGAATTTGGCCACAATGTTCCTAGGAGTTTCTCTTTTTGGATCTCTTTCAGGCGGTGTTCTGTGGATTCCTTGAATACTTATTTTGCCCTCTGGTTCTAGAATCTCAGGGCAGTTTTCCTTGATAATTTCATGAAAGATGATGTCTAGCCTCTTTTTTTGATCATGGCTTTCAGACAGTCCCATAATTTTTAAATTGTATCTCCTGGATCTATTTTCCAGGTCAGTTGTTTTTCCAATGAGATATTTCACATTATCTTCCATTTTTTCATTCTTTTGGTTTTGTTTTGTGATTTCTTGCTTTCTCATAAAGTCATTAGCCTCCATCTGTTCCATTCTAATTTTGAAAGAATTATTTTCTTCAGTGAGCTTTTGAATCTCCTTTTCCATCTGGCTAATTCTGCTTTTGAAAGCATTCTTCTCCTCATTGGCTTCTTGAACCTCTTCTGCCAATTGAGTTAGCCTACTTTTCAAGGTGTTATTTTCTTCAGCATTTTTTGGGGTCTCCTTTAGCAGGGAGCTGATCTGCTGTTCATGCCTTGACTGCATGTCTCTCATTTCTCTTCCCAGCTTTTCTTCCACCTCTCTAACTTGATGTTCTATGAGCCCTTCTATGGCCTGGGCCCATTGAGTGGGCTGGGATATAGAGGCCTTGTGTCTTTGCCTGGTGGTAAGCATTGTTCTTCCTCATCAGAAAGGAAGGGAGGAAATGCCTGTTCCCCAAGAAAGTAACCTTCTATAGTCTTATTTCTTTTCCCTTTTCTGGGCATTTTCCCAGACAGTGATTTGACTTCTGAATATTCTCTTCACACCCACCTCCCCTCCTGATCCTTCCAGCCAGCGTTTGGGGTTTGAGATTCAAATGCTGCTTGCCAGCCTCAGGGCTTTTGGCGGGGGCAGGGTTGCTATTCAGTGTGTGATTAAGTTCAGGTGATCAGGTTGGGGCCAGGCCACCTCATGGGCTCATTTCCCTCAGGTGGTTTATACAGAGACGTTCAAAAATGGATCCGGGCTCCTGCCTGCTTGGGGAGCCCCAGTCTGCACCCGTCTCCGCTGTTGCCTCCCGAGGGGGCCTGAGTTATGGGGGCACCCCACTCCCCTCTCGACCCGCCAAAGAGACTCTCTCACCAACCCCTGTCCCCTGTGGGTGGAGGAACTTGTGCGGCCGCTGGAGATTCCGTCCCTGAATCCCGCTCTGATCTTTTCCTCTCGGTGCCGCGGCCGTGGCAGGTCTGTACTCAGCTCCCAGTCCCGGCGCCCAGTCCGTGGCGCGAAGGACCTTTTGCAAGAGGTTTGCAGGTCTCTCTGGAACAGAAATCTCCGTCACTCCAATGTTCTGTGGCCTCTGGGTGCAGAATTCGCCATGAGTTACTTTTTTGTAGGTGGCCTATGGGTTGTGGGTTTGGAGCTATGTGTATATGCATCTTTCTACCCCACCATCTTGGCTCTGCCCCTGCAACACATATTTCTGATGCTAGCTTCTAATTGGGGCATTTTATCAGAACACAATTTTCATTAATTAAGACTTGTTTAGATTTAGGACCACATAAGAGTCAAAATGTGAGACTGAAAACACAGAAAATCTGAATTACACTTATGTTTCATACTCATAATATCAGCTTAAGAAGATCACTTATTTCTGAGTATCTAAGTTACCTTTTCTGATACTGAGGCTGTTTTCATCATTAAAATGGGAGTAATAGCATCTATCTCAGTATTTTGTGATGAGTCTTATGAGAATTAGTACATTTAAAATATTTGCAAACATTAAAATAGCTGTAATCATCATCATCGCATTTTCAAGAGACTTCTAACAGAAACGGTCCTGGGACAAAGTACTCTAATAAAATAATATTTTAGTCTGTGATCAGAGGGATTTGTAATTCATTAAAATGTTACAATATAAGATCATCTCCAACATAATTTTTAAAATATTATTATTATTTATATGTTTTTAGATTTTTGACATTTTTTCCACAAAATTTTTAGTTCCAATTTTTCTCCCTACCTCTTCAATTCACCACCCAATAATATCTTGCATTCTGATTACTCCTGCCCTCAATTTATCTTCCCTTCTATCACACCCCACCATTCCCTTATCCTCATCTTCTCTCTTTTCTTGTAGGGCAAGATAAATTTATACACCCCATTACATGTGTGAGTTATTTCCCACTCATATGCAATAATAATTCTAAACATTTGTTTCTAATATTTTGAATTGCCCCCACCCTCCCTGCCCATCACCACTGAGAAGGCAGGGAATTCAATACAGACTATATATCTGTCGTTTTGCAAAAGACTTCCATAATAGTCATGTTGTGTAATACTAACTATATTGTCTTCTATCCTACACTGTCCAGCCTTTTTTTTCTTTTATTTGACCTTGTCTCTTCCCAAAAGTGTTTACTTCTAGTTATTCCATTCTCCTATTTGCTCTTCCTTCTGTCATGCCCTTTATCTCACTTGTCTCATCCTCCCCTACTTCCCTGTAGTGTAAGATAGACTTTCGTACCAAATTTAACAAGCATATTATTCCCTCGTTAAGCCATATGTGAAGAAAGTAAACTTCACTTTTCTCCTCCCACCTTCTCCCTTTTCTTCTCCATTGAACAAGATTTTTCTCATCTCTTTTATGAGTTATATCCTGACCCATTAGATTTCTCCCTTCCACCTCCCAGTATTTCCTCCCTTGTGGCTTATTTTTGTTTTATTACTTTTATGGATATCATCTCTTCCAACTCAACTCAACCTCTACTCTCTCTCTCTCTCTCTCTCACTCTCTCTCTCTCTCTCTCTCTCTCTCTCTCTCTCTCTCTCTCTCTCTCTCTCTCTCTCTGTCTGTGTGTGTGTATGTGTATATAATTCCTCCACCTTCCCAAATACTGAGAAAAGTCTCAAGAGTTATAAATACCATCTTTTGATGTAGCAAACAGTTCAGCTTTAGAAAGTCTTTCATGATTTCTCTTCCCTGTTCACTTTTTCATGCTTCTCTTGATTCTTGTGTTGAAAGTCAAATTTTCTCTTCAGTTCTGGTCTTTTCATCATGAATGCCTGAAAGTCCTCTATATCACTGAATGCTAATTTATTCCCTTGAAGTATTCTACTGAGTTTTTCTGGGTAGGTAATTCTTGGTTTTAATCCCAGTTCCTTTGACTTCTGGAATATCTTATTCTAAGCCCTTCAATCCCTTAATGTAGAAGCTGCCAGATCCTGTGTTATCTTGATTGTATTTCCACAAAATTTGTATTGTTTCTTTCTACCTGTTTGTAATATTTTCTCCATGACCTGAGAATTCTGACATTTGGCCACAATATTCCTAGGAGTTTTTCTTTTCAGTTCTCTTTCAGGAGGTGATTGGTGGATTCTTTCAATATTTATTTTGCCCTCTGGTTCTAGAATATGAGGAGAGTTTTCCTTGATAATTTCATGAAAGATAATGTCTAGGCTATTTTTTTTTTATCATGGCTTTCAGGTAATCCCATAATTTTAAAATTGTCTCTCCTGGATATATTTTCCAAGTCCATTGTTTTCTTTATGAAATGTTTCACATTATCTTATATTTTTTCAAACTTTTGGTTTTGTTGTTTAACTGCTTGGTTTATCTCATAGTCATTAGCTTCCCTGAAGTACATTCTCTTTTTTAAAGCACTATTTTGTTCAGTGAGCTTTTAAGCCTTCTCTTTCACTTGGCTAATTCTGCTTTCTAAAGCCTTCTTCTCCTCATTGGCTTTTTGGACCTCTTTTTCCAGTTGAGTTAGCCTCTTTTAAAGGTGTTATTTTCTTCAGCATTTTTTCATTCTCCTTTAGCAGGCTGCTGAAGTGCTTTTCAAGCTCTTCTATGGCTTGAACCCATTTCATATTCATTTTGGAAATACTAGAGGTGGAGACCTTGCCTTCCTTTTAAAGTATGTCTTGTTCACCCTCATCTGAAAGAATGGAAGGAGACACTTGTTCACCAAGAACGTAACCTCCTTATTTTTCCCCCTTTTTTGGGCATTTTCCCAGCAAGTTACTTGACTTTTGAATCTTTTCTTCAAGAGGAGGTTCTTAGTGCTTCTCTCCACAGTATAAGCAGACATTTCCTGAGGTCCATGCTGGGGGGGAACCTGGTCCCCTCTCGCTCAGCTGGAAGTGCCTTCCACACTTACCTTTAGAGCTTTCTTTGTGGCTTGTGGGTTGAGGGATCTAGGACCCTCCCTGCTGGAAATTTTGTCCCTGAGGTCTGTTCAGGTCCTGTTCCTCTCTGTGCCATGTGGCCAGGGCTGGATTCTGCTCAGTGTTATGTGAGATAGACCTTTCCTGTTGGCCTTTCACATTACTTTTGGCTGGAAACCTCTTTTACTCTGTGGTTCTGTAGCTTCTGTTGCTTTAGAATTTTCTGAGAGTCATTTTTTATAGGTATTTTGTGGGCTGTGGGGGAAACGCTAGAGTATGTGCGTCTTTCTACTCCACCATCTTTGCTCTGTCCCCCTCTAAAATAATTTAAAGAATCTTCAGAAGAATTCCCCTAGTGATAAAGGGAATAATGAATATTTCATTGTATTCTCAAACAGTTTCAATTTTTTCTAGTAGGTCGCTGTATTTAGTGAGCTTTGCACACCATTTTTGGAATGGTTGTCAATATTTATTATGGTATCAATCTATCAACATAACTGAAACTAAGAAGTTCTCTGGGCTCTCCCTATTTCCCATAGAAACAATGTTAAATCAAGACTCTAAGTGTATTGTGGAGCAACAGAACCTACAAAAAGATGGAATGAAAAAATTTCCAACTTAAGGTAATTTAGAAAGTCTTCAGCAAAGGTTTATCTCACTTAGGTAAAATTGGAGGGCAACTCAAAATAGACAGAGTCCAGAAAAACCAGTGGGTGGCTCTTAGTTATAGAACAGTTTAGTGCCTGGGGCTACTCAGTCAAAGCTCAGGAGGTCAGTGGAACAGCAGATCTACAATGAGACCTTCAGTTCCTGTTCAGAAAGCAAGTTTCCATCCCTTGAAAAGAAGTAACACCTGGCACAGAGAGAAAGCTGCCAGAAATCAAAGACCCAAAGCAAAAAGACAGTGACCAGGTCAAAAGTCCCAAAAAAGGAAGGTTGGAGCAGTGTCCCCTCATGCTCCAACAGGATCACTCAGCATTACAGACGATGAAAAAGGCAAAAAATGAGCAAAAAGGAAAAAAAAAAAAGGATATCTCCAAAGAAAGTTATAATGGTGATAAGAAAAATCAAAACAAAATCTCTGGAGAGAATAACATCTTCAAAATGATTGCATGAAAAATCTCAAAGAGGAAAATTAATACAAATCATTCTCAAGCCCAAAAAGCCTTCTTCCAGAGATCAAGAAGGATTTTAAAAGTCAAATAAGAGAGGGAGAAGAAAGAGAAAACTGGGAATAATGATGGGATATTCAAGAAAAAGTCAATAGAGTGGAAAAAGAAGGATAAAAAATGACCCAAGAAAATAATTTCTCAAAAATTAGGATGAGTGAAATGAAAAAGAAGGTACAAATAACCCCACTAATAGAAGTCCTTAATAATTAGAATTGGGATTCAAGTTCCAGGAGGCAATATGACTGAGGTATGAGTAATTGTTATCTCCCTACCCTCGTTGACCTTGAAGATACCAGAGAATATCTATCTGGGAAAACCCTGAAACAGAGGGAGTAGCAGAAGGAGTAAACAGACTGATGAGGCTAGAAGGATCACTAAGGAAGGTCCCTCTTGCTATGACTGAAGGAGACTACTGCAGGATCAGAGCTGTCCAAGACAGCCCCACATCAACAAACACAGAGAAGATATTCAGCCCCAGGAAGGTGAAACCAACAACAGTCAACACTAGGACCCCAGCCATGCCACAGTACCCTAGGGGAATCAGAAAGACTTTGGCACAGACAGGATCATCAAATACTGAGTTTGCTTATGCTGTAGTGCAGCAAAGAAGACTTCTGGTGTCTAGACCACCCCTCCCACACACTTAACGAGGTAGCTCCAGGGAAACTGCTGGGAAGCCAAAAAGGACCTTACCTGGCCTCGCTTTCCAACACCAGCCAGCTCAGTACCAGGGAAGCTGCAAAATTTTAGCTTGCATCTAGAAGAACCAGAGACCACAAGACACAAAGCTCAAGTTTTAGGTACAAGAACTGCCATAGAGCTCCCTGTACCACATACTCAGAGATTTACTTTAAATACCAGGAAAAGAGTTATGATCACAAGTAAGAAAGCACAAAAGAAAAGATCATAGAATAATTCTATAGGGACAAGGGCCAAAATACAAATATCAAAGAGGTAAACTTGAAGACTGTACTCCCATCTGAAACTTCAAAAGGAAATATAAAATAGTTTGAAGCAGAAATAGTTTTCTCAGAAGAGCTCAGGAAGAATTTTAAAACCCAAATTAGAAAAACAGAAGACAAACTGACCAATGACTTCAAAAATATGAAAAAAAAAAGAAATCACAGAAGAATTTAAAAGTACAACTGGACAAATGGAAAAGGAATTACAAAACTTAACTGGGGAAAATAACTCATTTAAAGGAATAATAAGACAAATGGAAAAAGAGATTCAAAAGTTAACTGAAGAAAACAATTTGATAAAAATTACAATTGGGCAAGTAGAAGCTAATGAATCTATTAGACACCAAGAATCAGTCAAACAGGGAGTCAAGATGGCAGAGTAGAAAGATACACATATGCTAGCTCCTAACCCACAGCCCATAAAATACCTGTAAAGCAGAACTCCCAACAAATTCCAGAGCAGCATAAGCCACAGAACAACAGAGTGGAGGAGGTTTCTGTTCCAGAGAGACTTGAAAAACCAACGCAAAAGATCTGTTGAGCCCCTGGACCCGGAGAAGAGCCCAGCCCTGCCTTGGCCACATGGAGCCAAGAGGAGCGGATCCCGCAGGCTTCAGGGACAGAATCTCCAGCAGCAACCCAGGTCCCTCCACCCACAGCACCAAAGGTCAGTGAGAGGGTCTTTTCAGCTTGCCAAGAGGGGAGCGGAGTGTCCTTATAACTCAAGTCCCCTTGGGAAGCAGCAGCAGAGGCAGCAGTAGACAAGGGCTCCCAAAGCAGGCAGGAGCCTGGATCCATTATTGAAGATCTTCTCATAAACTCCCTGAGGGAACTAAGCCCGTGGTGTGGCCCTGCTCCCACCTGAGCACGTGAACTTAGTCTCACACTGAATAGCAGCCCCGCCCTTGCCTAAAGCCCTGAGGTTGGGAAGTAGCATTTGAATCTCAGCCCCTAAGTGCCAGCTGGGCAGATCTGGAGGCCAGGTGGATGTGGAGAGCTGAAAAGAAAATTTTGACTTTCAAACATAGGAAGGAAGAGAAGGATGAAAAGGTAAACAGCAAAGAGAAGCCATAAGGGACTTACTAAAATTGAACTGTTTACATTCCTACATGGAAAGACAATATATGTAACTCTTGAAACGTCTCAGTATCTTGGTAGTTGGTGGGATTACACACACACACACACACACACACACACACACAGCACAGAGTGAATTGAATAGGATGGAATCATATCTTAAAAAATGAAATTAAGGGGTGAGAGAGAAATATATTGGGAGGAGAAAGGGAGAAATGGAATGGGGCAAATTATCTCTCATAAAAGAGGCAGACAAAAGACTTTTTAGTGAAGGGGAAAAGAGGGGAGGTGAGAGAAAAACGTGAAGCTTACTCTCATCACATTCGACTAAAGGAAGGAATAAAATGCACACTCATTTTGGTATGAAACCCTGTCTTACAATACAGGACAGTGGCAGAGAAGGGGATAAGCAGGGTGTGGGGGATGATGGAAGGGAAGGCAATGGGAGGAAGGAGCAATTTGAAGTTAACACTCTTGGGGAGGGACAGGATCAAAAGAGAGAATAAAAGCAATGGGGGGCAGGATAGGATGGAGAGAAATATAGTTAGTCTTACACAACAGGACTATTATGGAAGTCATTTGCAAAACTACACAGATATGGCCTATATTGAATTACTTGCTTTCCAAAAGGGAATGGGTGGGGAGAGAGGTATGAAGAGAAGTTTGAACTCAACGTTTTAGGAACAACTGTCTAGTGCTGTTCTTGCTACTAGGAAATAAGAAATACAGGTAAAGGGGTATAGAAAGTTATCTGGCCCTACAGGACAAAAGACATAATGGGGACAAGGGAAGGGAGGGATGATAGAAGAAAGGGCAGATTTGTGATAGGGGCAATTAGAATGCTTGGTGTTTTGGGCTGGGGGGAGGGGACAAATTGGGAGAAAATTTGGAACCCAAAATTTTGTGAAAATGAATGTTAAAAGTTAAATAAATTTAAAAAAAGAATCAGTCAAACAGAATCTAAAGAATGAAAAGACAGAAGAAAATGTAAAATATCTAATTGCAAAAACAACTGACCAGGAAATCAGATCCAGAAGAGAAAATCTAAGGATTTTTGGCATACCATAAAGCCATGATGAATATATATATATGTGTGTGTGTGTGTGTGTGTGTGTGTGTGTGTGTGTGTATAGATAGATAGATAGATAGATAGATAGATAGATACACACATAGATATAGATATATCTATGTATATCTATCTATCTATGTATATATATATATACATAGATATATCTATTATATATATACACACATAGATATATATACACACATATATATATACTTATATATATGTGTATATGTATACATATATGTACATATATATATATATATGTATATATATATATGTATGCATGTATATATACATAAAAGAAATAATCAAGGAAAATTGCCAAAATGTCCTACACCCAGAGGGAAAAATAGTCATCAAGGGAATCCACAGTTCACCTCCTGAAAGTGACACCAAAGTGAAAACACCATGGAATATCATTGTCAAATTCCAGAACTATCGAGTGAAGGAGAAAATACTTCAGGCAACCAGAAAGAAACAATTCAAATATCAAGGACGTACAGTCAAGATCACACAGAAAATATGGTTATTCAGTTAAGTAGAGGACTTTCAAGCACTGAACGAAAAGACCAGAGCTGAAAAGAAAATTTGACTTTCAAACACAAGAATCAAAAGAAGCCGAAAAGGTAAACAGGAAAGAGAAATCACGGGAAAAGTTCTACTGCATACATGCCTGTATGGAAAGATAATATTTGTAGCACTTGAAACTTTTTTTTCTGCTGAAATATTATACTCAGGTCTGCTGGGTAGGTGATTTTTGGTTTTAATCTATGTTCCTGTGACTTCTGGAATGTCATATTCCACACCTTTTGATTCCTTAATGTTGAAGATGCTAGATCTCCTGTTATCCTGGTAGTATTTTCACTTGAATTGTTTCAGCTGCTTGCAATATTTTCTCCTTGACCTGGGAATTTTGGAATTTGACTTTAATGTTCCTAGGAGTTTCTCTTTTTGGATCTCTTTCAGGAGGTGATTGATGGATTCTTTCAATATTTATTTTTCCCTCTGGTTCTAGAATATCAGGGCAGTTTTCTTTGATAGTTTCATGAAAGATATTCTCAGAATTTTAAAATTTTTTCTCCTGGATCAATTTTTCAGGTCAGTTGTTTTTTCCAATGAGGTAGTTCACATTGTCTTCCATATTTTTATACTTTTGGTTTTATGTTGCAATTTCTTGACTTCTCATAAAGTCATTAGCTTCCATCTGTTCCATTCTCATTTTAAAAGAACTATTTTCTTCAATGAGGTTTTGAACCTTGTTTTCCATTTGGTTAATTTTCCTTTTTAGAGCATTCTTCCCCTCATTGGCTTTTTGAACCTCTGTTGCCAATTGAGTTAGCCTATTTTTAAAGGTGTTATTTTCTTCAACAATTTTTTGGGTCTCCATTAGCAAGCTATTGACTCACCTTTTATGATTTCCTTGCATCACTCTTATTTCTCTTCCCAATTTTCCTCCACCTCTCTTGATTTTCAAAATTATTTTGAGCTTTTCCATGGCGGTAGCCAATTGTGTATTTATTTTGGATGTTTGGCAAGCAGAAGACTTGACATTTATGTCTTCCCCTGAGGGTAAGCATTGTTTTTCCTCATCCAAAAGGATGGGAGAACATGTATGTTCACCACGAATATAACCTTCTATGGTCTCATATTTTTCCCCTTTCTTGGGCATTTTCCCAAACAGTTACCAGACTTTTTTTTTTAATTGTAATTTTTATTTATTTTCAGTGTTCTACAGCCATTACCATATAACTTAGATTTTTTCCCTTCCCTCCAACCTCTTTCCCTCCTCCCACCTTGAGACAGTATACGATTTTATATAGATTCTCCATATAAATTACTATTATATACATTTTCACTACAGTCATACTGTGTAGAAGAATTAAAATGAATGGGAGAAATCATATAAGAAGCCAAAATGTAATACACACAAAAAAAGGATCTGATACACTCTGTGATTGAATTCCATATTTTTTTCTCTGGATGTGGAAGACATTTTGCCTTAAAAGACCATTGGGGATTTTTTTTTTAAGTCCTTGCATTGCAATGAAGTTCCAAGTGTAACAGAAAAAAACTCTTCCACACTGTGGTCATTTTTGTGCACATAGTCTTCCTGGTCATGCTCCTTTCAGCCAGACATCATATAAGTCTTTGAAGACCTCTTTAAAATCTTCCTGTTGATCATTTCTTATGGCCCTATTCCATTTAATTCATATAACATAATTTATTCAGTCATTCCCCAATTGATAGGAATTCCCTTGATTTACGGTTTTTGGCCACCACAAAGCATGCTGCTATAAATATTTTTCTACACGTGGGACCCTTTCCCCTTTTTATGATCTCTTGGGGATACAGTCCTAGAAGCGATATTGCAAGAAAAAGGGTGTACATATTTTTGCATCCCTTTGGGAATAGTTCCAAATTGCTCTCTGGAATGGTTGCATCAACTCTAAACTCCAACAACAATGAACTAGTGTTCCAACTCTGTCACATCCTCTCCAACATTTATCCTTTTCCTGTCTTATCATGAAAGCCAATCTGATAGGTGTGATGTGGTATGTCGCAGTTGTTTGGATTTGCAACTCTCTGATCCATAGTGATTTATAACATTTTTTCTTCTGACTGCCAATAGCTTTAATTTCTTCCTCTGAAAACTGTTCAAATCTTTGACTATCAATTGGTGATTGACTTGTATTTTTTTTACATTTGACTCAGTTGTCTATGTATTCTAGAAATGAGGCCTTTATCAGAGACACTTGCTGCAAAAATTCCTTTGTGGTTTTCTGTATCACTCCTAATCTTGGTTGCACTGTATTTGGCTACACAAAAAGTTTTGGGTTTAATGTAATTAAAATTATCCATTTTGAATTTCATAATGCTTTCTGTCTCTTCTTTAGTCAAAAATCCTTGCCTTCTCCATAAATCTAATAAAGATGTGTCCATAGTATCAATTGTTATAGGTACATCATGTACCCATTTGGACTTTATTTTTGTGTATAATGTAAGGCATTGGTCTGTGCCTAGTTTCTGCTACACTGTTATCCAGTTTTCCCATCAAGTTTTGTTGAACAGTGAGTTCTTATCCCAGAAGATTGGGTCCCTGGGCTTATCAAACAGTAAATTGTTATATTCGTTACCTAGCATGTCTTCAGTAACTAGCCTATCCCTCTTGTGTACCCTTCTGTTTCTTAGCCAGTAAAAAGTGGTTTTGATAATTGCTGCTTTATAATGCATTTCATATCTGGTAGTGCTAGGCCACCTTCCCTAGTATTTCCTTTCATTAGTCACCTTGATATTCTGGATCTTTTGTTTTTCGAGATGAATTATGATATTATTTTTTCTAGCTCTGGAAAATAATTATCTGACAGTTTCATTGGCAAGTCATTAAATTAATAAATTAATTTAGTTAGAAGTGTCATTTTTATTTTATTGGCTCAGCCTGCCCATGAGCAAATGATGTTTTTCCACTTATGTAGATCTGACAATTTGTGTGAAAAGTGTCTTGTAATTGTGTTCATGTAGTCCCTTAAGATTGTTTTGGCAGGAAAACTCCCAAATATTTTAAAGTAATTACCCTGGCTGTAAATGGGATTTCTTTTTATATCTCTTGCTGTTGTGCTTTCTTACTAATATATAGAAATGCAGAGGATTTGTGTGAGTTTATTTTGTAACATGCAACTTTGCCAAAGTTGTTTATTATTTCAAGTAGTTTTTAAGGTAAATCTCTGGGATTATCTAAGTATATAACCATATCATCTTCAAAGAGTGATAACTTAGTTTCTTCTTTTACTATGCTAATTCTTTCAATTACTTATCTTGTCTAATTGCTATAGTAATATTTCAAGTACAATACTGAATAATAGTGGCGATAATGGACATCCTTTTTTCACCCCTGATCTTATTGGGAATGTATCTAGTTTATCACCATTATATATAATGTTTTCTGAAGGTTTTAGCCAGATAATGCTTATTATTTTATGGAAAAATCCCTTTATTCCTGTGCCCTCCAGTGTTTTTAATAGGAATGGGTGTTGTATTTTGTCAAAAGTTTTTCTGCATGTACAGTGATAATCATGTGGGTTTCTGTTAGTTTTGTTGTTGATATGATCGATAATGCTAATACTTTTCCTAACATTGAACCAGCCCTGCATTCCCTATAGTAAACCTACCTGATCAAAATATATTATTCTTGTGACATGTTGCTTTGTTCTTTTTCTCTAAAATCTTATTTAAAATTTTTGCGTCTATGTTCATTAGAGAAACTGGTCTATAATTTTCTTTCTCTGTTTTGCTTTTTCCTAGTTTTGGTATCAAAACCATGTTTGTATCTTAAAAGTAATTTGGGAGGACTCCTTCTTCCCAAATTTTCCCAAAAAGTCTGTATAGTATTGGAATTTACTGTTCTTTAAAAGTCTGATAGAATTCGCTTGTAAATTCATCTCGCCCTGGAGATTTCTTCCCAGGGAGTTCATTGATGTCTTGTTCAATTTCTTTTTCTAAGATGGGGTTGTTAAATATTCAACTTCCTCTTCTGTTAATCTAGGCAATTTATACTTCTTATAATACTCATCCATCTCATTTAGATTGTAGAATGTATGGGCATAAAGTTGGGCAAAGTAATTTCTGATTATTGTTTTAATTTCCTCCTCGTTTTAGATAAGTTCACCCTTTTCCTTTTTGACATTGGTAATTTGGTTTTCTTCTGTCTTTTTTAAAAATCAAATTGACCAAAGCTTTCTCACATTTTTGGTCATTTTCGTAAAAGTAACTATTGATTTTATTTATTAGTTCAATAGTTTTCTTATTTTCAATTTTATTATTTTCTCCTTTGGTTTTCAGTATTTCTAACTTGGTATTTACTTGGCAATTTTCAATTTGTTCATTTTCTAGCTTTTTCAATTCCATGTCCAAGTCATTGATCTCATCTTTTATGTAGGCATTCAAAGATATAAAACTTCCCCTAAGAACTGCTTTTGCAGTATCCCATAAGATTTGGTAGGTTGTGACACAATTGTCATTCTCCTGAATGAAATTATTGAATTTTTTCTGTGATTTTTTGCTTAACTCAGTCCGTGTCAAGGACTAGATTATTTAGTTTCCAATTTAATTTGGGTTTATCTTTCCATGGCCTTTTAATGCATATAATTTTTATTGTGTTATGATATGAGAAGGATGCATTGACTATCTCTGATTTTCTGCACTGGATTTTGAGGGTTTTATGCCCTGGAACATGGTCAGTTTTTGTATATGTGCCATGCACAGCTGAGAGAAAGGTATATTCCTTTCCATCCCCGTTTAGTTTTCTCCAGAGAGCTATCATATTGACCTTAGCCAGAGTTTTCTTCACGTGTTTAACTTCTTTCTTTTTTATTTTGCGGTTAGATTTATCAAGTACAGAGAGCGGAATGTTGAAGTCCCTCACTAGCATGGTTTTTGCTGCCTATTTCTTCCTGCAACTCCCACAACCTCTCCTCTAAGAATCTGGATGCTATACCACTTGGAGAATACATGTTTATTAATGATATTGCTTCATTGTCTATGGTGTCTTTTAGAAGGATATAGTTTCCTTCCTTATCTCTTGATTAGATCTATTTCTGCTTTTGTTTCATCTGAGATTAAGATTGCTACTCCTGCTTTTCTTACATCAACTAAAGCAAAATATAATCTACTCCAACCTTTTACATTAAGCCTGTGTGTTCCCTGCTTTTAAATACGTTTCTTGTAAACAACATACTGTTCGATTATGACTTTTAATCCATTCTGCTATCCATCTCCATTTGATGGGAGAGTTCATTCCCTTCACATTCACAGCTCTGATTTCAGTCTTTGCCTTTCACTCCCTCCTCTTTCCCACCGTTTGTGCTTTTAGTTCTCCTATCTCCCTTCCCCTCCTCAATAGGGTTTTCACTTTTGACCACACCTCCCGTGGTCTTCCCTTCCTTTGTTCTGCTCCCCTTCCCTTTTACTCCCTTTTACCCTTACTACTTCTTCCCTCCTTTTTAGTTTCCCCTCCCCTTTTTTCCCCCTTCCCCTTTTAATGCCTATAGAGCTAGTTAGATTTATATACTTACAAAAGTTTATTGTTCCCTCCTTAAACCAAATGGGTTGAGAACACCTCTCAAATAATGCTCATCTCCCTCCCTTCTTTCCTTCTACTAAAATATATATTTGTACTTCTTCCTGTGATGTAATTTACCATTTTCTGCTTCCTTCTTTTCACATCTCTTGTTACAATCCCTTGGCATTCTTCTTCTTTTTTAAACAAGACAAAGGAATTTGTATTAAATTTAAATGCTCAAAAAACATGTACAATAAGAAAAAAGAAACACTATAAACGCAAATATTAAAACTTAAATACAAAATTAAAAAAAGTTATTGTATGACAAGCATACTTGGTCTAGTTTTTCTTTCCTTCCATTCTCTTAGACTTTCTGAGAGGTGAAAGTACCTGGACAACTTTTAACATGTATATAGTGAATAGGAAAGGACACTGATTTGGGAAATGGAAATTATTGTAACACGGTGAAGCAGAATTACATGAAAGTATTAATGAACATCTAATTGTATGCCACTGTGAAATATTAAAAGAAAATACATGCTTTATTCAGGACGTGCCTGCATGAAAAAAACATCCAAAGAACAAGATGAGCAAAGTTTTGGATTTATTTTCTTTTGATATAGCATTGATTAATCTTATGTGCAGAACATATGTTCAATGTAATGAGGAAAGGAAGAGACAAAATCAGAGGGCTTTCCTTAAAGAAGTTTGTAGTGCAGTAGACTTGATGCAGCACAGATTTTAAAAAGGAACTGCAATGCATAGGTAAAAACTGCCTTTTCCTATTAGGTGTAAACATGTCTGTGTCATCTAAATAAAAGCAGCTGTCTAGTGGAATTTAGATCAGAATGTGGTGGCATTACTCAGGTAAGTAGTGACGCAGAGCATGACCAATGTAAAAAAAAAATAGAAGAACTTTTAGAAGGACAGATTACATCATTTAGTTAAATGTTCATTTCCACACTCAGCAACCAATACGTAGATTGTTCTTTGATCTTTGGTTTGCCATTTTACAATGTTAAAGTTCCAAGGATTAAACTGCATGAAAAAGTAAATGCTTTGTGATTTTAATCTTCTGTCTCCAAATAGTTATACTGACTTATGTTGACGTATGAATAAGATAAAAAATAAAGACCCAAACCTTACAATGGATTTATTATATAATTACATGTCAGTCTCATTCCTTCTCCTCAGCACATTCTCTATTGAAAGATAAACAGGTTAATCTATGACTCCCAGATACATTCTGCTTTTGTCATTCTTTTTTTTTAATTGATTTATTTATTCTAAGATTTTGACATTCATTTCCACAAAATTTTGATTTCCAGTTTTCCTTCCCAACTTTCCCCTAACCCCACTCCATAATACCTTGCCTTTTGATTGCCCCTTCTCTCAATGTACTCTCCCTTCTATCATATCCCACACTTCCCATATCCCCATCTTCTCTATATTCTTGTAGGGCAAGATAAATTTCTATATCCCATTATCGGTATTTCTTATTTCCCAGTTATATGCAACAATAATTCTCAACACTTGTTTCAAATACTTTGATTTCCAACTTCTCACCTTCCCTCCCCACCCATAGCCATTGAGATGGCAAGCAATTCAAAACAGGCTATATAAGTGACATTTTGCAAAGGACATTTATAATAGTCACGTTGTATAAGACTAACTATATTGTCCTCCGTCCTACCCTGTTGGCCCTTTTTTTCTATTCTGTCATTTGACCTTGTCCCTTCCAAAATGTGTTTACTTCTAGTTGCCCCCTTCTCTCATTTTCTCTCCCTTCTATCACCCCCTTCACCTCATTTGGCCCCTTCTTCCCTACTGTCCTGTAGTGTAAGATAGATTTTCATACCAAATTTAGTGAACATGCTATTCCCTCCTTAAGCCAAATATGAAGACAGAAAGCTTCACTTTTCCCCTCTCACCTTCTCCCTTTTCTCCTCCATTGAATATGATTTTTCTTACCTCTTTTGTGAGTGGTAGATTCCCCATTCCGTTTCTCCCTTTCTTCTCCTAGCATTTTCATCTCTCAGCCCTTAAATATATTTAATTTCTTTTATCAATATCATTGCTTCTGATTCAGCTCAACCTGGATTCTCTGTCTATATATGTTTGTATGTCTGTGTGTGTGTGTGTTTGTGTATAATCCCACCATCTGCCCAAATACTCCAAAAAATCTGAAAAATTATCAGTATTATCTTTCCATGTAGGAATGAAAACAGTTGAGCTTTTGAAAGTCCTTTATGATATCTCTTTCCTGTTTACCTTTTCATGCTTCTCTTGATTCTTGTGTTTGAAAGTCAAATTTTCTATTCAGTTCTGGTCTTTTCATTATGAATGCTTGAAAGTCCTCTATTTCATTGAATGACTATTCCCTTGAAGTATTTTCTGGGAATTTTTCTGGGAAGGAGATTCTTGATTTGAAACCCAACTCCTTTGACTTTTGGAATATCCTATTCCAAGTTCTGCAATTCCTTAATGTAGAAGCTGCCAGATCCTGTGTTATCCTGATTGTATTTCCACGATACTCGAGTTGTTTCTTTCTAGTTGCTTGTAATGTTTTCTCCTTGACCTGGGAACTCTGAAATTTGGTCACAATATTCCTAGGAGTTTGTCTTTTCAGTTCTCTTTCAGGAGATGGTCAGTGGATTCTTTCAATATTTATTTTGCCCTCTGGTTCTAGAATATAAGGACAGTTTTCCTTAATAATTTCATGAAAGGTAATATCTAGGCTATTTTTTTTTATCGTGGCATTCGGGTAATCCCATAATTTTTAAATTGTCTCTCCTGCATCTATTTTCCAGTTCAGTTGTATTTCCAATGTGATGTTTCACTTTCTCTTCTATTTTTTCAGTCTTTTAGTTTTGTTTTCTAACTTCTTAATTTACCTCATAGTCATTAGTTTCCCCGAACTCTATTCTCTCTTTTAAAGAACTGTTTTTTTTCAGTGAGCTTTTCAACCTTCTTTTCCATTTGGCTAATTCTGTCTTTTATTCTCCTTCTCCTCACTGGTTTCTGGACCTCTTTTTCCAGTTGAGTTAATCCATTTTTAAAGGTGTTATTTTCTTCAGAATTTTTTTTTTGGTTTTTCTTTAGCAAGCTACTGACTTGCTTATCAAGCACTTCAATGGCCTGAGCCCATTTCATGTTCATTTTGGAAGTACTGGAGCCAGAAGCTTTGACTTCCTCTGACAGTATGCCTCGTTCTTCCTCATTTGAAAGCATGGAAGGAGGCACCTGATCATCAAGAAAGTAACCTTGCATAGCCTTTTTTTTTCCTTTTTGGGGCATTTTCCTAGCTAGTTATTTGACTTCTGAATCTTTTGTCAAGAGGAGGGTCCTAGTACTTCCCCCCCCCACCAAGTACCATGCTCAAGACTTAGATTCAGATCAATTGCTCAATTCCCCCAGGGACTTTGTGGCAGGGCCGTCACTGAAGGTTGAGATTCAGATCAGCTGCTCAGTTTCGCCTGAGTCTTGGACAATGCCTGGACAATGGATACAGGCTGCTTCTGTGCCCACCATAGCTGCCCAGTACCTGCTGCTGCCTTTGGTCAGTGTTGGTGGTTCCCCATTCCCCTCTCACCCAACTGGGAAAGCCCTACTACACTGGTCTTTGGAGTTTTCTTTGTCGCTTGTGGGTTGAGGGATTTGGGACCCTCCATGCTGGGCATTTTGCTTCAGGGGTCTGTTCAGGTCTTGTTCTGCCGAATGCTGCACTGCCAGGTCTGGGGTCTGTTCTGCTCAATACCCCATGAAATAGGCCTTTCCTGTTGACTTTCCAGGTTACGTTTGACTGGAAACCTCTTTCACTCTGTTGTTCCGTGGCTTCTGCTGCTCTATAACTTGTTGAGAGTCATTTTTTACAGGTATTTTCTGTGTTGTGGGGGAAGCGCTAGGTAATATGTGTCTTTATACTCCACTATTTTGCTCTCTCCTCCTTCACATTCTTAAATCACGTTTTATCATCACATCATTTATTTTATACCTACTCCCTCTATCTATGCATATCCCGTTTATATTTCACAATAAATGTACAATTTTCGAGATTAACAATTATCATGATCCCTTATAGGGAGGTAAATAGTTTGTCCAACTTGAGTTACAATTTTTTCTTTTTTCCTGATTACCTTTTTCTTGCCTCTCTTGAGACCTGTATTTGAAGATCGAATTTTCTATCGAGTTTTCTGGCCTTTTTGTCAGGAAATCTCTTATTGTATTGAATGTCCTTCTCCTTGCCTGAAATGTTATGCTGAACTTGGCTGGGTAATTGATCCTTGGTTGCAGTACCAGCTCTTTTGCCTTCTTGAATATCATATTCCATTTCCTTCTATCTTTTAATGTAGAACCTGCAAAGTCCTGTGTGATCCTGAGTGTAGCTCCTCAATATATGAATGGTTTCTTTCTTACTGCCTGTAGTATTTTTTCCTTCACTTGATAGTTCTAGAATTTAGCAGCAACATTTCTTGGTGTTTATAGTTTGGGATCTCTTTCAGAAGGTGAGCAGTGGATTCTTATGATGACTAATTTGCCCTCTTGGTCTAGCACTTCTGGACAGTTTTCCTGGATGGTTTCTTGGAAGATATTGTCCAGACTCTCTTATTAATCATCACTTTCTGATAGGCCAATAGTTCTTAAATTTTGTCTCCTGGATCTATTTTCCAGGTCAGTTGCTTTTCCAGTTAGATACTTTACATTTTCCTCTATTTTTTTTTTCATTCTTTAGATTTTGTTTGACGGATTCTTGCTGTCTCATAGAATCATTAGTTTCTACTTGCCCATTTCTAATTTTTATAAAATTGTTTTCTTCAGTTAACATTTGCATCTCTTTTTCTATCTGTTCAATTAGTTCTTTTAAGGAACTAATTTCTCCAGTTAGTTTTTGTACTTCCTTTTCCATTGTCCAATTTTCCTAGTTAGATTTTGTGCTTCCTTTTCCATTTGTTCAATTTTCCTTTTTAAAGAGCTCTTGTTTTCAGTGAATTCCTTTTTCATACTTCTAAAATCATTGGCCAATTTTTCTTCTATTTCTTTCTTCAGCTGTTCCAGTAGTTTTTTGTGCATTTGAGCAATTCTTGGTGCCCTCTGAAGTTTATGATGAGAGTACAATCTCGCTGCTGACCTCTTTGCTATTCGTGTTTTGGTCCTTGTTCCCACAGAAAGATTCTATGGTCTTTTCCTACGTGGTTTGCTTCTTCTTGCTCATGATGGTGAGGCTTTGTGTATTGTGCCCTCTGGTTCTTTCATCTAGGAGTTGAACCTGGTATTGAGTTGAGTGCTGTGAAAAAGCTAAGGGCAGGTGCCTTTTTTAATTTTTGTTTCGTTTTTCGTGGATTAGCCCTAGGGCTAGCTAGTTAGGTGTGTGAGAGGGCGTGTGTGGTCATGGGACATCTCCTCAGCTGAGGTGGAGCAAAGGCAATCTCAGGTGTTAGTGATTCAGGCTACCCTATTGTCTTCCCATTTCTCCTAAAGCCAGCCTGATTTCCTATTGTTGGTGATTGGAGGGCTCCATTCCCCTCGGGCTCCTCTCCTTCTGGTTCGCCTCTGGCACAGTAAGAGGAATCCTTCTTAGCTATTTTCCTAGCCTATGGTGTGACAAGATTGTTTGCCCCTTCTGCTGATCCCACTGATCTGGGACTTTTTGGGGAAATGTTTTATGGTTCTTTCAAGGTCAACAGTGGGAGGGGGAAGAGAGTATTTACTGGTCACTTTGCCATTTTGGCTCCTGGAAGTTCTAGTAAGTGACTTACATACATTCCATCTGTGGGCTGATTGTCTCAGGAGCAATTCTACCTGATTCCTGGTGCTCAGTGGCTGCCACTCATTTGGCTCTGCTGGTCTTCTGCCCTAGGTCGCCACTCTGCCATTGCACCTTGCTGTGCTAGCTCAGCCACCATGGGGCTCTCCTGCTCAGCCATGAAGTGGTGGGTCATTCTTCACAGTGTGCTATGTGCTCTTCTCCCTTGTGGAACAGATAATAGCCATCAACCTTCCAGTCTGCCAGAGTCTGTGAATCTGCCACAGTCTGTCTCCTATTGAATTCTGCACCTCCAAAATTTTGTCAGATTCTGTTTTTAGAGGTATCTGAAGGAGTTTGTCTAAGAGCTTAGGTTAGTAGTTTCTCTTACTCTGCTGTCTTGGCTCTGTCCCCAAGTTACTTGACTTTTGGGTCCTTTGTCATGAGTAAGGTCTACTCAGGGAAGCTGTAAGTTCTCAGTTCCTCCAAGGTGGCACAATCAAGGGAAAGGAGCTTAATTTCTGACCAGGCTTGCTGATGAGATTTAGATCAATTGTTCAATTCCCCCAGGAGCTTTAGGTAAGGGCAGGGTTGCCAGTCAGGGCTGAGGCTCAGATCAACTGCTCAGTTCCCCCAGGGTCTTTAAGCTGAGTGCTCTAAAAATGGAGACTGATTGATGCCTGCCACTGTCACTACAGGTATCACCCTCTGCTGCTGCTGCTGTTGCCTGGAGCTAGGGATAGGGGAGGTACCTGCTCCCTTCTCCCAGAGTTGGAAAAGCCCTCTCACAGACATTTGAAGCTGTTTTTTGGGCCTCTGGCTTGAGGGATCTGAGAATCTCTGCTGTTGTTGGAAATTCTGCCCCTGAGGAGTCCTCTGATCCTGCTCTTCTAGGTGTTGTGTGGCCCAGGCTGAGCTGTGCTCCACTCTATGTCTGGAGTTACCCTTCCCATCAGCCTTCCAGGTCATGCTGAGCTGGAAATCTCTTTGCCTCTGTTGTTCTGTGGCTTCTCCTGCTCTAGAATTTGTTAAAGTCATTCTTATGGGTGTTTTATGGACTGTTGGGAAAGAGCTAGAGTATATGCATCTTTCTACTCCACAATCTTGGCTTCACCCCCCCCCCCTTTCAAATTCTTAGAAAAGAAGTTAAGGGAGTCAGGAAGAAATACACAGGAAATCAATACTAATGTGGGACTTGAACCTCCAGCTATCTGAACTTGATAAATCTAAAAATAAACAACAAAGAATGTAAGGAAGTGAATAGAAGTCTGGTTAGGATAGATAAGAGATCTCTGGAGGAAACCAGATGGGTATAGAAAGGACTATGCATTTTTATCACTGGTACATGACACATATACAAAAATTTACCTTATACTAAGGCATAAAAACCTCACAATGCAGACTATATATAAAGGCAGAGATATTCAATGCATCCTTCCCAGATCATCATGCAATAAAACTTATATGTAACCAAAGGCCATAGAAATATAGACCAAAAGTTAATTGGAAGCTAAAGAATCTAATCCTAAAGAATGAGTGGCTTAAACAACAAATTATAGAAACAATGAACAATTTTATTCAAGAGAATGACAATCATGGGACAACCTACCAAATCTTATGGGATACTGTGAAAGCAGTTCTTAGGGGCAGTTTTATATCTTTGAATGCCTACATGAATAAAATGGAGAAATAGGAAACCAATGAATTGAGCATGCAGCTGAAAAAGATAGAAAAAGAAGAAACTGAAAATACCCAAGTAAATACCAAAGTAGAAATACTGAAAACCAAAAGAGAGAGTAATGAAATTGAAATTAAGAAAAACATTGAATTAATAAATAAAGCTAAGAGTTGCTTTTATGAAAAAGCCAATGAAATTGATAAAGCCTTGGCCAATTTGATTTAAAATAGAAAGAAGTAGATCAAAGTACCAATATCAAAATAGAAATATTTTCTCCAATGAGGAGAAAATTAAAACAATAATTATGAATTAATTTGCTCAACTATATGCTCATAAATTCGACAATCTAAATGAGATGGATGATTATTTTAAAAAATATCCGTTGCCCAGATTAACAGAAGCAGAAGTTGAGTACTTAAATAGGAAAATTGAAAGAAAAGAAAATTGAAGAAGCTATAAAGCCTCCTTAGGAAAAATTTCTCGGGGTCAGATGGATTTACAAGTGAATTCTATCAAACTTTAAAGACCAGTTAATTCCAATACTATGTAGACTATCTGGGAGATTTGGGGATGAACGAGTACTACGAAATTCTTTTTGTGATATAAATATGTTTCTGATACCTAAACAAGGAAGAGTTAAAAAAAGAGAAAGAAAACTATAGACCAATTTCTCTAATGAATATAGATGCAAAAAATGTTAAGTAACATATTTGCAAAAGGAATAGAGAAACTAATCACATGAATAATATTCTATGATCAGGTAGGATTTATGCCATACATAGCTGGTTCAATATTAGGAAAACTATCAGAGTTATTGATCATATCAACAACAAAACTAAAAGAAACTGTATGATTATTTCACTAGATGCAGAAAGAGCTTTTGAGAAAATACAACACCCATTCCCACTGAAAACACAGGAAAGTAGAGGAACAAATGGAAATTTCCATAAAATAAAAAGCAGTATCTACCAAAAACATCAGCAAACATTACATGCAATGGAAACAAGCTGGATGCATTTCCAATAAAATCAGGGGTGAAATGAGGGTGTCTATTTTCACTGCTGTTGTTAAATATGGTATTTGAAATGCTATCTGTAGCACTAAGAGAAAAAAATGAAGTTCTTAGAATAGGCAAAGAACAAACTAAGTTATTACTCTTTGCCAATGATATGAAAATATACTTAGAGAATCCCAGATATTCAAGTTAAAAAAAACCAAAAAACTACTTGAAATAATAAACAACTTTGGCAAAGTTGCACGTTATAAAACACACCCACATAAATCATCTGAATTTCCAAATATTACTATCAAACCCATACAGCAAGATACACAAAGAGAAATCCCATTTAAAGCTAAGGTAGACACTATAAAATACCTGGAAGTCTACTTGCAGAAATAAACCCAGAAACTGTATGAACACAATTACGAAACACTATTCTCACAAATAAAGTCAGATTTAAGTAAGTGGAAAAGCATCAATTGCTCGTGGGTTAACTGAGCTAATATAATAAAAATGACAATTCTACCTAAATTAATTTACTTGTTCAGTGCCATATCAATCATACTATGAGATAATTATTTTTATTGCTAGAAAAAAATAAGATCAAAATTCATCTGGAAGAACAAAAGTTCCAGAATATTAAGGAAACTAATGAAACGAAATATTAGGGAAGGTGGTCTAGCCCTACCAGACCTCAAATTTTATTATAAAGCAGCAATCATCAAAACCACTTCCTACTGGCTAAGAAACAGAGGGGTTGATCAGTGGAATAGGTTAGGTACTCAAGGCACAGTATTTACTGAATATAACAATCTACTGTTTGATAAACGGAAGGACCCCAGCTTCTGGCATAAGAAGTCACTGTTTGACAAAAATCCCTATAAAAACTGGATAATAGTGTGGCGGAAACTGGGCATAGATCAATGCCTGACACTGTTTACAAGAATAAAGTCCAAATGGACACAGGATCTAGGTATAAGGATTGATACTGTAAACAATTTAGGGGAAAAAAGAATAGTGTATTTGTCAGATTTATCTAGAATGTAGAAATTTATGACTCAACAAGAGATAGAGAACGTCATGAAGTACAAAACTGGTAATCCTAACTGCATTAAATTGACAAGTTTTTGCACAAAGAAACCCAATGCAACTAAGATTAGGAGGGAAGCAGAAAACTGGGGAAGAATTTTTGCAACTAGTTTCTGTGATAAAGGCCTCATCTCTAAAATATATGGAGAACTGAGTCAAATGTAAAAGAATACAATTCCTTCTCCAATTGACAAAAGGTAAAAGGATATGAGAAGGTACTTTTCAGAGGAAGAAACCAAAGCTATCTCTAATCATATGAAAAAATGCTCTAAATCACTATTAATTAAAGAGATGCAAATCAAAAAAGCTCTCAGGTACCACATCACAGCCATCAGATTGACTAACATGAAAAAATAGGAAGATAATAAATGTTGGAAAAGATGTGGGAGAGTTGGAACACTAATTCATTTTTGGTGGAACTGTAAGATGATCCAAACATTTTGGAGAGCAATTTGGAACTATGCCCAAATGGCTACAAAAATGTGCATACCCTTTGATTCAGCAATATCTTTCCTGGAATTCTATCCCAAAGAGATCATAGAAACTAGAAAGGGTCCCACGTGTGTAATATATTTATAGCAGCTCTCTTTGTGGTGGCCCAAAACTGTAAATCAAGGGGATGCCCATCGATTGGAGAATGGATGAATGGGGAATGGTTGTGTTACATGAATATAATGGAATACTTTTTATCTATGAGAAACGATGAACAGGAAGACTTCAGAGAAGCCTGCAAACACTTATCTGAACTGATGTTGAGTGAAAGGAGAAGAATCAGGTGAACTTTCTACACAGGAACAATCACAGTGTGTGAGAAATTTTTCTGGAAGACTTAGTACTTCATTGAAATGCATGGACTTAAAAAATTCCCAATGGATTCTCCTTTCACATCCAGAGAAGGACCTGTGAAAATGGGTGGCAGAAATAAACAGAGCAGATCATTTTCTTTAGTATTATGGTTTTCTTTTGGTTTGCTTTATGGTTTCCCCCATTCATTTAGATTCTTCTATATAACTTTTATTTAATAAGAATGTATGTATCAAACCTATATAAGATTCTATGCTCTCTCAGGGAGGAGTGGGGAAGGAACGAGGGAAAAGAGACATGGTGTGGAAAAAATCTAGGATATATGGAATTCATTGTCAATCACTGAAAACAATTAAAATAATTTAATTTAAAAATGAAATTAGAATTGGGAAACTAGAAGTGAATGACTCTGTGAGACATTAAGAATCAGTTCCACAAAATCAAAACATTAATAAAATTCCCTACTGAAAAAAGTGATCTGGAAAATAGATCCAGGAAGGATAATTTAAAAATTGTTGGACTATCTGAAGACAATGATAAAAAAAGAAAGTGTAGACAGCATCTTCCACAAAATTATCAAGGAATACTTCCCTGATATCCTAGAAACAGTTGGTAAAATAGTCATTGAAAGAATCCATCGATCACTTTCTAAAAGGAATCCCAAAGTGAAAACTCCAAGGAATATTATAGTCAAATTCTAGAATTATCAATTCCAGGAGAAAATATTGTAAGCAGTCAGAAGGAAGCAATTTAAATATCATGGAACAATGTTCAGTACTACACAAGACTTAACAGCTTCTGTATTACAGGATGGGTGGGCTTGGAATATGATATTCCAGAGTGCAAAGGAGCTTGGATTACAAGTACCCATCACAAGCAAGAATAATCTCTCAGGGAAAAAGATGGACCTTCAATGAAATAGGGGGCTTTCAAGCATTCCTGATGTAAATACAAGCACTGAACAGAAAATTTCGTCTGCAGCTACAAAACTGAACAGAAGCCTAAAACGTTAAACAGGAAAGAAATGAGAAAAAAAAAACATATTGTTCAATAAGGTTGAACTGTTTACATTGCTACATGGGATAGTGATATTTGTAACTCTTGAGAACTGTGTCTTTACTAGGGCAAGTATAAAGTGTATAGATTGACAGAGGGTGTGGGTATAAGTTCATTTGGATATAAGGATGTAAAAAATGTTAAGGAGTGAAAAAAAAAAAAGGATTGCCATGACAGAATAAGAAAAGGGGAGGTAAAACAGGGTAAATTATGTAGCACGAATACATGCAAAAGGCCTCTTACAGTAGAGGGAATAAAAAGCAGTGAGCATTGTTTGAGTCTTCTCATCAGATTTGAATGAAAGACGGAATAACATATACACTCAGGAGAATATAGAAATGTATTTCTTTTCCCCCTTTAAATTATTTAATTTTGGTTTTCAACATTCACATCCATAAGGTTTTGAGTTTTAAATTTTTTCCCACACCCTTTCTCCCCTCTTCCCAAGGCAACATGCAAACGGATAAAGATTCCATATACATATATATATATATGTATATATATATACATATATATGCATATATATGTATATATACATATATATGTATATATATACATATACACACACATATATATATATATATATATACATTCTTAATAAACATATTTTCACTTTAGTCATGTTATAAAGAAGAATTAGAATGAATGGGAGAAACCATGGGAAAGATAAAAAAGAAAACAAAAAAAAGAAAGAGCAAATAGCATGATTTTATTGGCATGAAGACTCCATAGTTCCTTCTCCAGATGTGGATAGCATTTTCTATCACGAGTTTTTGGGAGTAATCTTAGATCCTTGCATCTCTGAAAAGAGCTAAGACTATTAAAGTTAGTCACAGCACTATGTGGCTATAACTGTGTACAGTATTCTATTGCTTTTGCTCATTTCACTCAGCATCCGTTCATAAAAGTCTTTCCAGATTTTTCTGAAGCCCTTTTTGTTCCTCATTTCTTATGACACAACAGTTTTCCATTACTTTCCCAGTTTTCTTATAGTATCAGTCTTTATATCTAAATAATGTACCCATTTTGACTTCATTTTGTTATAATGTGAAAGATGTCTATGCTCTGCCATTCTATTTTTGAGTCTGTCCAGCAGGATTTTTTGTCAAATAGTGATTTCTTATTCCAGGAGCTAGAGTCTTTGGATTTGTCAAACAGTACATTACTATAGTCTCTTCTATACCTAACCTATTCTACTGATCCACCACTCTTTCTTAGACATTGCCAAGTAGTTTTGACTATTGCTACTTTATAATACAATTTAAGATCTAGTATGGCAAGGTGACCTTCCATCGCATACCTTTTCATTGATTCCTTTGATATTCTTGACATTTTGATCTTCCAAAAAATTTTGTTATTATTTTTTCTAGCTCTGTAAACTTTTGTTTGGCCAGTTTGATTGAAATGGCATTGAATGAGTAAATCAATTTATGTAGAATTGTCATTTTTATTACATTAGCTCAGCCCACATATGAACAAATGATGTTTTTTCCAATTACTTAGATCTGATTTTATTTGAACGAAAGGTGTTTTGAAATTGTGTTCATATAATTCCTGAGTATGTTTTGACAGGTAGGCTCCCAAATATTTTATAATATCAGCAGGAAATTTAAATGGACTTTCTCTTTGTATCTCTTATTGTTAGTCTGTGTCAGTAATACAGGAAACAATTATCTTATCCATAGGGAAATAGAAGGAGAAAAGGAAAAAAAGGAGAAAGGTGGTTAGAAGGAGGGCAGAAGTAGTAGATGAAAGGTGAAACAAATGGGAAGGGTGCAGAGAGAAAACAGAGGAGATTGACGGAGTGTTGGTAAGAAGCAAAATACTGATGATAAGGAACATGGGGAAAAGAAAGAGTAAAATATAAATGGGGAGGGAGAAATTGGATGGAGAGAAATACAAAGTTATTAATCATGACAGTGAATATTAAGTCGTAGAAGCTCTCCCATGAAATGGAAATAGATTGCAGAGTGGATTAAAAATCAGAATCCAATAATAAGTTATTTAGAAGAAACACATTTGAAGCAGAGATGTAAATAGAGTAAATGTAAAAGGCTGGATCAGAATATATTATGTTTCAGGTGAAGTTTAAAATACAAAGCAGCAGTAGCAATCCTGATCTCAGAAAAAAACAGAAGCAAAAACGGATATAATTCGAAGAGGTAAGGAAGGAAACATATCGTAGACAATGAAGCAATATCAATACAAAACATATATTCACCAAGACAAATTTAGTGAGTTACAAGAAGAATTATACTGGTATACATGTATACACACACACACACACATATATACACACACATGTACATGCACACACATATGAAAAACTGTACTACTTCCTCTCTCAAACTATATAAATCTAAGAACAAAATAAACAAGAAAGAAGTTAAGGAGGTGTGTAGAATACTACAAAAGTTCAATATGATAGAATCCGTAGAAAACTGAATGAGCATAAAAAGGAATATAACATTTTCTCTGTGGAACATGACACTAATAGAAAAATTGACCATGGATTAGGGCATAAAAAACTTCAAAATACAGTGCAGAAAGGCAGAAATATAAAATG
Source organism: Notamacropus eugenii (assembly GCF_028372415.1). NCBI lineage: Eukaryota > Metazoa > Chordata > Mammalia > Diprotodontia > Macropodidae > Notamacropus > Notamacropus eugenii. The sequence goes on along the minus strand of NC_092873.1, from coordinate 132,876,340 downwards.
CACCTATTCAGATCATGATGCAATAAAAATTATATGTAAAGAAGGGCTATGGAATGATAGACTAAAATTAATTGGAAACTAATTAATCTAGTATTAAAGAATGAATGCATCAAACAACAAATCATAGAATCAGTCAATATTTTCATCAAAGCAGATGACAATATTAAGAAAACATGCTAATATTAATGGGATTCAGGCAAAGCAGTTCTGAGGAGAAATTTTACATCTCTAAACGCTTATTTGATGAAATTGAGAAAGAGGCAATTAATGAATGCCGTATGCAACTAAAAAAGCTAAAAAATAATAAATAAAAAATTTCCAACTCAATATCAAATTAGAAATTCTGAAAATCAAAGGAGAGATTAGGGAGTTTGAAAGCAATAAAACTATTAAACTAATAAATAAAGGTACGAGCTGGTTTTATCTAAAAAATAACACAAATAAGTCCTTGCCTTTTTGATTTTTTTAAAAAGAAAGAAGGAAATCATATTTACAGGATCAAAAGTAAAAAGAAACAATTCATCACCAATGAAGAGGGAACTAAAAAAAAAAAAAAAACTAGAAGCTAATTTTATCCAACAGTATGCCAATGAATCTGTCAATATCAGTGAAATAGATAAATATATACAAATATTTCAATTGCCCAGGCTAGCAGAAGAGGAAATAAGACACTTAAGTAACTGCATTTCAGAAAAAAAAATGCAATTGAAAGCCATCAATGAACTCCCTAAGAAAATCTCTAGGGGCAAATGGATTTACTAATGAATTTTACTAAACATTAAAAGAACAGTTAATTACAACACAATTTAAACTATTTGGAAAAATAGGTGAAGAAGAAAAAGAATCTTATGGAATTCTTTTTACAATACAATTAAGATGCTGATGCATAAACCAGGAAGAGCTCAAATAGAGAGAGAAAATTATACGTCATCCTATTCAATATATTGAATAAAATATTTACAACGATATTACAGAAACTTTTCAAGGGGATAACATACTATGACTAGGTAAGATTTATACCAGTAATTTAAGGCTGATTCAACAGAAGGAAAACTATAAGCATAATTAACCATATCCAAAAGTAAACTAACAGAAATAATATGATTATCTAGAAAGGTGCAGAAAAAGATTTTAACAAAATACAGCACCCATTCCTGTAAAAGAAAACACCAGAGAGCAGAGAAGTAAATCTATTTTCCCTTAAAATGATAAATAGCATCTATCTAAAACCATCAGCTAGCATTATGTATAATAGAGATAAGCTAAAATCATTTTCAGTAATATCAGGGATGAAACAAGGATGTTCATTATCACCACTGTTATTCAGTGTTGTATTAGAAATGCTATCTTTAGCCATAAGAAATAAAGAAATTGAAGGAATTAAAATAGGCAATGTTGAAACAAAGTAATCAGTCTTTCCAGATGACATGATGGAGGGAATCCTAGAGAAATCACATGAAAAAGTATTATTTGAAATAATTAACACCTTTAACGAAGTAACAGGACATAAAACAAATGCCCATAAATCATCAGCATTTCTATAGAGTACTAATAAAACCCAGTAATAAGAAATAGAGAAAATCCATTTGAAATAACTGTACATAACCTAAAATATTTGGTAATATACTTGCCAAGAGAAACCCAGGAACTATATGAACACAATTACAAAACATTTTTCCCACAGAAAAAGTCAGATATAAATAATTGAAAAAATAACAGTTGCTTATGGGTAGGCAGAGCTAATTTAATACAAAATGACCATTTAACTTACAGTAATTGACTTATTCAGTTACATACAAAACAAACTATCCAAAAACTATTTTATAAAGCTAGAAAAAAATGACAAAATTTATCTTGAAGATCAAAATTTCAAGAATATCAAGGAAATTAATTAGTAAAATTGTATGGAAGACAACCTAGCTGCACCAGATTTAAAACTATCCTATAAAGTGGTAATCATCAAAACTCTTTTGGACTGACTAAAAAATAAAGTAATGGATCAGTAGAATAAGTTAGTCAATGACAATAGTCAATAGTATTCTACCATTTGATAAATCCAAAGAATCAACCTTGTGGGATAAAAATGACAAATACTCCTTGGAAAAATGGAAAAAGAGTATGATCAACCTAGGCATAAACCAAAACCTTACACCATATACCAAGATAAGGTAAAACTGAGTACATGGTTTAGATGTAAAGACTTAAACTATAAGCAAACTAGGAGAGCAAGGAGTAATTTAGCCATAAGAGTTATAAAGAAGGGAAGATTTTATGAAGAGATGAAAAGATAGAGAACATTATTAATTGCAAGATGGCTGATTTTGCCTATATTAAATTTTAAAAAATTGCACAGTCAGTGCAATCAAGATTAGAAGGGAAGCACTGTCATTTCTAAAATATATTAAAAAACTGAGCAAACTTTACAAAAATACAAGTCTTTCCCCAATTGATAAAAGATCTGAACAGAATTTTCAGAGGAAGAAATTGAAGGTATCTATAGTTTCATACAAATCTATACACTTGATTAGAGAAATTTAAATTAAATCAACTCTGAGGTACCACCTCATACCTATAAGATTGGGCAATATGACAGGAAGGGAAAATGATAAATGTTGGAGAAGATGTGAGAAAATTGGAGCACTGATGCATTGCTGCTGGAGTTGCAAACTGATTCAATAATTTTAGAGAGCAATTTGAAACTGTTCCCAAATGGCTATAAAACTGCTTATGCCCATTGATTCAGCAATACCAATGCTAAGTCAGTATCTTAATGAAATTATAGAAAATGGAAAGGACCCACATGTAGCAAAATATTTATAACAATTCTTGTTATGAGGGCCAAGAATTGGAAAATGAGGGAATACCCATCAATTAAAAAATGACTGAACAAGTTGTGGTATATGAATGTAAAGGAATACTATTCTTCTATCATAAATGAGGAGGAAGCAGATTTCAGAAAAAGAAAAAAAAAACTTGGAAAGATTTGCCTGAAGGATGTTGAGTGAAGTGAGCAGAACCAGGACTATACTGTATACAGTCACAACAACATTATGTGATGATCAACTTTGATCATTACTGTGTTCGGGGTCCTCTTCTCTTATTCCTATATATTGTTTCACTTGATCTCAGTTCCCATGGATTTAATTATTATGATATTTCCCAAATCTACCTATCATTCATCTCTCTGCTGACCTCCAATCTTCTATTTCCAACTACCTTGCAGACATTTTGACATGAATATCTAGTAGAAATGTGAAACCCCATAGAACAGAAACCAAACCCTTGATCTTTCCTCCTTAACCCTCCCTATCAACCTGCGACTTCCTTATGAACATCAAAGGGAAAAACATTCTTTCAGTCCCTCAGTGCCACAAACTAGATATCATACTCAATTCGTTACTATCTCTCAATCCTCCTTGGGTTGCCAACATGTTGGCAAGTCTCCTTGATTTCATCTTTGCAACATATCTCAAATACGTCCACTGATCTTCTCTGACACTGAAACCTCTTTGGCGCAGGCCCTCTTCTTCTCACACTTGGATTATTGCAATAGCCTGCAGATGTTTCTGCCTGTCTCTTCCCATGCCAATCCATCCTCCATTCAGCCACCAAAATAATCCTCCTAAATAATGTTATGGCCATGTAACTTCCTTATTCAATAAAATTCAACACTTGTTTATGATCAGACCAAATACGATTTCTTCTGTTCAGTTTTCAAAGCCCTTCATAACCTGGGCTCCTCATATCTTTCCAGTCTTCTTAAACTTTACTATTTGCCACTCCCTTTTCAGTCCAGTGACATTGACCTCCTTGCTTTTCTACAAACAAGCCATTATATTTCTAGGCGACAGTAATTTCCTCTGGATGTAGTCTATTCTTAGAATAGTCTTCTTCCTCATCTCTGCCTACTGCCATGTTTGACTTCATTAAGTACCATCTAAAAGCCCACTTTTCAATTCACCTTAATTTTGATATTTTCCTTTTCTTAATCATTTTCTATTTATCTTAGGGGGCAAAATGTATTGATATTTCATCTAGAATTGAAGGAAGAAAAGAAAGTAAGAAGTGAAGGTAAATGGTCAGAGTTTCACAAGCATGGAGAAAGCCAGTGAAAATACATGTTTGGGAGATGAATTTTGTTATTCAAGGAAGAGAAATGTGGTCATTGTAAGCAGATCAAAGGGTATCTTAGTGGTGGGTATGTACGAGGGAGAATTAATGTATATATACATACATATATTTACACACATGCACGTATGTATGGATATATATACACATACAGAAGAAGAGAGACAGACAGACAGAGAGGGAGAGAGAGAGAGAGAGAGAGAGAGAGAGAGAGAGAGAGAGAGAGAGAGAGAGAGAGAGAGAGAGAGAGAGAGAGAGAGAGAGAGAGAGAGAGAGAGAGAGTCATGTCTATAGTTATACAGGTATGGATATATTTGATAATGGAGACAATAGGAGGCACAAGAATAGACTGAATATGTTAGTCTTCTTGGTATTGATTTACAAGTTAAGCAATTAAAGGAGGTAAATGAATTAATCCTGTCTCATTAGTTTTTATGGTAATGGGATTGAATCTCGTTTAGTTCCATAAAATAAACTCATTTAACAAATAAATTTGAATATATTTCAAGAGGAATCAGTTTTGTAATCATGTTGCTTTTTCTGAGGAAACTTTGACTTTGAAAACATAAGGTTTCATATACTTCATATGCAAACTACAAATTTAGAAAAAATCTTTAGCTATACTTTGTCACTTTAAAAAATGAAGAAAAATACCTTAAAATAGTGTTGATGATCACCTCTCTTCACCAAATACACCATCAGTGTGAATCAAAATTCTATACAACTGTATTCAACTCGTACAAGAGGGAAAATGCTAAGTAAATTGTACTCTTATGCTTGCTAGCTTAAAAAATATGCCAAGAGGAGAATTCTGCTTGAGGCTGAGAAATGTTCCTTTTGGGAAAGAAGTACACGGTGACTTGCCTCAATTTCTAAAATATGCGTTTCTGATATGTTGCTGAAGGGTAAAATATGTCTCCCAGTGTAATACTATATGATTCTCTTTACTTTATTTTATGCTTCCAATACACTGACCCACAGATTGTTCAGAATGGAACCATGTTGAAATTTATGATTTACCCTAACCTGTAATTTTAATAAACTAGGTGCATGAGGAGACCCATCAAAGCATGAATAAATATCTAATATAAGATTTCTATAAGCAAGTAAGTGATGAACACATAAAAATGTTGACTTACAAATATTATGGGAATCTGTCCACAATAAATTTCCTGACTTTTCAATAAAATAAATGTAATGGCAAAATATTGCCATCAGAACATTAAAATGATTTTCTCTTAGAAGGAAGACACACTGCTAACATATTATTAAATAACAAGTGACTGTTGGTCTTAATCTTTAATTTTCAAAGCAATAATAAACACTAATCATTATGTACAAGCATATACACAAATATACACATATTCATACATTTATGAATGACCCAGGCATGATAGATTATGCATGCTTTCATATATGTGTAATATATGGGATATTCATGTAATAAAATGTACATATTCATATATGTGGTGTGTGCATGTATATATGTATGTACATTCATAAACATGTACTTGTTTGCATTGTCACACAGGTGTACTGGATAGATAGCTGGCCTCTGTGTCAGAAAAAACTGACTCATTCTTAAGTCATTTCAAGTCTGTCCTCAGTTATATACTGTCTATACAACCGTAGTCAAATTACAAACAACTCTAGCTGTAAATAGCATAAAGGGTGATGACTTGCAATGATAGGAAGAGATTCCTCATGGGGAATTTCCTATGCCACTGAAATCATAAGTCTAGTCATGATCCTAGGATATCAGAGATATTGAGATATAAAGTACAGTTTTTCAATGAGTTAATCTCACAGAAAAAACACGAAAAATCAAGTCTTTGTAAGGCCCTGATATTTCTGTCATTTCTATTGCTTATAGTTACATTGATATCTTTATGCATGCTGAAACAATGAAAAGTGTTCTAATAAGGAAATAGAGGAAGGAAAGAAGGACGAAAAGACAAAAGGAAGGAAGGAAATGAACAGAGAATTTCTGACACCCAAAGGAAAATCAATTAAAATGTAGAAATTGATGAATATATGGACTCAGTGAAGTCATTCTGATTTCATTCTCTCATCAAGTAATTTTAACTGTTATGTCAATATTTTTCATCTATAGAAGTAAAAGTCTATTTGACAGTAATTTTTCAGGTCTTGTAGTCTTGTTTAAATTAAAATAAGTTTTCAAATCTATCATGAAAGTCGTCATGTACAATAGATATCTTCAGAAGTCTCTTAACTAGAGCCATCTTTTAGGCTATTTTTATTTTATTTTTAGTTTCTAAATCACCTATTTGTTACTCTTAGAGGATTTTACTGATGATCCAGCAGCTTTTCTTCCAGAAAGACTAAACACAGGGTCAAACAATTGACTGTAACTCTTGGCCCCCAACCTACTTCCCAAATCAATAATTTTATTATGCAAGGAAAATATTCCTAGTTCTAGCTCTGAGCATTTTAGTAGGAATGTCACAGTTCTCTTGGTAGTGGGAAAATTAGGATTTTATTATTAGCTCTTTCACTAACTAGATGTGTGCTTCTGGGTAAGTCACTTCTCCTTTGTAGGTCTGAGTTTCACTTGTATAAAGAGCAGGCTTGACTAGATAATACCTCAATATATTTCTAGTTCTGAAATTCTACAGTCTTAGGTAACAACAAAGATGCAATTAATTATGTTAGTTAGAAGTAGTAAGTGCTCATTTCCTGTTTAAAACAAGTAGACAAGGTACCCACTGCCTGTAAGCTCAAAGTAAAATCTTGACACAAATGTGCTTGACTTGCCCTTAAAAAACTGTAAATAATGAGAGCTCTATTCACTCTCTAGGTAAATAAATTTCATAGGCTAGAAAGGAAACTGGGAATGAACAGAAAGACAGAAATTGTTCATAGTTTCATTCCAAACATTTCTTCAAATAGGCCTCAAGAACTGACATTAAGAGTGACAGGTAAAGAAGAAAAGTGATAACTTATTAAATTGAGATCACGACTTTCCCTAACAACATCATGTGAACTTAAAGTCTCCCATTAAATCCCTGAGGAATAACATATTTGATGAGTCAGCTGAAGCTCAGGTAGAATATAGAAGCAAAAATCATCAAACTTTTTCTTTCTCTTGAAGCAGTGATTTGAGTTCTCTGAAAAGTGTTTGGATTCTTGAAAATGATGTGTGTGTTGTTTTGAGAAACATAAGTATTCTGAACACTGTTTTCAATACAGCAATACATGGCCAAGACTTTATTCAAATATCGTAAGTGACCAGATTAGATGTGACTTACCTTTAATTCCTGATTCTGGAGAAGGCTAAATTTTGTATATCCATTGAGTCTGGAAGTTCTAAGCTTAGGTAAGTCTAAAGGCAACTGGACATGGAGACCAAGTCTGGCACTAATATTTTGTGCAGACTGCATACAGAGGAGAAAAAACATGACTCAGCGTACAAAAACAGAGTAGGTCAAAGCTTCCATGCTAATTAACAATCTCTCTGACTGACACAGTAAGACTGCATCTTTAATAAAAAAAGAGTAGCACCCATTCCTTGGAGATTTTTTAAATTGTTGTATCTCTAATGAAACTTAAACTAAAAGGAAATTTAAAAACTCCTGGAAAGCAATGACAACAAAAAGAAAATCATCCTTTAGTTTTGTTGTTGTAGTTAGTTGATATATATATATACATATATATATATATATACATATATATATATGTATATGTATATATATATGTATATATATATATGTGTGTGTGCGTGTGTGTGTATATACATATATATACATATACATATATACATATACATATATACATATACATATATTTCTGGCTTCCAAAGACTTCTTAAAATCAGTCCTTTGCAAAGTTTATAAGTAGTTGAAGAATGCTTCTTTTTGTCCAGTTTTTAAACTGAATTTTAACAGGGAGTCACACAAAATTAGTTCTTTTATAAAGTAGACTATAAAGTGTATACTAACACTAGCTCATCACATAGTATGACTGATTAGTTCTATCACAATGGAAACAGTGCAATGAATTTACGTTAGCCTTAATATATACTTAAAAGCTCTTTATATTTTGTCTAATGACTATGGCAGCCATAAACCGTGGGTATATTCTTTTGCCAAACAATTATCTTATGTTTTTAAATAGTACACTTTATTAAGCAGTTGAGCATCAAATTAGTCAACTTCTATAGCAGATTAAATTAGTATCTGAGATATTTTAAGAGCATATTTTTCTCCTCCCTTTTTATGTTCTCTATTTACATTTTGACTACTTCTATGTGCATCAATTGTTCTTCACAATAAGTATTCACAGCAGTATTTTTTTGATAATGGAAAGTCAAGTAGGAATTATGGGGTACCATGAGTTAGAACTGAGTTACTTAAGTAGGTCTCCTGTGGAGGGGAGTGATAAAGATCAGTTCTGTGATTCAAGATGTAATCAGCTTCATGTAATTTGTACTGAACTTTTTTCTTTCCTAAACAATCAAACCTTGAAAGTATGAATTCGAGATATAGAAAAAATTGGGGGTTTAGTCACATTTAACAAATGTTTGTTGATGTGACTTGAATTTCAGGAGGACAGTGTCCAGTGCTTCATTTCTTTCAGGCAATCCACACAGCCATACAAAATTCCATACAAATGTGTCTCCTAACAATCATTACAAGGAATATTTTGTTTTATAATTTTGAGAATGAATAAAATACCAGGTTTTGAAATATATTTTCCTTCATTTGACCTTGTCACAAAATCTCTCTCTCTCTGTTTGTCTGTCTGTCTCTCTCTCTCCTCTCTCTCTTTCTCTCTCTCTCTCCTCCTCTTTCTTTTACCAATGATTTCTAGAGTGAAGTATATATCTACTATAAATTTTACTGTGTGACTGACTGTACGTGTGTGTATGTATGCATGTGTACGTATATGCGTGTGTATAAATATATACACATATATTTGATTTAATTTATTTTCATATTCTACCTGTTAGTGGTATATTTAATAATGAAATAAAATAAAACAAGCACAAAATAATGGATAAAATAACACTTTTCTTTGTCTTCCTCAGTTCCCCAGGTAATTTACTTTTTCTATAAGAGTAATTTCCCTAAACTATATGGCTTGAAAGTCACATGCGCTACAGTTCACTTCACTTTCTTCTGATATTTTTCTTATGTCTCCATTGATTATTCTCACCTACCTTGGTAATACTGTACCCCAGTTCCAGTTAGCCACTTAGAAGTCAGATTAAATTTGGCAAAAATATATTTAATTCAACGTTTTAGCAAATACAGATATATAGTCACTTCCTCCTGTACTTGGAGAGGATAATCACCCTTATACTATCTTAGTCTCTTAAAAATCGAAATGAATTCAAGCTTACACTTTAACTCAGTTTCTATATAGCATGGTGCTACAAAATTCCATGTTCAAATCCCTCTGAGCTTACATCCAAGCTACCTAATTTCTGAGGGCTTCACTATTAAACTTTTAGTAACATCAGTCTTAGAATTATTTTATTAAACATGATTTAGTTTTCAGTTCTCAACATTCATTTCCACAATAATTTGAATTCAAAATTTTCTCCCCATCTCTCTTCACCACCAACCCCAGGACAGAATGGACCTCACTCACTCCTTTCTACAGTCTGTCCTCCCCTCCATCATGCCTCCTTCTTCCATGTTCTTACCCTCTACTTTTCTCTATGACAAAATAGATTTCTATACCCCACTGAGTATACCCCACTGAGTATACATCTTATTTCCCACTTGCCTACTAAAGCAATTTGACATTCATTATTAAAACTTTGAGTTACATATTCTCTCCCTTGCTCCTTCCCCATCTATGCACGTTGAGAAAACAATCAATCCATTATAGGTCGTACATGTGTAGCCAGCAAAACATTTCTTAAATGGTCATGTTTCAAAAGACTAAGCACATTTCCCGCAGTCCTATCCTATCTTCAATTTATTCCATTATTTCCCTTGACCATCTGTCCTCCCACAATAGTTTGCCCCTGATTATGTCTTTCCCCAATTTCCTCACCTTTCTTTTATCTTCCCTCTCCTATCTTCTTCCTCCCTACCTTCCTGCAGGGTACAATAGATTTCGAAATGCAACTGAGGATGTGTTACTCCCTCCTTGAGCCAAATCTCATGAGAGTAAGACTGATTTCCTTTCATCTCCTTCCTCTTCCCTTCCAATGTAGAGCCTCTTTCTTACCTCTTTTGTGTGAAATGATTTACTACATTTTACCTCTCCCTTTCTCTTACTCCTCTCCTAGTACATTCCAGTTAACAGTAACTTTTTTAGGTATTCTCCCCTCATATTCAGCTCACTCTGTGCCCACTGTCTAATCTCTATCTATTCATATAGATTATATATATATATGATATGTATATATATATATAATATGTATATATATGCACACACACACATTCATATATAATCTATACATACATACCTGTGTGCATACACACTTTATATATATGTATATGTGTATATATGTATGTATATATATATATATATACACACACACTTTTACAAATATACATATAAACCTATACACACATATATACATGGATTCCAGGCTCTAAACATCGCACAGCCCAGCATGGGTTGCATAGCGCAGACAGGGCTGGAGCAGACCTCAGACTCTGAAACTTGGGCAGCTGCTGTGGTGTCCAGATTTCTCAACTCACAAACACCAAAGACAGATTCAAATGTCGATGAGAAAGATAATTCACCTGGGTGAGAGAGGAGGGTGGTCAGTTCCCAGTCCCAGACCCAGAGCACTTGCAAGCACTGCTGCAGCAGCAGTCATTTCCTGAGCTCTCACCCTACAGACCTTGGGGGAACTAACTGAGATTCTGATTTGGGCCTCTGTCAGGAAGATTCATAGGCAACTCAAATGACTGAACAATTAAACAGCTTCAATGAATTTTGTTTTCTTCGTGAGAGGTATCATGGTACAGTGAGAAAAGCAAAAGGATGAGAAAAATGATTTGATATTGGCTGATTAATGTTTTTCTAAATCAGTCTCATTTCTCTGCTTGAACAAGGCTTCTTACTTTTTTTCCACCTTTAGTCTTTCAGCATTTCTTGCCCTCTGGGTTACAGCACCATATGGCATCACAACCCAGATTTTAAGATGTGCTGTTCTAGAAAATGAGGATAATGCCTGTATTATATTACTGACATGATTCTGGTAAGGAAAATTACTTCTAAGATGCTTTAAAATTGTGAGAATTTATCAAGTTAAATTTCCTGCTCAGAATTCTTTTAAATGGTAAGTCAAAATTTTCTTCCTTTTCAGTTTTCCATTTTACTATACTCTTGATTAATCCATGTTTGTTACAAGTAGGAGAGGAGTCAAGGTGGATAACCTTTTTCAAAGTGAAATCTAATAGTCAATGACATTTTAACAAATTTATTTGTTTGTCTTGTTTTTTCTAAGCAGAGAATAGTTGCAATTGGAGGAAGAAATTTGTACATACACCATAAACTTATGAAGACAGCATTCCCTCACGGAATAATGTAGGAATTTTCCTCCAGGAGACTCTAGTTGAAGTGTAAGGGAAGTATCTAGGAGAAATTAAAACTGTTGGACAGGAAGGGGAGCACGGCCAAAATTATAGAGAAAATGTATCAACTAGACTGAACTCTCCCTGCCCCCCAAACTCCTTTGAGTAATTTTAAAAATAATGTCGAAAAATAATTCCTGGAACAGCAGAACCCAGAATAGAACAGGGTAAAATCATTCCCCAGCCAATGACAACTTCGAAGGTCAGCAGGAAATGTCTGTCACAGCAAAGAAAGAGTGAAGCACAGTCTGGCACAGGCCATGCACATGATGATCCAAACCCAGCAAACCAGGAGCAAGCCATGGGAGCCCCTGAATCAACAGCATGAGTAGGTGCTTCTGGAGCTCTCGGCCCAGAAACATTAAGTGAATCAAACAACTAGTCAGAAGGAGATTGCAGGGGTCTCTTTTGTAGCACAGAGAAATGAATCTGTTGCTGTGCCCATACTCTCATTTGAGTCACAGCCCTGGGTGTCAGTCTCAGGGAAGAAGAGCAAAGCTTGCATCCACAGTGGACTCTCCTCATAGTTCCAGGGCAGAAAGTAGTTCTTGTGGTCACTCACAGAAAAGAACAAAGACCAGGAAAGTAGTAAACACATCTCTTCTTAGATGATGCCACTTTGGTGAGAAATGAAAATTTACAGGTCACTAGACGTATCTCTGAAAACATGAGCACAAAACCCTTGAAGCTTGGTACAGTTCACCCTCCACTCTGAAAACAGAGCACTATCTTAATAAGAACTTAAAATTTTAGGTAATAGGTTGGGAAAATGAGCAGGCAATAGAAAAGAAACAATTATGACCATACAAAGTTACTATTTGTGATAAGAAAAATCAATCACTCAGAAGAAGGCAGTAAATTGAAAAAAAAAAAACCTCCTGCATCCAAAGCCTTCAAAAAAAATATGATTTACTCTCAGGCCATGGATGAGCTCAAAAAGAATTTTGAAAATCAAAGAAGAGACGTAAAGGAAATAATTTGGAAGAGGAATGAGAGTGATGCAAGAAAATAAGGAATAATGTGTCATCAGCATGGGAAAAGACACATACACACACACACACAAATACTTAAAAAGAAGAACACCTTAAAAAACAAAATAGGGCAAATCATAAAAGAGGTAAAAAAAGCTAGTGAGAAGAAAAATGCCTTAAAAAACAGAAATGGCCAAATGGAAAAGGAAGTACAAAAACTCACTGAAGCTCAGCAAAGAAAATAATTCCTTAAAATTAGAATTGATAGAGTATTCTGGGATGATATGGAACAGGTCAGAAAATTCCAAACTCTCCATGTTTTCCCTACCAAAAGACAAAATAGCAGTTCAGGAAGAGGTAGAAATAAGCAAGAGCTGGTTCAAAACAGTCCTCCAGGGACAATCAGAGAAGTAGGGAAGAAAATCCTGGGATTAAGTTTTGGTATCTGTGAAATAAAAATATCACAAAGCTAGTTCCAGTGAAACAGCAAGCCTTTGGACTAACTGGGTCGTGAAATAGCTTTGGCACCAGCCACAGGAATTTTCATCTTCTGTGTGGTGTGGGGATTTGGGAGCAGATATCACCGACTGTGGATATACAGCAGGGCAGAGTTCTTGGTAACCAGTTCCAGGACAGAAGGGAAAAACAAAAGAGAACCTGAAGCCAGAGGAGCCATCCCAAGTACCTCAGGAATAGAGGAGATTACAAATTGCTATAAAAATAATCTGACAAAGGATAAAAAAAATCCCACCATAGAAAATTAATATAGAGAAGACCAGGCTTCACTTTCGGAGGAGGATACTGAAGCAAAAAGAAAAAAAAAGTTCTAAGTTCTGCAAATTCTTTTTGGATAAGTTACCATTTTACTTTACTCTTTGGAGTAGGAAAGTCTTTTTTTTCTTCTGGTTCTGCTTACTTCGCTCAGCATCAGGTCTTATAAGTCTTTCCAAGTTTTTCTGCAATCCACCAGGTCATCATTTCTTATAGTCAAATAGCATTGCATTATATTTATATACCACAAATTGTGATTCCCCAAGTGACTGATGCACATCCTCTCAATTTCTATTTCTTTGACAGCACAAAAAGAGCTTCTATAAATATTTTGTACATGTGGGTCCTTTTCCATTTTTCATGATCTCTTTGGGATATAGAATTAGTATTGTTATAGCTGGATCAAAGGATATTCATAGTTTTATAGCCATTAGCCCTATTTTCTGACTCTTCTAATTTACTTATGGTATTACCTTTATGCCTAAATCATGTACCCATTTCAACTTCATCTTTGTATAGTGTGTGGGATGGCAATCTATGCCTAGTTTCTGCCATAATATTTTCCAGTTTTATCAGAAGTTATTACTATTGTAAATTTTTATACCAGAAATTAAGGTCTTTGAGTTTATCAATAGCGCATTACTATAGTCACTTACTGTATCAGGAATACCTAACCCATTTCATTGATCCACACCTCTGTTTCTTAGCCATTACCAAATAATGATGACTGCCACTTAATAATATAGTTTTAGGTCTGGGACAGCTAAGCCACCTTCCTTTACATTTTTTCATCAATTCCCTTGATATACTTGAATTTTGTTCTTCCAGATAAATTTCTCTATTATTTTTTCTAGCTCTATAAACTAATTTTTGGTAGTTTCCTATGACATCCAAAAAGTAAATTAATTTCGGTAAAATTATCATTTTATTATATTAACTCGATCTGCAAATGTACAATTGATATTTTCCAAGTTGTTTCTATCTGACTTTCTTTGTGCGCAAATTGTTTTTTCTGTTGTGTCTATATAGTTCCTGGGTTGTCCGGGACGTTATACACCCAAATATTTTGTATTGTATACAGTTATTTAAAATGGAATCTTTTTCTTATCTCTTACTGCTGGTCTTTTTTGGTTCATCCCCATTTACATTCAGAGTTGTGGTTACTAATTGTATATTTCCCTCCATTCTCTTTTTCCCCTGCTTATATTTTTCTCTCTCCTCTCTCCAGTTCTTTCTCACCAGCATTTTGCTTCTGATCATGCCCTCCCTCCATCTATCCTCCCTTCTGTCAGCTTCCCCCTTTACTTTCGCATTTCCACTCCTACTTCTTATAGTGCAAGATAAATTTTATATTCACCTGAGTTTCTGTGTTATTCCCACTTTGAGCCAAATCTGATGAGAGCAAGCTTCAAACAATGCTCATCCCCTCTCTCTTCTTTCCCTCTACTATAACAGGTCTTCTATTGCTCTTCCTGTAATGTATTTGCCTATTCTGTCTCTCCCAGTAACTCCCTTTTTTACCTTTCAATTTTTTTCTGTATCACCACTTCGCAGCCAACTTATAGCTACACCCTCCCTCTATGTATACTCCTTCTAACTTCCCTAGCAGAGATACAGTTTTTACAATTTACAAGTATCATTTTCCTGTGTAGGGAGTTAAGCAATTTCTCATACTGAATAAGTTTTTTTTCCCTTTGCTGCTTATTGTTTTATTCTTCTCTTGGGTCTTATATTGGAAGATTACTTTTTCTCTTCATCTCTGGTCCTTTCATCAGGAAAGTTTGAACACCCATCTCCTCCCCTTAAAGAATATGCTCAGTGCAATGGGTAGTTGATTCTTGATGGTAATCCAAGCTCATTTGTCTTATGGAAAATCACACTCCAAGTCCTCTCACCCTTTAATGTAGAAGCTACTAAGTCCTGTGCAATCCTCACTCTAACTTCCTGATATGATTTGAAAAGAGAGTAAGAACAGAATAAATAGGAGTGGGGTGAGGTGGGAGGAATATGACTGAAGGAACTATGGTGAGCAACAAATTGAAACAAGTGCCTTGATAAAGGTTTAATTTCTCAAACATGTAGAGAACTGAGTCAAATTGGAAAGTAAGGGGATGTCCATCAACTGGGGAGTCTGAATAAGTTGTGGTATGTGATTATGATGGAATATTATTGTATTAAAGCAAATTATGAGCAGTATGCTCTCAGAAAAAAAAAAAACCCTGAAAAACCTTACATGAACTGATGCAAAGTGAAATGTACCGTGTATAAAGTAACAACAATATTGTGAGATGATCAACTGTGAATGACTTTATTATTCTCAATAACACAATGACCTAAAACATTTCTTAAGGACTTACAATGAAAAATGCTATCTATCCCCAGAGAAAGAACTGATGCTTTCTGAATACAGGTATAAGCGTACTTTTGTTTTTACTTTCCTTATTTTTCATGAGGTAATTTTGTCTATGTTTTCTTTCACAGCATGAGTATTTTGAAAGTGTTTTGTATTACTTAAACATGCATCATCTAAATAGAGTCACGTGCCTTCCCAATGAAGAGCATGTTGGGGGAGGAAAGGAGAGTGTTTGGAATTCAAAGTTTTAAAAACTAATGCGAAAAATTGTTTTGAATTGTAACTGGGGAAAAATATAATACTAAAGTAAGAAGGAACTTCAGTCCATCATTTCTATTTTCTCAATCTGGTGCCAAATAGAGGAAGAATACTCCCCATAAATGTCTTCCTTTTCAATTCTTGAAGAAAGGAGTCAGCTAAGAAAGAGAAAAGGCAGGGACTCACTTGAGCTCTTTCAAATTCTTCCTGAGAAAGCTTTAACTAATATCACAGAACAAATTCGGGAGTGGGAGAATGCACAAAAGCACATGATTTTCCAGCCCAACACAACTTATGAGGTTGACAGGAAATGTCTGTCCACTAGAGGGAGGGGGGAGTGGAGCACAGTTCCACACAGTGCACAGTGTAGAGCAGGTTCCAGCAGACCATAGGCTTTGAGAGTGACTGAACCAGCAGAAGCAGGGACTGCTTATGGAGTTCTCAGCACACAGACAGTAAGAAGGTTAGACAACTTTTCAGAAGGAGATTGCAGGAATCTTTGGTAACAGTGGGGAATGACTCCGTTGCATTGCCCAAACTCAGATCCAGTTCACAATCCCAGTTCAAGAAGGAGAACTAGTACATTAGAGATTCTGGCAATAAGGGAGCTGTTCACACTCACAGGGTGGAAAAGAGTGGCTGTGGTCACTCACAGACCAGAGTATAGCATAGAAAAGGAGGCAACACACTTTTCCTCATATCATACTACCTCCGAAAATTGAAAACTTGCCACCCCTAACTGTACTTCTGAAAATAGCTGCACAGAATCCTTGAAGTTTGGGACAGTGGGCCCTTCACCCTCGAAGAGGAACTCTGTGATAGAAATGAGTTAGAAGTCACTAAACAAACAGAAAAATGAGAAAGCAATAGATACATAATTCAGACTATAGAAAGTTACTATCATGGTGAAGAAGACCAAAACACAAACTCAGAAGAAGACAACAAAGTTAAAACTGCAATATTTAAAATCGCAAAGAAAATATAAACTGACTTCAGGTCATAGAAGAGGCCAAAAAGCATTTAAAAATCAAGCGAGAGAAAAATTGGGAAGATAAATGAGAGTGATTCAAGAAAATCATGAAAAGTGAGTCAACAGCTTCGTAAAGTAGGCATAAAAAACTGAATAACACTTTAACCAAACAGAATAGCATAAATAGTAAAAGAGGGACAAAAATCCAGTGAGGGGAAAAATTTGAAAGGCAGAATTGGTCAAGTAGAAACAAAAGGTAAAGGAAAATTCATTGAGCAAAAGAACTCCTTAAAAAACATTGACTAAAAGATTGCAGAGTAGAAAGACACACCTGCACTAGACATTCCCCCACAGCTATCTGTAAAATAAAATGTCTGTAAAAATGACTCTAAAAGAATTTTAGAGCAGCAGAAGCCACAAAAGGACAGAGTGAAAAAAAGATTTCCTGTCCAAGGCAGCCTGGAATGCCAACAGGAAAGGTCCATTGCATGTAGCATGGAGCAGAGGGCAACACGAATATCTCAGCCCAGCCTTGCCACATGGCACCAACAGGAACAGGACCACAGCAGGAATATGGGGTGGAATCCCCAGTGGCAGCTGCGGTTCCCAGACCCCTCAACTCACAAATACAAAAAACAGCTTCAAAGGTCAGTGAGAAAGCTTTTTCACCTGGGTGATTAGGGAGCAGGGTCCTCTCCTAGCCCTGGCCCCAGGTGGTGGCAGTAGCAGCACCGTCCACTTTTGGAGCCTTCCACCTAAAGACCCTGGGGGAATTGAGCCACTGATCTGGGTCTCAGTCCTGAGTGACAGCCCTGGGGCGAGGAAGAGTGCTGGCATGGTGTAGTTGGTGGAGGCTCTGGGAAGGGAATTCTACTTGTAGATCCAGGGCAGAAAAGCTTTGGTAGGTCCCATACCAGAGCATTCTTCCTGACAAGGGACTCAAAAGTCAAGCAACTGGCTCAGTAAATGCAAAAAGAAAAAGGGAAAAAAATAAGAATATAGAAGGATACCTTCTAGGTGAACAGGTATTTTTTTTTTCCATTCCTTTGAATGAGGAAGAACAATGCATGCCATTAGAAGAAGACATAAGAGTCAAGGTTTCTATATACAAAACTACCAGAATAAACATGCAACTGTCTCAGACCATGGAAGAGCTCAAATAGGCAACAAAAATTTGTCTTTCCCTACAGAAAATTAGGAGGATATATATATATATATATTTTTATTTTATTTTGTAATGTTTAACAATCACTGTCATACAATTGCGATTTTATCCCTCCCCACCTACTCCCCACTACCCCCCTCCATCCCCACGAATGCATACAATTCTGTATAGATTCTACATATACTTTCCTATTGAGTATATTTTCACTATAGTCATGCTATGTAGTCAGACTAAGATAAATGAAAGAAATCGTATAACACATCAGAACATGATACACAAACACATACACATACACAAACATGATCTGCTACATTATGTGAGTGACTTCCATATTTCTCTCTCTGAGTGTGGCAGGAATTTTGCCTTGAGATCCTCCATTGGGATTTTTTTTTTTTTTTTGGTAAGAAGTTCTTGTGTTATTACAAAAATCTAAGTCTACCAGAAAAAACTCTCACACACTGTGGTTGTTGCTGTGCATAAAGTTCTCCTGGTTCTGCTCCTTTCACTCAGCATCAGGTCATATAAGTCCTTCCAGGCCTCTCTGAAGTCTTCTTGTTCATCATTTCTTATGGCACAATAGTACTCCATTACATTCATATACCATAATTTATTCAGCCATTCCCCAATTGATGGACATCCCCTTGACTTCCAGTTTTTGGCAACTACATAGAGTGCTGCTATAAATATTTTTGTACATGTGGGACCCTTTCCCATTTTTATGATCTCTTGGGGATATAGTCCTAGTAGCGATATTGCTGGGTCAAAGGGTATGCACATTTTTGTAGCCCTTTGGGCATAGTTCCAAATTGCTCTCCAGAATGGTTGGATGCGCTCGCAGCTCCACCAACAATGAATTAGTGTTCCAACTTTCCCACATCCTCTCCAGCATTTATCATTTTCTTGTTCTGTCATGTTTGCCAATCTTATAGGTGTGATGTGGTACCTCAGAGTTGTTTTGATTTGCATCTCTCTAACCAATAGTGATTTAGAGCATTTTTTCATATGATTATAGATAGCTTTAATTTCTTCCTCTGAAAATTGCCTGTTCATATCCTTTGACCATTTATCAATTGGGGAATGACTTGTATGATTATACATTTGGATCAGTTCTCTATATATTCTAGAAATGAGGCCTTTATCCCCGAGCTTAGCTGTAAAAATTCTTTCCCAATTTACTACATCCCTCCGGATTTTGGTTGCATTGGGTTTGGTTGTGCAAAAACTTCTCAGTTTAATGTAATCAAAGTTATCCATTTTGCATTTCATAATGCATTCTATCTCTCCTTTAGTAAAGAATTCTTCCCTTCTCCATAGATCTGATAAATACACTATTCCTTGCTTCTCCAGTTTATTCATGGTATCAATCTTTATACCTAAATCATGTACCCATTTGGACTTTATTCTTGTGTACGGTGTCAGGTATGGGTCTATGCCTAATTTCCGCCACACTGTTATCCAGTTTTCCCAGCAATTTTTGTCAAACAATGAGTTCTTATCCCAGAAGCTGGGGTCCTTGGGTTTATCAAACGGAAGGTTGCTATATTCCTTGCCTACTGCATCCTGAGTGCCAAGTCTATTCCACTTTTCTACCTCTCTGTTTCTTAGCCAATACCAAGTGGTTTTGATAATTGCTGCTTTATAGTACAGTTTGAGGACTGGTTGCGCTAGGCCACCTTCCCAAGCATTTCTTTTCATTAGTCCCTTTGATATTCTGGACCTTTTGTTTTTCCAAATGAATTTTGATATTATTTTGTCCAGCTCTAGAAAGTAATTGTCTGATAGTTTAATTGGTATGGCACTAAATAAGTGTATTAATTTGGGTAGAATTGTCATTTTTATTATATTAGCACGGCCTACCCATGAGCAACTAATGTTTTTCCACTTACTTAAATCTGACTTTATTTGTGCAAAAAGTGTCTTGTAATTCTGTTCATATAATCCCTGGGTTAGTTTTGGCAGGTAGACTCCTAAGTATTTTATACTTTCTACCCTAACTTTAAATGGGATTTCTCTTTCTATCTCTTGCTGTTGGACTTCGTTGCTAATATATAAGAATGCAGAAGATTTGTGTGGGTTTATTTTGTACCCTGCAACTTTGCCAAAGTTGTTTATTAATTCTAGTAATTTTTTACTTGAATCTCTGGGATTCTCTAGGTAAATCATCATATCATCTGCAAAGAGTGATAACTTAGTTTCTTCTTTGGCTATTTTAATTCCTTGGATATTTTTATCTTGTCTAATTGCTACAGCTAACCTTTCTAGTACCATATTAAATAATAGTGGTGATAATGGGCAACCTTGTTTCACCCCTGATCTTATTGGGAATGCATCTAGCTTATCCCCATTGCATGTAATGCTTGCTGAAGGTTTTAGATAGATACTGCTTATTATTTTATGGAAAGTTCCCTTTATTCCTACATTCTCCAATGTTTTTAGTAGGAATGGATGTTGTATTTTGTCAAAAGCTTTTTCTGCATCTATTGAGATAATCATGTGGTTTTTGTTAGCTTTGTTGTTGATGTGATCGATAATGCTAATAGTTTTCCTAATATTGAACCAGCCCTGTAGTCCTGGTATAAATCCTACCTGATCATAATGTATTAATCTCGTGATAAGATGCTGTATTCGTTTTGTTAGAATCTTATTTAAAATTTTTGCATCTATATTCATTAGGGAAATTGATCTATAATTTCCTTTCTCTGTTTTGTCTCTTCCTGGTTTGGGTAGCAAAACCATATTTGTATCATAGAAAGAATTTGGGAGGACTCCTTCTTCCCCAATTTTCAAGAATAGTGTATGTAGTATTGGAATTAACTGTTCTTTAAATGTTTGATAGAATTCACTTGTGAATCCATCTGGCCCTGGAGACTTTTTCCTAGGGAGTTCATTGATGGCTTGTTCAATTTCTTTTTCTGAGATGGGGTTGTTTAAGTATTCAACTTCCTCTTCTGTTAATCTGGGCAATTTGTATTTTTTAAAATATTCATCCATCTCGTTTAGATTATCGAATTTGTGGGCATAAAGTTGGGCAAAGTAGTTTCTAATTATTGTTTTAATTTCCTCCTCATTGGAGGTGAATTCACCCCTTTCATTTTTAATATTAGTAATTTGGTTTTCTTCTTTCTTTTTTTTAATCAGATTGACCAAAGGTTTATCAATTTTATTAGTTTTTTCAGAAAACCAACTATTGGTTTTATTTATTAATTCAATAGTTTTCTTAATTTCAATTTTATTAATCTCTCCTTTGGTTTTCAGTATTTCTAATTTGGTATTTACTTGGGGATTTTCAATTTGTTCTTTTTCTAGCTTTTTCAACTGCAAGCCTAAGTCATTGATCTCCTCTTTCTCTATTTTATTTATGTAAGCATTCAGAGATATAAAACTTCCCCTAATAACTGCTTTTGCAGTATCCCATAAGTTTGGTATGTTGTCTCACTATTGTCATTCTCTCGAATGAAATTGTTGATTGTTTCTATGATTTCTTCTTTAACCCAACCCTTCTTTAAAATTGGATTATTTAGTTTCCAATTGATTTTTGGTTTCTCTTTCCATGGCCTTTTCTTATATGTAATTTTTAATGCATTATGATCTGAAAAGGATGCATTGATTATCTCTACCTTTCTGTACTGGATTGTGAGATTTTTATGTCCCAGTACATGGTCAATTTTTGTAAATGTTCCATGTACCGCTGAGAAAAAAGTATATTCCTTTCTATTCCCATTTAATTTTCTCCAAAGATCTATCATATCTACCTTATCCAGAGTTTTATTTACCTCCTTAACCTCTTTCTTGTTTATTTTGAGGTTGGATTTATCGAGTTCAGAGAGGGGGAGATTGAGGGCCCCCACTACTATAGTTTTGCTATCAATTTCTTCCTTCAACTCCCCCAACCTCTCCTCTAAGAATCTGGATGCTATACCACTTGGAGCATACATGTTTAGTAATGATATTGCTTCATTGTCTATGGTGCCTTTTAGCAGGATATAGTTTCCATCCTTATCCCTTTTGATTAGATCTATTTCTGCTTTTGCTTTCTCTGAGATTAGGATTGCTACTCCTGCCTTTCTTACATGAGCTGAAGCACAATATATTCTGCTCCATCTTTTGACCTTTATCCTATGTGTATCCCCCCGTTTCAAATGTGTTTCTTGTAAGCAGCATATTGTTGGATTATGGCTTTTAATCCATTCTGCTATCCGTCTCCGTTTTATGGGAGAGTTCATTCCATTCACATTCACAGTTATGATTACCATCTGTGTATTTCCCTCCAACCTCTTTCCCACCATTTGTGCTTTTAGCTCTCCCGTCTCCCTTCCCCTCCTCAATAGTATTCACTTTTCTCCCCCTCCTCCTGCAGCCTTCCCCTCCTTCTTTTGACCCCCCTCCCTTTTAGTCCCCTTTACTCTTATTGCTTCTTTCCTCCCTTTTAGCCACCCTCCCCTTTCTTCCCCCTTCCCCTCCTACTACCTATAGAGCTAGTTAGGCTTATCTACTTAAGATTATTGTTCCCTCCTTTGAACAAATCAGATGAGAGTACCTCTCAAACAATGCTCATCTCCCTCCCCTCCTTCCCTCTACTATAGTTTTGTACTTCTTCCTGTGATATAATTTGCCATTTTCTGCTTCCCCCTTTCCACACCTCCTATTACATTCCCTTCTCATACTTAAATCATATTTTTGACATGACATCATTTACTTTATGCCCGTTCCCTCTACATATATCCCTTTTATCATAATAGCTGCACAGTTCTCAAGATTAACAGGTATCATCTTCCCTTATAGGGAGGTAAACAGTTTGCCCTAATTGAGTAGCAAGTTTTTGTTTTTGTTTTTTCCCCTCTGTTTACCTTTTTATGATTCTCTGGAGACCTGCATTTGAAGAACAAATTGTCTATTGAGTTCTGGTGTTTTGGTCAGGAAGCTCTGGAAATCCCTTATTTCGTTGAATGACTTTCTCCTTGCCTGAAATGTTATGCTGAACTTTGCTGGGTAGTTGATCCTTTGTTGAAGTCCCAACTCCTTTGCCTTACGGAATATTGGGTTCCAATTCTTTTGATCTTTTAATGTAGAAGCTGCAAGGTCCTGTGTGATCCTGACAGTGTGTCCTTGACATTTGAATTGTTTCTTTCTGGCTGCTTGTAGTATTTTCTCCTTCACTAGATAGCTCTGGAATTTGGCAACGATATTTCTTGGGGTTTTGAGTTTGGGATCCCTTTCGGGAGGGGAACGGTGGATTCTTTCGATGACTATTTTGCCCTCTGAGTCCAGTACTTCTGGACAGTTTTCCTTGATGATTTCCTGGAAGATATTGTCCAGACTCTTTTCTTCATCATGGGTTTCTGGCAGGCCAATAATTCTTAGATGTTCTCTCCTGGATCTATTTTCCAGGTCAGTTGTTTTTCCAATTAAGTATTTTACATTTTCTTCTATCTTTTCATTCTTTAGATTTTGTTTGACTGATTCTTGTTGCCTCATTGAGTCATTAGTTTCTACTTGCCCAATTCTAATCTTCATCGTAGTGTTTTCTTCAGTTAGCTTTTCCATCTCCTTTTCCATCTGACCAATTTTTCCCTTTAAGGAGCTATTTTCTCCATTTAATTTTTGTACTTCTTTTTCCAATCGACCAATTTTCCCAGTTAGGTTTTGGGTTTCCTTTTCCATCTGATCTATTTTCCCAATTAGGTTTTGGGTTTCCTTCTCCATTTGATTAGCTCTTCCTTTTAGGGAATTATTCTCTCCAGTTAGTTTTTGAACTTCCTTTTCCATTTCTTCAATTTTCTTTTTCAGGGTGATGTTCTCATCAGTGAATTCTTTTTTTATAGTTTTAAAATCATTGGCCAGTTTTTCTTTTATATCCTTCTTCAGATGTTCCAGGTAATCTAGTTGTGCTTGCGAGAAATTCATAGTCCCATCTGAGGTTTCATATGGAAGTACAGTCTCAGCTCTGACCTCTTTGGTGTTTGTGTTTTGGTCCTTATCCCCATAGAAAGATTCTATGGTTTTTTCACTTTTCGTCTGCTTTTTCGGATTCATGATGTTGGCTGAGTGTTGTAGCTTTTGGTTCTTTCAGTCAGAAGGTACAGATCTTTAAGTTGAGCTGACGTGTGTCTAGGCTAAAAGCAGGCTTTTGTTTTTTGTTTCCCAGATCAACCCTGGGGTTAGCTTGTTAGGTGTGTGGGAGGTGTGGTCTGGTCTCAGGATATCTCCTCAGCTGACTTGAGGCAAAGGCAAGGTCAGGGGATGGTGATCCCAGCTTCCCTATTGTCTTCCCTTTTCCCCTGGAGGGCTGGGGCACGCCTAGAAGCTAACACGTGTTCCCGCCCCTCCTGGGCCTCGTCTCCCAGCTCTGAGGCTTGCCTGGGTCTCAGTGCGAATTTTCTCTGCCCTGGGTCCTCTGTCCCTCCAGATCGCCTCCACCACAGTAGGAAAAATCCCCTTTTGCCACTTTTCCAGCCTCTGGTGTTATGAGACCACCCGCCCCCTTCTGCTGTTCCCGCTGATCCAGGATTAATCTGGGGAAGAATGTTATGGTTCCCTCACGGTCATCAGGGGGGAGGAGAGAGCACTTACTGATCACTCTGCCATCCCAATTCCTGGAAGTTCAAGTAGTGACCCACCGAAGTCCGTCTTCAGGCTGAAGATTTCAAGGGCAGCTGCACTGATGTCTGGCACTCAGCGGCTCTCATCGGCTCGGCCTGGCTTATCTCCTGCTCCGCTGGTCTCGCCTGCCACTCTCGGGCTCCTCTGGTCCCCTCCACCCTGCCGCGCTGACCGCGCTGCGCTGTGCGCCGGGGTCTTACCCCCGCGGAACAGATCCCTCCCGTGGACCCTCTGGTCCAGCCTGGGCTCCGAATCCGTCAAAGTCTGTCACCCACTGGATTCTACACCTCCAAAGTCTGGTCAGACTCTCCCCCCAGAGATATCCAGAGGAGTTTTTCCAGGAGCTTAGGTGAGTCGTTGCTTTCACTCCGCCATCTTGGCTCCGCCCCTCTAGGAGGATATATTATTAGTCTTTTTAAATAATGGGAATATCTTTCCCATCCATCAACAGGCTCATGTGACCTGCTTGAGTCACATGGAAGCCTTAGTAACATAAGCCTATGATGAGAGGAGCTTCCCTAATGTGTGTAAAAAGGAGTGGAGCAGGAAGGATGGAGCAGAACTGACAGAAAGTTGGTCACGCTGGTGGAGAGAGAGAAAACAGGCAGAGGGCTATGAATCTTTGTTTGTTGGAAGGCCTAGCAGCGGTAAGGCTTGTGGATGGTGGCGCCTCTTGCATTGTTATTGTGTAGAGATTTCTCTGTTGCTATGATAGATTTTGTGTTTCTGGTATTGGGATTCAGCTTTCTGGTGTTTAAATAAATATTTTCGTTCTGTCTTCCATGTGAAGAGTCTTTTATGTTTTGCGACTCAGAATTATGTCGATATATTCATAGCCACCATTGGCACTGTGAATATCACGTTTGTGCTACAGAGGGGAAAATGATAAAAGAAGAGTGTAGGACTGATAGAAAAGAATGCACATTGGGGGACTTTATAGTCAGAAATAAAAATTTTTGAGGAGGGACAGAGTTAAAAGAGAGAGACAGAAAGTAGAATAAACTGGTGGAAAATAATATGGAGGGAAATAGTATTAGCAGTCATAGCTGAAAGAATTTTGCAACATATTTCTTTAATAAAGGTTTCAGTTCTCAAATGTATGGAGAACTGAGTTAAGCTTACAAAAATAGGAGCCATTCCACAATAGACAAATGGTAAAAAGACATGAGCAGGTAGTTTTCATATGAAATATTCAAAGATATCTATAGATTTATGAAAGAATCCTCTAAAGCACTAATGACTAAGAAATGCAAATTAAAGCATCCCTGACATACAACCTCAAACCTATCAAATTTGCTAATAGGAAAGAAATGGAAAATGGCAAATATTGGAACGGATGTCTGAAAATTGAGACACTAATGCACTGTTGGTGGGGTTTGAAATGATCCAATCATTTTGGAGAGCAATTTAGAAGTATGCTCAAAGGACATGAAAACCACCACTGGTTGTACATCTCAAAAGAAATTTTATGAAACGGAAAAAGGTACATATGTAAAAAAAAAATATTGGTAGCAGCTCTTTTCTAGTGTCAAAGAATTGGAAATTGAAGGGATACCCATTAATTGGGAAATGGCAGAACAATTAGTATTATATTACTATGATAAAATATTGTTATGCTCTATGAAATGACTACCAGAATGCTCTAGGAAATATCTACAAAGACTTAGAGAACTCATACCACGTGAAATGAACATAACCAGAAGTACATTATATGTGGCAGCAGCAATATTTTATCATTATCAACTGTGAGTGAATTAGCTATTCTTCGAATTACAATGATCTAAGACAACTCTGAAGGATGAAAATTTAAAAATTCTATATATTTACAGAGAAAAAACTGATGGAGTCTGAATACAGATCAAAGCAAACTTTGAGAAAAAATTTAAATTTTTTCTTGAGGTTTATTTTTATCTTTTTCTTCACAACGTGCCTAATATGAAAATTCTGTGAATGAATATATATATATATATATATATATATGTATGTATGTATATTCATGTATATGTATATATACACATATACATTTGTATATATACAAATATATGTGTGTGTGTGTGTGTGTGTATATATATATATATATATATATATATATATATATATATATATATATATATATATATATATATATATATATATATATATGTGTGTGTGTGTGTGTGTGTGTGTGTGTGTGTGTAATTGCTTGCTTTCTCAATGAGACACAAGGGAAAGGGGAGAGAAAATTTGAAACTCAAAAATTTTAAAAAGAAATTTTAAAAATTATTTTCACATGAAATTGTGGAAAAATCACAATACTAAACAAATATTTTAAAAATAAGTATTCCTGTCACTTACTTCCTGAGTCATCTCTTCTTCATGATAAATATTATCAATTCCTTCAACCAATTTTCATGTATCCAGAACCTGAGACTCTTCATTCCCCTATTTAATTTCCTTTGGAAACTCTTCACTTATTAAAAATTCTTTCTAACGTTTTCCTCCCAGAGTAACAATACCAATTAATAAACCCACTACCAACATCACCACTACAACCAATAACTAAAATTATGCTGTCCTTCAAGGCTGAAAAACACTTTGCATATATCATGTCATCATCTTCACATAGCAGCAAATGAGATAACGGCTAATATTATCCCAATTTTGTAGATGAGGAAACATAGGTTAATTGTGAGAGAAGTTGAATGATTTGTTCAAGGTTACACAGTTTCTCTGAGGCAAGCCTCAAACTCTGGCTTTCCTTATTATATGTCAATGCTCTCTCTACTTAAAAAACCTAGCTACCTTCACCAGATAAATACACTTCCCCAGATAATATTTGGTGTGGCCAAAGTCAGTATCTCCTGACTATTCTTTAAATATATGTCTTTATTTTGGCAGCTTAATATTACAAAAGTTTTAAGGTAGTTCTTTTCTGTGGTGATAAAGAATTGAAAATTGAGGGGATATAAATCAATTGGAAATAACTAAAAAAAGTTGTACTATGTAATTTTGATGCAATATTAATGAGTCATAGGTAATGACAACCAGGATAGTTTCATAAAAAGTTCAGGAAGACGTATTTGAATTGATGCAAATTAAAGAGAGCACAACTAGCAGAATATTGCAAAAAGTAAGAGCAATATTATAAGAGTCACCACCTGTGAAAGACTTGTTTATTGTGATCAAGACAGTGATGTAAAACAACAAAAAAGATGAAAAATTCTATGCACCTCCAGAGAGAGAACTAATGAACTTGAATGTAGTGAAGCATACTTTTTCCATGTCTTTTTTTATTAATTGTTTGTATTTATTTTCAGTGTTCTACAATAACTACCATATAACTTAGATTATTATTTTCTCCTGCCTCACCTCTACTTCTTCCCTCCCTCCTGGAGACGGCATACAATTTTGTATAGGTTCTACACATACATTCCAATTAAATACATTTACATTTTCACTATAGTCATGCTGTGTTGAAGAATTAAAACGAGTGGGAGAAATCATCTAATAAACCACAATGCAATACTCACACACAAATGATCTGCTACATTCTGCGATTGAATTCCATAGTTCTTTCTCTGGATGTGGAAGGCATGTTGCCTTGGAAGACCATAGGGAATTTTTTTAAGTGCTTGGATTGCAATGAAGTTCCAAGTCTACCACAAAAAAACTCCCACACACTGTGGTCGTTGCTGTGCACAAAGTTCTCCTAGTTCTGCTCATTTCACTCAGTATCAGATCATATAAGTCTTGCATGCCTCTCTGAAGTCTTCCTGTTCATAATTTCTTATAGAAGAATAGTATTCCATTACATTCGTATACCATAATTTATTCAGCCATTCCCCAATTGATGGGCATCCCCTTGATTTACAGTTTTTCGCCACCACAAACAGTGCTGCTATAAATATTTTTCTACATGTAGGACCCTTTCCCATTTTTATGATCTCTTGGGGGTACAGTCCTAGAAGCGTTATTGCTGGGTCAAAGGGTATGCATACTTTTCTAGTCCTTTGAAGATAGTTCCAAATTTCTCTCCAGAATGGTTGGATCAGCTCACAGCTCCACCAACAGTGTATTAGTGTTCCAACTCACCCACATCCTCGCCAATATTTATCATCTTCCTGTTCTGTCATGTTTGTCAATCTGATAGACGTGATGTGGTACCGCAGAGATGTTTTGATTTGCATCTCTCTAATCAAAAGTGATTTAAAGCATTTTTTCATGTGACTATTGATATCTTTAATTTCTTCCTCTGAAAATTGCCTATTCATACCCTTTGACCATTTATTAATTGGGGAATGACCTGTATTTTTGTACATTTGACTCAATTCTCTATATATTCACTAAAATTACAAACATTCTTTCCCAGTTTTCTGCTTCCCCCTAATGCTGGTTGCATTGGATTTGGCTGTGCAAAAACTTCTCAGTTTAATGTAATCAAAATTATCCATCTTGCATTTCATAATACTTTCTATCTCTTCTTTAGTCAAAAATTCTTCCCTTCTCCATAAATCCCATAAATATACTATTCCTTGCTCCACCAATTTGTCCATAGTGTCCCTCTTTATACCCTGATCATATACTATTTGGATTTTATTCTTATGTATGGTGTCAGGCATTGATCTATGCCTAGTTTTCTCCACACTTTTATCAATTTTCCCAGCAGTTTTTGTCGAAGTGAGTTCTAATCCCAGAAGCTGGGGTCCTTGGGTCCTTCTGTCCTTTCTTTTAGCATAACAGTATTCCATTATATTCATATACCACAACTTATTCAGTCATTCCAAAACTGATTGTCATCACCTCAATTTTCAGTTCTTGGCCACCACAAAAAGAGCTGTCATAAATAGTTTTGTATATGTGGGTCTGTTTCCCATTTTTTTTTTTACTCATTGGGATGCAGTCCTAGAAGCAGTATTGCTGGGTCAAGGGGTATGTACATTTTTATAACCTTTTGGTAATAGTTTCAAATTTCTTTCTGGAAGGTTGGATCAGTTTATAGCTTCAACAATGAGTCTGCCAGGCCTAGAGTCCTGAGGGCTACCCGAGTCTTACCTTACCTCTATCGCAGGTCTTCGGCTGGCCAAACCGGATAAACGTATGAGAGAAGAGACTTTCCAGAGTCGAACAAGGGTTAAGCTTTATTCAGGGTCCTGGTTACAAGTGCGAGGGAAATTCTTCCTTAGGAGGGAGCGAGGAATCTCCCAAGGAGGCAAAGATCTTACGGTAAGAGATTGGAAGTAGAAGTGTAAGTGGGGAGAGAGGGGGAGGGGAGAGAAGAAAGAGGAAAAGCGGAGCCTTGTGTCCTCACACGTGGCCCCTCCGCCCAAGAGCGCTTTCAGGCTTTCCTGATCCTACTTAAGCTCTCCAGCTGTATAGTTTGCATCTGAATACCGTGCTGTTAGATAACAATAGTGTGTCCAGATCCGGGACAATCTCGAGGGCGGGGAGAGCTCTCTCCCATCACGTCTCTCATGGGAAGAGGCGGAAATACACGAGATAGCTTGTTTCACCTCGATTCCCAGTCGTTTTCCTGGGGGACCTTGTGAGAACTCTAAGATTTAGAAGTTCCCACCTTTACCCGCCCAAGAGTGTCCACATGGAATTGAGCTTCCATCCCCAGCATGAGTCAGTGTTCCAACTCTCCCACATCTTCTCCAAAATGTATAATTTTCCTGTTTTGTCATGTTAGCCAATCTGATAGGTGTGATGTAGTACCCCAGAGTTATTATGAGGGCTATTATGAACAATGCCCAAAGGGGTATAAAAATGTGCATAACCTTTGACCCAGCAATAACACTTCTAGGGCTGTATCTGAAAGAAATCACCAAAATGGAAAAAGGACCCACAAGTACATAAATATTTATATCAGTTCTATTCGTAGTGGCCAAGAACTGGAAATGGTGGGGTTGCCCGTCAATTGGGGAATGATTGAACATGTTGAGGTATTTTAATATAGTGGAATACTATTGTGCCATCAGAAATGATGAACAGGCAAACTTAAAGAAAATCTGCAAAGACTTATATGAACTGAAGCTGAGTGAAATGAGCAGAACCAGGTCAAAACTGTGCACAGTAACAGCTACAGTTCGTGAAGACTGCTTTTGATAGACTTAGTCCTTCTAAGCAATGAATGACCCAGCACTTTTCCAAAGATCTCATAATGGAACATGCCATCCACATCCAGAGAAAGTACTATGGATTTGCATTACAGAGTGAAGCAGACTCTTTTCTCTTGAATTTGTTTTGTTTCCTTTCTCATGGTTTCTTCTATTCATTATAATTCTTCTATGCAACATGACTAATGTGAAAATGTTTTTAGTAGGAATGGATGTATAGAGTCCATATCAGACTGCTTACTGTCTTGGGGAAGACGGAGAAAATTTAACATTTATTGAAGTGAATATTGAAAACTGAAAGTAAATAAATATTTGAGTAAAATTTTTAAAAAAAACTGAAACGTGAAATTTAGAAAAATACATTGTTTAATTTTTGTGCAAAATGGGGAAGTATGCAATGAAATATATAAAATATATTTTAAAATGCAAATAAAGAAGTTCTGCACTTTTTTGTATTTTGAATATATCCTGGTTCATGCCTGGATATTTGACTAAGATTTTCCTAAAATGTGAGAGAATGGTCTCTCAGGGTTCTGAGTCTGGGCAAGCAGAAAAGT
This sequence comes from Notamacropus eugenii, assembly GCF_028372415.1. Lineage (NCBI taxonomy): Eukaryota > Metazoa > Chordata > Mammalia > Diprotodontia > Macropodidae > Notamacropus > Notamacropus eugenii. The sequence continues at coordinate 132,844,910 of NC_092873.1, read as the reverse complement.
TGTTCACAGCTTGGGACAGATCTATATTTTTCTATCTTTTAGCTTCCAAAGAGCTTTGAAATAGATGGATCCTTTTTCCAATTTAAAATTTAAAAAAGAAAACTCAAAGACTCTTTTCCTTTCTCAGCCATGTAGCTTTGAGTAATAATTCTCTCCATCAATAAGAAAATTCAAAAGTAATTACCAAGACATGAACGTTAGGTTACATGTGAAATTTCAGAATTCCTGTTCAGTCTTTTTAAATAGTTCTTTGTGTTTATGGAAATTTATGCAAGTAAAACAATAAATATAGAAAGATGAAATTTTATGTAAATTGCCATTGAAGACACATATCTTCTAACCTGTCTTCTCCATAACAAAAAAAAAAAACAAAACAGAATGCTGTTTTCATGTTATTTCAAGGATCTTTTCTTTAAATTGTTTAAAACGATAGTTAAAGGAACAGATTGCATAAGGTCTGCTATTCATTTAGGAGAAAATATATTTAACAGTTAGACATGGAAGGAATGACTCATTTGCCTTTCTGGAACTATGATGAATTGTTCTATTGAGGAAATGTTAAATGTTAGGCTTCATGAATAAGAAAAAATATTTTTTTCATGAAATGATGAAATCGGAATTATGTTTTTGAAATGATATTATTGACCATAGGAAAAAAGTATTCCCTGATGTAGAATGATTTATGAGAAGAAATTACTATTAAGGGAAACAGAGATATTGTTGCAATTATCAAAGCACTCTTTTACTTTATTAATCTTCAAAGTGAAAATAATCTATTAATTCTAAAACTCCATATGGAATTGGGTTATTAAGGAAATACATTTTCACCCTGAGATTTTATAAAGAATTCTTTCTCTTATTCTGTGCACTAATTAATGAATTACAATATTCTCAACTAATTGGATGTTCTTCATTAGCATGAATATCAATTAAGATTTTTTTTTTTCCCAGAGGAAATAATATCCATGCTACTGCTACAGGTCACTTGACACAGAGGTGGTGGTAATTATGAAAGCTGAATTTCATACACACTGGCTCTCTGCAGTGTTATGTATTTTCAAGAAAATATGAAAGGCAGTATCCTTAATTTCACAGTCTTTAGTTAAAAAAAAGACATAACTATATAGATGATAATTAATATTTGATGTTAATAAAGCTACACTGCACCTTTTGTATGAACACCAAAAAACAACTAAGTTTGCTTTAACCTCTGTGCCACTTTATACATGAATAGATTAGTGATCACTGACAGCCTATAAAATGTTTTTAAATAGTTGTTTTTAAATTATAACCTACCGAATTTTAAGGCTCTATGACATAAGCATAGTAGATCCTTCAGCAACGTACAGTTACAGTGGGTGTTAAAATTTCATATTATTTCACAAGTGAATGAGATATAACATGAGCATGAAAGAATAAATTGGTCAGTCAAACATTTATTGAGCACTTCTTACTGCCAGGTACTGTAACAAAAAGTAGGTTCACAAAGAGAGAGGGGGGCAGACTCCTAGTTGTTCCCTGAAATAATTAAAGTGTTCACATCCTAATGGGGATGACAACATAAGAACTAATGTACATAAAAGATAGAAACAGTGTGAGTAGAAACTTTTCCTCATACTACTGGTGAATGGGGCTGCTTAGAATATTGAATTCAACTTTAACATGCACTGTGCATCCTTCTCCTTGTGCAGGGAAAAAACCAGTAGTAAAGTTTGCTCGAACTGGGAATATGTGAAGAAGAATATGCAGTCTGGAAAGGTAGTCTAGAGCCATGTAATGAATGACTTTAAATGTCAACTGAATTTCTATATATCCTGATGACAACTGTAAAATACCTAAGTTTCTTTAGGAGAATTCCATGTTCAGACATGTACTTTACGAAAACAGATTGACATCTAGGTGTAAAATGGACTAAAATGAATAAGACGTAGAGAGACTAATTGAGAAGACTAGTCCAATAATCCAGATAAGAGATGATGAAAGACTTGGCATTGTGGTACATGTCTGTAAAATTTGCTTCTGAGGAGGCTGAGTCTAGAGGATCTCTTGAGCCCCAAAGGTTTAAACTGCAATGGGCTGAGTCTGTGGTGTCAAACTCAAATAGAAATATATCCCATAGGTCAGATATTGGTGTACAAAATTACTAAATAACTTTATCTATGTTGCATTGTATTTTTAGTAATTTTGTTAAACATTTACCAGTAATATTTTTAGTCTGGTTTCACTCAGGAAATCTGTGAGCTATTGCCAGAAGTTTGACACTTCTGGGTTAAACCAATAAAATATCTGTAGTAAGTCTGGCACAAATATGTTGAGCTGTGAGATCAAGAGTCATAAAGCTGCTTAGGGAGGGATAAACTACCTTAGGTCAGAAATGGAGCAGGTTTAATTTTTGTGCTGATCAGTTCAGAACTGAACAACAATGGTTTTAGTGAGAAAGGTACAAATGTAAAAAAAATGATGAAGAGCCAAAAAAAAAAAAAAAAATAAAGACAACCCAACTGATTTTATATGGATGGAAAGAATGAATAAGAAGGAAGAGTACAGTCTGATCCTAAAGATGGAAAGTTAAATGACAGAAAGAATGGTGGTACTCTCAGCACAGACAAGAAAATTAGGAAGGAGTGTAGGGGAAGGTTTTTTTTTTAGGGGTGGGATGGGGAGGAGAAAGATGATTTCTGTATTTCACGTGTTGAATTTAAGACATCTGTGAGCTATATAGTTTTAAATGACCAATGTGTTTGCTGATGTTGGAACTTGAATTTAACGGAGGGATGTAGTTTTGGAAGACATCTGCATACAAACTAATGAATACATGGTAGCTGAAGTAAAATTAAAGCACCTTCTTACTGGTATTTAGGGATCTTCCTTTTATATAGCTATATTTCCAGGTTTATCTTCCATCATCCCCTCCATACATCCTTCATACTACCCAAACTACACCAGTTTACAAATTTCCTCAGCACTTTATCTGTTCTACACTTTTATTTGGTTACTTACCCTGGTTGACATCCCTTCCCTACTATTTTGGCCTCTTAACATCTCGGATATTTTAGATAACAAAAGCTAGCTTATAAATGAGTCATTATTAATGTTTTAAGTAAAGTGTTTTAAGTGAAGATGCTTAAAGAAACTCTTATGCAAAAATGATAATCCCTACTATGTTATTCTATGTGTACTCTTAAATCCCTGTTCTACTTCATCTGATTAAGTGACTTCTTTAGAACTGGAATTATGCATTTTGATTCCAATTTTCTGAGGAACGGAGTTCTCTCCCAGAACTTCAGCTCCCATAAAGGAATGCCTAACACATGCTATCAAGCTTCCTGAATCTCAGTCCAAACCTCTACTATGTTTACCTGAACCAGATAGAGTTTACTTCTTCATTCTTTTAACCATTTTCCAAGACTTTCATTTACTACCTGCAATGACTTTCCCAAGGTCTTAGATAAAACTGTAGGACTTGCACTTATCATCTGCTTCCTGATCTTTCTCAAATGCCACCTAACCATTGAGAACTGCAGGAATAATCTTTTCTGATTACCTTCTCCATTCAGGTAGTGCTATCTGATTTTGGTTCTACCATTTGATATCTTCATTCTTGACCCCTAACTGATTCCAAACATTCTAAAAAGAGTAATATTTAATTTTGTGTTGACCCTTACACTAGACCATATTTTATTGGCTTTTTTTTGGAGGATGATATGGGAGTCAGATGTCATGGAAGGGAATAGGGTAAAAGTTGTAACATAGTTGTAGATTTATAAAGTAATTCGTAGGTGCGGAGCCAAGATGGCGGAGTAGAAAGACGCAAATAGACATAGCTCTGAACCCACAACCAATACAACATCTTTATAAAGTAAGTCAGGGCGAATTCTGGAGCAGTGAGGCCACAGAACAGTGGAGCAAAGGAGATTTCTGTTCCAGGGGGACCTGCAAACCTCTTGCAAAAGGTCCGTCACGCTGCAGACGTGGAGCCCAGCCCAGGCCTGCCGCGGCCGCGGCACCGAGAGGAACAGATCCGAGCAGGCTTCAGGTACAGGATCTCCAGCGGCCGCACAAGTCCCTCCACCCACAGGTGATGGGGGTCGGTGAGAGAGTGTCTTTGGTGGGTCGAGAGGGGAGTGGGGTGCCCCCATAACTCAGGCCCCCTAGGGAGGCAGAAGCTGAGAGGCAGGGGCAGAGCAGGGCTCCCCAAGCAGGCAGGAGCCTGGATCCATTGTTGAAGGTCTGTGCATAAACCCCCTGAGGGAACTGAGCCTGAGAGGCAGCCCTGCCCCAAACCTCAGCACATGAACTTTATCTCACACTGAATAGCAGCCCTGCCCCTGCCTAAAGTCCTGAGGCTGGGAAGCAACATTTGAGTCTCAGACCCCAAGCACTGGCTGCGAGGATCCAGAGGCGAGGTGGGTGTGAGGAGAATATTCAGAGGTCAAGTCACTGGCTGGGAAAATGCCCAGAAAAGGGAAAAAAACCAAGACTATAGAGGGTTACTTTCTTGGTGAACAGGTTTCTCCTCCCCTCCTTTCTGATGAGGAAGAGCAGTGCTCACCATCAGGGAAAGACACGGAAGTCAGTGCTTCTGTCTCCCAGCCCACTCAATGGGATCAGACCATGGAAAAGCTCAAAAAGAGCTCAGAAAATTTTGAAAATTATGTTAGAGGACTGGAGGAAAAACTGGAAAGAGTAACCAAAGACATGCAAGCAAAGTATGAACAGCAGATCAGCCCTGCTAAAGGAGACCCAAAAAAATGCTGAAGAAAATAACACCTTGAAAAATAGGCTAACTCAATTGGCAAAGGAGGTTCAAGAAGCCAATGAGGAGAAGAATGCTTTCAAAAGCAGAATTAGCCAGATGGAAAAGGAGATTCAAAAGCTCACTGAAGAAAATAGTTCTTTCAAAATTAGAATGGAACAGATGGAGGCTAATGACTTTATGAGAAACCAAGAAATCACAAAACAAAACCAAAAGAATGAAAAAATGGAAGATAATGTGAAATATCTCATTGGAAAAACAATTGACTTGGAAAATAGATCCAGGAGATACAATTTAAAAATTATGGGACTATCTGAAAGCCATGATCAAACAAAGAGGCTAGACATCATCTTTCATGAAATTATCAAGGAAAACTGCCCTGAGATTCTAGAACCAGAGAGCAAAATAAATATTCAAGGAATCCACAGAACACCGCCTGAAAGAGATTCAAAAAGAGAAACTCCTAGGAACATTGTGGCCAAATTCCAGAGTTCCCAGGTCAAGGAGAAAATATTGCAAGCAGCTAGAAAGAAACAATTCAAGTATTGTGGAAATATAATCAGGACAACACAAGACCTAGCAGCTCCTACGTTAAGGGATCGAAGGGCATGGAACAGGATATTCCAGAAGTCAAAGGAACTAGGACTAAAACCTAGAATCACCTACCCAGCAAAACTGAGTATAATACTTCAGGGGAAAAATTAGTTTTTCAATGAAATAGAGGACTTTCAAGCATTCTTGACGAAAAGACCAGAGCTGAAAAGAAAATTTGACTTTCAAACACAAGAATGAAGAGAAGCATGAAAAGGTGAACAGCAAAGAGAAGTCATAAGGGACTTACTAAAGTTGAACTTTTTACATTCCTACATGGAAAGACAATATTTGTAACTCTTGAAACATTTCAGTGTCTGGGTACTGGGTGGGATTACACACACACACATGCACACACGCACGCACACATAGAGACAGAGTGCACAGAGTGAATTGAAGAGGATGGGATCATATCTTTAAAAAAATGAAATCAAGCAGTGAGAGAGAAAGATATTGGGAGGAGAAAGGGAGAAATGGAATGGGGCAAATTATCTCTCATAAAAGAGGCAAGCAAAAGACTCCTTAGTGAAGGGATAAAGAGGGGAGGTGAGAGAAAAACATGAAGTCTACTCTCATCACATTCCACTAAAGGAAAGAATAAAATGCACACTCATTTTGGTAGGAAAACCTATCTTTCAATACAGGAAAGTGGGGGATAAGGGGATAAACAGGGTGGGGGGATGATAGAAAGGAGGACATGGGGAGGAGGGTGCAATTTGAGGTTGACACTCATGGGGAGGGGTAGGATCAAAAGAGAATAGAAGTAATGGAGGACAGGATAGGATGGAGGGAAATATAGTTAGTCTTATGCAACACAACTATTATGGAAGTCATTTGCAAAACTACACAGATTTGGCCTTATTGAATTGCTTGCCCTCCAAAGGGAAGGGGTGGAGAGGGAGGGAGGTAAAGAAGTTGGAACTCAAAGTGTTAGGATTAACTGTCGAGTAATGTTCTTGCCACTAGGAAATAAGAAATACAGGTAAAGTGGTATAGAAAGCTATCTGGCCCTACAGGACAAAAGAGAAGATGGAGACAAGGGCAGAGAGGGATGATAGAAGAGAGAGCAGATTGGTCATAGGGGCAATTATAATGCTTGGTGTTTGTGAGGAGGAGGGGATAAAAGGGGAGAAAATTTGTAACCCAAAATTTTGTGAAAATGAATGTTAAAAGTTAAATAAATAAATTTAATAGTAATAAAAAACATACTTAAAAATGATTTATTTTTTTGAAAAAAGAAGCTAATATAAGCCAATTCAAAAGAAGAAACTGATTTTTCCTTCTTTCTGTACATGGCAATTCAAGTAGTCAGATGGTCAAGTTATTATTCCTGCAGCTTATGTCTCTAAGTGCTTTAATAAGTTTCTGTTTTTTTTTTTTATTTCCCTTATGGCTCCTTTGGGAGTTGCATTCTTTCATTCAGACCCAAAGGAACATTTCTTTGCAAATGATTACTTCAAATTTTGAAAGGAAGAATCTGGATCATTATGTCTAACTTGGGTTTTAACTTAAGAGATAAAAATTGCTAAATACTACAATCATGTGAGAAAGGGATATATCACCAAACAGCACATCCCAGAATAAGTGTTTTATAAATAAAATAACTTATTTCTAATCTAAGCATATTACTTTTTCCCCCAAAAATGTTTCCCTCACCAATAAGATTTATTTTAAAATAGCATTAAATGCTTAAATCATTGCTTTTGATTTTGGAGGGGAATTCTAAGTATTTTGAGCTGTTAAGATGATCAAGTCTTTTCTAAGCCACTCAAATAAAATATTTTCAGTAAAGATATTATTTTCTTTTAAAACAGTTAAAAAAAACCATCAACAATTTAAATTGCAACATTATTTTAAGTCTCCGTTCTCTTAAAAATATAATTTGAGATTGATTATAACCCTAAGCCAGCTAGGTGGTGCAATGGATAGTGTCAGGTCCAGAGCCCAGAAGACTCCTTTTCCTGAGTGCAAATCTGATCTCAGACACTTACTAGCTATGTGACTCTGAGCAAGTTACTTCATTCTGTTTGCTTAAGTTTTCTCATTGTAAAATGAGTTGGAGAAGTATATGGTAAACAACTCCAATATCTTTGCTAAGGAAACTGCAAATGGATATCACAAAAAGTCAGGCATGATGGAAAAACGACTGAACAAGAACTGAAAATGGCCCTGACATCTAAGTACAGAGAAGCTGATCACCAGACAGGCTGCTATGTCTCAATGATACCTCCATTATCCAAAGTTTTGAAAAATATGTTAAATACCCATACACAAACAAAAATGCATAAACACAGAAGATAGGAGGAATGGAGAGGTTAAGTGAGAGCAGTATATATAAAAAGGATATACATACCATAGAGATGATTGATCCTCCTAGAAAGAGTTCACGCACCTACATTCACTATGTATGGGATGTTATATACATATTCATTTTAAAAAATGTTCCAAATTATTACTGATTAAAGAATTGCAGATCAAAAGAACTCTGGCATACCACATCACACCTATCAGATTGGTCAGCATGACAAACAAAAAGATGATAAATCTTGGGGAAGATGTCTTGCAATATTTCTAGAACAATTATTAAACAATAATAGTGAAAATGGACATCTTTATTTCACCCTTGATTTTATCGGAACGATTTCAAGTTTATCTCCATTACAAATGATGTATGCTCTTGACTTTGCACACTACTTATCCTTTAAGAAAAACTCCATTTTTAATATCTTTGCATTTTTTTGCTTCTTAGAGCTTTACTTTTTTCTTCTTATGCAAAGTGGAATTTTGTTAACTTATCTGTTTTTAAGTTTCAACCTTCAATTTCACAAGATTTTGCGTTCTAAATTTTCCTTGTATTTTTTTTAATGAAATGAGTGTTGCACTTTGTCAAAATCTTTGTCTGCATCTTTTGATACAATAATATGATTTTTGTTGTTTTGTTATCAATTTGGTCAATTATGTTTGTACTTTTCCTTATCTTGAGTGAGTCCTATATGTACGATACTTGTGAAATGGTGTTGCAAACTCCTTACTAGTATTTTATCTAATCCTTTTCCCATTAATTTGATTAGGAAAATTGGTCTATGTGTTTTCCTCTCTGTTTTGTCTCTCGCTGGTAAAGGTATCAAGACCATATTTGCATTAGAGAAGGAATTTGGTAGGATCTGTTCTTTCTTTCTTTTTGATATAGTTTGTGCAGCATAGGAATTAATTGTTATTTGAATATTTAGTAGACTTCTTAAGTAAATACATCTATTCTTTGACTTCTCTGTAAGAAAGCAATTCATAACTTGTTCAATTTCTTTTACAAACGTAGGGTTATTTAAGTATTCTATTTACTCCTGTATTTCTGGGGAAATTATGTTTTACATAGGTAGTCATTCATTTCCTTTAGATTATCAGTTTTATTCACATATATTTGGAACAAATAGCTCCTATAATTGCTTTTATTCCACTTTATTTGTTGTAGTTCCACTCATTTCCTTTTCCGCGGTGGAAATTTAATTTTCCTCTCTTTTTAAATTAAATTAATTAAATTTTTATCAACTTATTTTATGGATTGTTTTCAATAAAGAAACAGCTTTATTCGTTAGTAATTTTATTCTTATTTTGTCAAAATTATCTTTGATTCCTATTTTAGTGTATAATTGGCAATTTTAGTTTGATGTTTTTTTTTTTTCTGGATCTTAATTGAATGGCTAATTCATTAACCTGATCTTACTTCATTTTTTGATGATGTAAAAGTTTATACATGTATATTTTCTACTAAGTACTACATTGGCTACATCCCACAAATTGTAATATGCTGTCTCATTGTTATCATCATCATTATTGAAATTATTGTTTCAATTATTTGTATTTAATTCACCATTATTTAAAATTAGGTGTTAGTTTCTAATTAATTGTAACTCTATGCTTCAAAGACTCTTTACTGATTATAATTTTTGGTGTATTATGGTCACAAAACACATTTAATATTATTTTATTTTGTTGTTTTACATCTATACGTGAGCAATTTCTTAAGTCATGGAAAGATTAGAAATATGCTTCTTTCCATTCCCATTCAATATTCTCCCCAAGTATATACTATGTAGTTTTCTTAAATTTCATTCACGCTCTTAGCTTCTTCATGTTTAGTTTATGGTTAGATTTGTCTACATCTAAGAGCAGCAAACTGAAGATGTCGATTAGAGATTTGCTCTCTATTTCCTTCTTTATGTAATTTAACATTTTTTTCACTGAGAATTTGGAAACTGACATTTGGTGTACATGTGATCAGTTTTGATATTAATCTGTTATGTATGGTAATGTTATCAAAATGTAGTTTCACTGTTTATCTCTTGTAATTACATCTCTTTTTTTTTTACTTTTTTGTGTGAAATCACAAATGGAATCCATCTTTTTATTTTTTTTTACTTCAAATGAAGAATAGATAGTGCTTCATCTCTTCTAACTCTGTGTATAACTTTCTCTTTCAAGCGTGTTTCTCATCAGCAACATAATGTTAGATTTTGGTTTCTAATAGTCTTCTATCCTCTTCTTTTTATGTGTTAATTTATATTATTTAAATTCACAGTTATAATTGCGATTTCCATCCTATATTTTCCTCTGTTCTTTTGCGTTGTACTGATTTTCTCTTTTTTAGCCTGTATCCTGCTCAAGAGTCTATTGTTTTTTTAGAACACTACTTCTTTTAATCCTCGCTCTCTCTTACCACTTCCCAATTTCTTTGTAACTATTTTCCTTCTTTCTTCCCATTTGGGTAAGATGAATTTCTGTATCCAACTACATGAGTATTGTAATCTACCTTACTTGGACCAGTACAGATAAGAATGAAGTTCATATATTGATAATTCCCTTCCTCTAGTTTCTCTTCCATTTAATAAATGTTTCCTTCAAAACCCTGTCGATGTGAGATAATTTCCCCCATTCATCTCCCTTCCTTGTCTTCCAGTGTATCCCTCTTTCTCACTCTTCCTTGTTGTTTTGAGGCCATCCTCATATAACACTCACATCCCTGCCCTCTACCTTGAATATCTCAACGATTGTATTTATCACCTTCTTATACAGAAATGTAAACAGGGGTTAAGAGCATCTAGGTGATACAGTGCATATCAGATTTATAATGGAGTCAGGAAGACTCATCTTCCTTATGTCAAATCCGGCCTTAGATATTTACTAATTGTGTTACGCTGTGAAAGTCACTTAACCTTGTTTACCTCAGTTTCTTCATTTTCTAAAAAATGAGTTCGCAAAGGAAATAACCACTTAATCCAATACCTTTGCCACGAAAACACTGAAGGGGTAACATAAATTATTAAGCTTTACTGAAAAATTGATTGAATCACAGCAAATTTGCCTTTATTTTGTCCTTTATGCTTTCTCACTGATGTTTACCTTTTATGTTTCTCTTGAGTCTTCTATCCGAATACCAGCTTTTCTATTTAACTCTTATCTTTTCATTAGGAACACTTGAAAGTCCTTTCTTTCATTAAGTTTCCATTTCACCTCCTCTAGAATTGAGAGTCACTTTTACTGTTTAGATTATTTTTAGTAGTAATTCTAGATCTTTGCTTTGACAATGTCATAATACAAGTCCTCCATTTCACTAAAGTGCAGGCTGCAAAGTCTTATGGTATCCTGATTGTGTCTCCACAGTATTTTAATTTTTCATTCCTGAGCAATTCCAGTATTTTCTACTTGATCTGAAAGTTTTGGAGTTTGACTATAATGTTCCTGAGAGTTTTAATTTTAAGATTTCTTTCAGAAGGTGAGTGGTGGATTGTTTTTTCAGTTTCACTTTGCCCTCAATTTCTAAGATATTTGTGCAATTTTCCTTTGTAATTTCTTTAAATGAGATGTTTAGGCTCTGCTTTGATGCATTGTTTTAAGGTAGTGTAATAATTTTAAAATTATCTCCCCTTGAACTATTTTCCAGGTCAGCATTGTTTTTCTGCAAAATATGTCATATTTGCTTCTTTGTTTATTGGTTTCTTGATTTCTTATGGAATCATTAGCCATTATTCACTTGGCCAATAATAGTATTTTCTCCAGTATTATGTGGCCCTCTTTTACCAAGCTTTTATTCATTCTCTTTTCAAAATTTTCTTTCATAGTTCTCATTTCTATCAATTTATGCACTAACCACCTCATGTGATTTTTTTGCTCTCTAACTCTTTTTGGAATTGTTTTTTTTCCCCTTGTCTCCAGTCGTAGTTTTTTTCTGATATTTGGTTTGTAGGTGGCTACAAGTCATTGTCTTCTTCTAAGTTTTGGCCTTAACCTTTCTGTCCTTGCGTTATCTTTTCATGTTAAGCTTTTTTAAACTCCTTTTTCCAGTGTATTTCTTGACATTGAAGTTTATGATGCATTGGTCTCCATTCATTCCTTGGAATGGAGTGGTTGTCTAACCTAAGCTTCTATCTTTTATGTCCTTCTTCCACTTTCACTGTTCAGTTTGTGGACCTAAAAGTTTTTGGTGCTTACAAAGTGGTGCTATCCGAGAAAAGGTGTGTTAAGAACCTTCCTGGTCTATGCTCTGTACGTTTTTGATCTAGTTTATATCTGTTAGCTTATTCAGAATAGCTTTCCCTGAATATTGATATACTTGTATGGCTCATTCCAGGGATTTGAATCTACAGTCTCAAGGCTACATCTGGTCTTCAAGGTCCTTAGGTGAAGCTTTTTCACAGAGTCCAAATTTTACAGAATAAATCTTTTTATTAAGGAGATTTGTTCTGTGAATTTTGGATTCAGTTAAAAGGCTAAATTTAAGGATGTAGAGGGCTACATGTGGCCTGAAGACTTCTCATTCCCTACCCCAAAATTCCATTACAGGCTTTTGGGAAGGATTAAATATTCAAATTGAGTTCCCAGTATGTTTTTGGGCTTGAAATCATACAACTTTGATGATGGAATTTGTCCCTTGCTCTTTACATTGGTAGACTCCTCTGATCAGTATCTGCAACCTCACATATTTACACTGAAAATGTGACTCTGAACCATATAATGGGTGATGGAGATATGAGAAGGCATTTGTTCCTATTCCCATTGCTAATTACAGTGGTTCCCTCACATTTCTTGCTGTTCAAGTGTTTCATTTTCTTACCAACCTTGGTTGCTAGACTGCTTCTCTTCACTGCTATCACTTCCACAACAATCCACTGCCACTGCAGGTGTTTTAGCTACTTGTTGCTTTGTTTCTATTTCTGCTGCCTCTGTATGCTGCTATACCCTTAGCCATCCCCTTCCTCAGTCTCCCTAAGCTTCCATGGGCTGGAAAAATATTTACTGTGAATTTTTCTTGACTTCTCTGATCAAAATTTGATCTCACACATTTTCTAGGTTTTTGGGAATGTGGTATATTTGAAGAGCTAGGCAAAAATGTCAAATCCCTCTCCACCAACTTGACTGTCCAGAATAATATTTTGCAATGAAACATTTCAGTGAAACACTACCCATCTCTCCTCTTCCAAAGTCAATTTCCATCTTGAATATGATATTCACGTCTTTACATTACACTGTAGAAAGTAATCTAACAAGTACTAAATCAAGGGTGGGGAACTTGTGTGCTCAAGGCCATCTGTGGCCCTCTATGTCCTCAACTGTGGCCCTTTGGCTGAACCCAAACTTCGGGGAAACAAATCCCCTAAATAAAAGGATTTGTCCTGCAACATTTGGACTCAGTGAAAACACCATATCCCCAAATCTAGAAGTACACAGGTGATCTCGAAGTTCAGGTTCTCTACTCTACATCCCTACTCTAGATCCTTGGAGGAAGGGAATCAAGTTGCTAATGGGCTCAAGTTCATATCAAATAAGAATAAATGGAAAGAATATTTAGCCTGGAATGGAGAGTGCTGGGCTGGGGACAGGAAAAATGTGAAAATTTGATAAGATAATTACCTTAAAACACATGAAAATCTTCGTTGTGGAAAACATATTAGTCTTCTTCTTTTTTTGGCACCAGAGGGAAGAATTACAAATAGAGAGTAAAATTGCAAAGGAAATGTTATCTTTAATATAACGAAAAATAAAACAAAATAGTCCCTGCCATCCCCCAAAAAACTAATCTAAATCCAAAATACTTTGCTAACAATGAGGACAATTCAAAAGTGGAATTGGCTGATTGGTAAGGAACTAAATTCCCACTTGTTGGAGGCATTGAGTAAATGATAGATATCCATGTGGTTATCTTTACTTTTATGAATGAAAAAAGCATTTATCCAGCATAAACTACATGCCAGGTATTGTCCTGGTTTCTAGGAAAAAACACAAAAGAGAAGCAGTTCCTAACCTCAGGGACTTAAATAAAAATAATAATGATGATGATATAAAGTTATGATTTTCTATTTTTGCATACATACCCATACATACATTTATATACATGTGTTTATATACATATATATAAGCACGTACATATATGTGTGGATAGATAGATAGGTAGGTAGGTAGGTAGATATGAGAGAAAGAAAAGGAAATAGATATTTATTGGGCATTTACTATGTGTTGGGCCATATAGAAATATTATGTCATTTGACTCTCACAAAAACTTCATGAGACAAGAATTATTATTACAACTGAAGAAACTGAGGTATATAGAAGTTGTGACTCATCCTTATTCAAATAATCTAGTAAATCTGAAACTAGGTATGAACTCAGTTCTTCCTTATTCCAGACCCAAAACTCTCTAACCCATTATGCAAACAAACCAGGAAAGAGAATGTTGATGTGTGAGGGGAAGAGAGGTAAGGGTAGAAGTTCATGGGAATAAGGAGTAACAATAAAGCACAATTGGTTGTCATACTCTTTTCTGGAAGCAATGTTAGTATTTTTAATAGTATCTTGATTTTTATAATTACATGTAAAGACAACTTTTTAATGCTCGTTTTATACAATTTTTGATTTCCAAATTTTTCTCCCTCTTTTCTTTCCATTCCTCCGAAAAACTATGAAAAAATTAAAGTGAAAATGGTATGTTTTGGTCTCTGGATTCAGATGACATCAGCTTCCCCCCCCCCCCCCCCCCCCCGCCTGGAGATGAATTGTATTTTTCTTTATGAGTTATTTTGGAATTGTTTTGGATTGTTTTATTGCTGAGAAGAGCTAAGGCAACCATAGGTAATTACTGATTGCATAATATTCTCTATCTCTTGTTTGCTCATATATTCCTCGATTCTCCATAAATCCGATAATTAACCATTCCTTGATCCTTAGTTTCTTAGTATCAGCTTTTATAACTAGACCATGTACCCATTTGGACTTTATTCTGGTATATGGTGTAAGGCATTGGTTTATGCCCAGTTTCAGCCACACTATTATCTGGGTTTTCCAGGTGTTTTAGTCAAACAGTGAGTTCTTATCCCAGAAGCTGATTCTGCGGGTTTATCAAAGAGTGGGGCGCTAGAGTCATTCACCGCTATATCTTGTGTAACTAACCTATTCCCATTACCTACTGATTTATTTCTTTCTGTGTTTTGGGAGGGGACGATGGTGAAAAGCAAGGAATTGTGGTTAAGTGACTTGCCCAAGGTTACATAGCTAGTAAGTGTGTTAAGTGAGTGAGGCCAGACTTGAAGTCAGGTCTTCCTGACTCCAGAGCCAGTGCTGTACTCAATGCATCACCTAAGTGTCCCTACTCCTCTATTTTTTGGCCAGTACCAAGTGGTTTTGATAATTGTTTCTTTATAATATAATTTAACATCTGGTATGACAAGGCTACCTTCCTTAGTATTTGTTTTCATTAATTCTCTTTATGTTCTGGACATTTTGCTCTTCCAGATGAATTTTGATATTAATTTTTGTAGCTCTATAAAATAAATTTTTGATAGTTTGATTGGTATGGCACTAAAGAAGTAAATTGAATTAAGAAAAATCTATTGAGATAATCACATTTTTTATTTTAGTTTTGCTGTTGCTATGTTCAATTATGCTGATAGTTTTCCTAATATTGAACCACCCTGCATTCCTGGTATAAGTCTTATCTGAACAAAGTGCATCATTCATGGGATAAGTTGCTATAATCTTTTTTGCTAGTATCATTTAAATTTTTTCCTGTATATTTATTGGAGAAATTGGTCTGTATTTTTCTTTCTCTGGTTTAGCTCTTCCCAATTTAGGTATCAAAACCATATTTGTATGATCAAAAGAATTTGGTAGGATTCCTTCTTCAACAATTCCAAATATTCCATATGGTATTAGAATTAACTACTCTTTGAATGTTTGATAAAATTTGCTGGTAAATCTATCAGGCCATGGAAATGTTTTTTTTTTCTTCCTATGAAGTTCATTGATAGCTTATTCAATTCCTTTTTCTGCTATGGGGTATTTAAGTGTTTTACTTCCTCTTTTGTTATTCTGAGCAGTTTATATTTTGTAAATATTCATTCATTTCATTACAGTTCGCAAATCTATTGGCATATAACTGGTCAAAAAATTTCTAATTACTGCTTTAATTTCCTCTTCTTTGGAGGTGAATGTACCCTTCTAATTTTTGATACTGGCAAACTGGTTTACTTCTTTCTTGCTTTTAATCAGATGGACCAAAAGTTTATCAGTTTTATTGGTTTTTGCATAAAAATCAGCTCTTAATTTTATCTATTAATTCAATAGATTTCTTAATTTCCGTTTTATTAATCTCTCATTTGGTTTTCAATATTTCCAATTTGGTACTCAATTAAGGATTTTCAATTTGTTGTTTTTCTAGCTTTTTCAGTTGCATGCCTACTTCATTGATCTCATCTTTATTTATCTTATTCATGTAAGATTCAGAGATTGAAAACTTCCCCTAAGAACTGCTTTTACTACATTCCATCAGTTTTGGTAGGTTTTCTCATTATTGTTATTCTCTTGAATGAAGTTATCGATTGTTTCTATGACTTGTTGTCTGACCTACTCATTCGTTAAAATTAAATTATTTAATTTCCAATTAATTTTTAGTCTGTCTTTCCATGATCCTTTATTACATAAAATTTTATTACATTATGATATGAGAAGGATTTATTGACTATCTCTGCCTTTCTGCACTGAATTGTGAGGTTTCTATGCCCTAGCACGTTGTCAATTTTTGTATATGTGCCATGTGACACTGAAAAAAGGTATATTTCTTTCCATCTCCATTCAGTTTCCTCCAGAGGTGTATCATATCTACCTTATCCAGAATTCTGTTCCCTCTATTAACTTCTTTCTGATTTATTTTTAGGTTAGATTTTTTAAGTTCAGACATAGGGAAGTTTAAATCCCCCACTAGTATAGTATTGCTGTCTATTTCTTCCTGTAATTCCTTTACCTTCTCCTCTAACAATTTGTATGCTAAGCCACATGGAACATACATGCTTACTAATGATATTACTTCATTGTCTATGGTGCCTTTTAGTAGGATTTAGCTTCTTATCTCTTTTGAGGAGATCTATGTTTGCTTTTTCTTTGTCTGATATTAGGATTGCTACCCCTGATTTTTATTTTACTTCAGTTGAAGTATAACATATCCTACTTTAGCTTTTTACCTTTACTTTATGTGTATCCCTCTCTTTTAATTGTGTTTCTTGTAATCAACATATTGTAGGATTATGGTTTCTTTTTTCCTAAACTATTTATTTATTTATTTTTAAATTTCAATTAGTTCATTGATTTGTTTTCAGTTTTCTTTTTTTAGAATTATTTATTTATTTAACTTTTACCATTCATTTTCACAAAATTTTGGGTTCCACATTTTCTCCCCTTTTGTGCCTTCCCCCCACCCCAAAACACCGAGCATTCTAATTGTCCCTGTCACCAATCTGTTCTCTCTTCTATCATCCCTCTCTGCCCTTCTTCTCTTTTGTCCTGTAGGGCTAAATAACTTTCTACACCCCTTTACCTGTATTTCTTATTTCCTAGTGGCAAGAACAATACTCGACAGTTGTTCCTAAAACTTTGAGTTCCAACTTCTCTTCCTCCCTCCCCCCCCACTCCCTCCCCTTGGAAGGCAAGCAATTCAATATAGGCCATATCTGTGTAGTTTTGCAAATGACTTCCACAATAGTCGTGTTGTATAAGACTAACTATATTTCCCTCCAACCTATCCTGTCCCCCATTACTTCTGTTCTGTCTTTTGATCCTGTCCCTCCCCATGAGTGTCGACCTCAGATTGCTCCCTTCTCCCCATGCCCTCCCTTCCACCATCACCCCCCACTCTGCTTATCCGCTTACCCCCCACTTTCGTGTATTGTAAGATAGGTTTTCATACCAAAATGAGTGTGCATTTTATTCCTTCCTTTAGTGGAATGTGATGAGAGTAAACTTCATGTTTTTCTCTCACCTCCCCTCTTTATCCCTCCACTAATAAGTCTTTTGCTTGCCTCTTTTATGAGAGATAATTTGCCCCACTCCATTTCTCCCTTTCTCCTCCCAATATATTTCTCTCTCACTGCTTGATTTCATTTTTAAAGATATGCTCCCGTCCTCTTCAATTCACTCTGTGCCCTCTGTCTCTATGTGTGTGTGCATGTGCATGTGTGTGTGTGTAATCCCACCCAGTGCCCAGATACTGAATAGTTTCAAGAGTTACAAATATTGTCTTTCCATGTAGGAATGTAAACAGTTCATCTTTTGTAAGTCTCTTATGACTTCTCTTTGCTGTTTACCTTTTCATGCTTCTCTTCATTCTTGCGTTTGAAAGTCAAATTTTCTTTTCAGCTCTGGTCTTTTCATCAAGAATGTTTGAAAGTTCCCAACTTCATTGAAAGACCCATTTTCCTCTGAAGTATTGTACTCAGTTTTGCTGGGTAGGTGATTCTTGGTTTTAGTCCTAGTTCTTTGACTTCTGGAATATCCTATTCCAGGCCCTTCAATCCCTTAATGTAGAAGCTGCTAGGTCTTGTGTTATCCTGATTGTACTTCCACAATACTTGAATTGTTTCTTTCTAGCTGCTTGCAATATTTTCTTCTTGTCCTGGGAACTCTGGAATTTGGCCACAATGTTCCTAGGAGTTTCTCTTTTTGGATCTCTTTCGGGCAGTGATCTATGGATTCCTTGAATATTTATTTTCCCCTCTAGTTCTAGAATCTCAGGGCAGTTTTCCTTGATAATTTCATGAAAGATGATGTCTAGGCTCTTTTTTCGATTCTGGCTTTCAGATAGTCCCATAATTTTTAATTTGTCTCTCCTGGATCTATTTTCCAGGTCAGTTGTTTTTCCAATGAGATATTTCACATTATCTTCCATTTTTTCATTCTTTTGGTTTTGTTTTGTGATTTCTTGGTTTCTCATGAAGTCATTAGCCTCCATCTGTTCCATTCTAATTTTGAAAGAACTAGTTTCTTCAGTGAGCTTTTGAATCTCCTTTTCCATTTGGCTGATTCTGCTTTTGAAAGCATTCTTCCCCTCATTGGCTTTTTGAACCTCTTTTGCCAATTGAGTTAGCCTATTTTTCAAGGTGTTATTTTCTTCAGCATTTTTGGGGTCTCCTTTAGCAGGGTGTTTAATTGTTTTTCATGCTTTGCTTGCATGTCTCTCATTTGTCTTCCCAGATTTTCCTCCACCTCTCTAACTTGATTTTCAAAATCCTTTTTGAGCTCTTCCATGGCTTGAGCCCATTGAGGGGGCTGGGTTACAGGAGCCTTGACTTGTGTTTCTTTTCCTGATGGTAAGCATTAATCTTCCTCATCAGAAAGGAAGGGAGAAATTACCTGTTCCCCAAGAAAGCAACTTTCTATAGTCTTATTTTTTTTCCCCTTTTCTGGGCATTTTCCCAGCCGGTGACTTGACTTCTGAGCATTCTCTTCACACCCAGTTTGCCTCCAGATCTGCCCAGCCAGTGCTTGGTGTCTGAGATTCAAATGGTGCTTCCCAGCCTCAGGGCTTTTGGCAGGGGCTGGGCTGCTATTCAATGTGAGGTTAAGTTCAGGTGCTCAGGTGGGGGCAGGGTGGCCTCACGGGCTCAGTTCCCTCAGGGGGTTTATGCAGAGACTTTCAACAATCGATCCGGGCTTGGGGAGCCCTTGTCTGCTCCCTCCTCAGCTGCTGCCTCCCGAGGGGGCCTGAGTTATGGGGGCATCCCACTCCCCTCTCGACCCGCCAAAGAGACTCTCTCATCGACCCTTGTCACCTGTGGGTGGAGGGACCTGCACCGCTGCAGGAGATTCGGTCCCTGAAGCCTGCTCGGATCTGATTCCTGCTCGGGTCGGCTCCTCTCAGCACCGTGTGGCCAAGGCAGGGCTGGGCTCCGGGTCTGCAGCGCGAGGACCTTTTGTGAGAGGTTTTCATGCTCTCTGGAACAGAAATCTCGTCCGCTCTGTTTTTCTGTGACTTCTGATGCTCCAGAATTTGTTGGAAGTTCTTTTTTACAGATATTTTATGTGCGGTGGGTTCAGAGCTAGCTGTATGTGTGTCTATCTACTCCGCCATCTAGGATTATGGTTTTTAATCAATTCTCCTCTCAGCCTCTGTTTTATATGACAGTTCATCCCATTCATAGTCACAGTTACGATTACTGTGTTTGTCTTTCTGTCCTTCCTATTCCCCACTCCTGTTCATGCTTTTATTTCTCTCTTCCCTTCCTGAAAAGAGTTTTAGTTTTGACCATCGCCTTGCTCAGTCTTCCCTCACTTATAATAGCCCCTCTCCATTTTCTTTCCCTTTCCTTTTCCTACTTCTTCCCTCCCTTTTAACCACCCCTTCCCCTTTCATTGTCCTTTCCCCTCCTACTCCCTGTAGGGAAAGTTTGGTTTCTATACTTAACCGAGCATGTTGTTCACTTCTTGAACCAAATCTGATGAGAGTAAAGCTCAAACAATGCTCATCTCTTTCCCTTCTTTCCCTCTACTATGATATGTTTTTGTGCTTCGTGTGATGCAAATTGCCGTTTTTTACTTCCTCCTTTCCTCCTCTTCCTTCACACCCTTAAATTAGGCTTTTTATCACACATCAATTAATTTATACCCACCCTCTTATCTATGTATATCCCTTTTAAATATAGCAATACGTATAAAATTCTAATGATTTGCAATATCATCCTCCCAGATAGGAATGTAAACCATTTGCCTATATTAAAAAACATGGTGTGTGTTTTTTTCTTTCTTCCCCTCTCCCTCTTTACTTTTTTATGCCTCTCTTGAGTCTTGTATTTGAAGATCAAATTTTCTATTGAACTTCAGCCTTTTTATCATGAAAGTCTGGAAATCCTTTATTTCACTGAGTGTCCACCTTCTTGCTCAAAACATTTTGTTCAGTTTTGTTGAGTCATTGATGTTTGGTTGTAGCCAAAGTTTCATTGCCTTATGGAATATTATATTCCAGTCCCTCATTTCTTTTAATGTCAAAGCTGCAACGTACTGTGTGATTCTGACTTTAACTCCTCAATATTTGATCTTCTTGTGACCAAAGTAATATTCTATAGTCTTTGTTCTTTTAACATGTTTATTCACCTCCCCCACTAAACGCTTGACTTTCTAACACTTTGACAAGGCAGAACTCTGCTTCCAGTGCGAGTGTGAGGCCATTGTGGGTATGTTGTCCCAGACTTCAGGGATTTTGTATCAGCTGCTTGATTCTCTAAGGTCTGTGTTCTCAGAACTCCAGAAGTAGCCTCTACTGTTGCTGCCACTGCCATAGACTGCTGTCCTGTGACTGTAATCAGACCAGACAAGACTGTTTGTTTCATTCAGGTCCCACAGAGTTTTCCCACTGACTTTTTTGGCATTTGTGAGTTGAGAAGTTGGGAAACTGCTACAGCTGTCAATGATTCAGCCCTCTGCTGCCTCCTCTGCCCTGTCTGTGCTATTGCAGCCTTTGCTGGACTTTGCTTTACTCTCTGCCTGGTACAAAAGACCTTTCCTCTCAACTGTCCAGGTGGTCTTGGCCTGGGCATTTGTTTCACTCTGTCATTCTGTTCGTTCTGTAGCTCTACATTTTGTGTAGAGTCTTTTTTTTTTCGGGTATTTGGAGGGCATTGGGGCAGAGCTCAGGAAAATTCCTGCTTTTACTCTAGCATCTTGGCTCTACAGCGGATTCTTTCAATTACTGTTTTAACCTGTGGATCTAGATCTTCAGGGTAGTTTTCCTCTAGTTCTTTCACCTAGAAACTATATAATGCTGCGGCTTACCTGATTCTGAGATGGCTGGTGTGTGCCAAGGTCAAAGTCAGGTGAAAACTATCTGAGTTTCCCCAGGGTTACACTGAAGCTTGCAGAGTGTGGTGTGGGATAGTGGTGGTCTGGCTGCTGGAGGTCTTCTCTTCCCCTAGGGCTGTGTTAGAGCACAGGAGTACCCAGTGGCTGGTGAACCCAGTCTGCCATGGGTCTGCCCAATTCCCCCTGCTGTACTAAGGCATGCTTGGTGTCCTGGTGTTGGTGCCCCTGACTCCACCCCATGAAGCTCAGGATCTTCTGCTGATCTGCTGAAGCGGAGTTTGCTGGGATACTTCTGGTCCTTCATTGGTCCTCCTGAGCCATAGCAGGAAGAACCCTTCCTCTCAGTATCCCTAGTCTCCTGAGTTAGAAGACTGCTATACCCTTTCTACTGGTTCCACTATTCCCAGATTTTTCTTCTGGCAATATTCTCTGGGTTTTTCAAGGTCAAAAATGGAGGGTGAGAGCACCTACCCCTTACTCTGCCATCTTGTCTCCCAGAAGTCCAAGTAGGTGACTTTCAAACATTTAGTTTGTGGACTCATAGCCCCGGGAATAGCTGCTTTTCTGACACAGACCCTGCACTTCTCTGTCAGCCAGGTCCATCAGACTCCTGTCCTGTGCTGAGAGGTTTGGGAATCAGCGCTGCTGCTGCTGATTCATTCGGCCTCCCTTGATTTTTACTGTTCTGGCTATAGCTTAGTCTGTGATGGTGCAGCCTGTGTGCTCTTCACTCATTCAGCTTGGTGTAACAGATCCTTCCTGTCTACCTTTTGGGCTCTCTTGCATTGGAAATCTGCCACACTCTGTTTCCTAATGTATTCTGCAATTTTAAAATTTGTTCAGATTCACTTTGTAAAGGTACCTGAAGGAATTTTTTGAAGACCTCAGATGAGTCCCTCCTTTCACTGTGCCAAATTGGCTCCACACCTAGGAATATATTATGCAATCAATAAATGTTTCCTATCTGTGCCAGTAGAATTCTGTATTCTTTAAATCTAATATCATGGAGTAGGATTTAAAAGCTCCTATTTAAGCAAATAAATCCAACCTTCGATTAAACTGAATGTTTAGAGTAAAGGATATTTGAATGTTTGAATGAAGTTTTCATTTTATTTTGATAAAAGAAAATAAATAAGCACATTTTCTGAAAGTTTCTAAAATGTATTATCCTGTTCTGAGACCAGAGATTAAGGGCAGCAGAGTTGGTGTTATTTCATTTGTGACTTTGAAACCTTGGGGATATTGCATTTATTTATGTGTTTAACCTGTGGAGGGCTTTATGTGACCTTATTTGTTCTTTGTCATTTGTATCTTTCACTAAAAGTTGAGTGCAGAGTAAAGTCTGATATTAGCGAATGAGACAGTTTGTTGTTCCATTTGATACATTTTAAGGTATTAACATTAATTTTCCATTAAATACCTGTAAAAATACCTAAAGATGAAAACCTAAAAAACACATTTTTGAATACTAGCTGTATATTTACCTTGTTTGATTGGTTACTAAATCTTCTTTCACAGTAAAAAACTTATCATAACTTATTTAAAGCAACAAAATAAAAATTTGCGTAGTAATTAAATCTAAAATTATAAGCTAGGTCCAAATGGCTTTTAAGACAAAAGGTAGAGGCAGATATTTTATAGTAATCAATATAATTTAAAATACTTATCGTAAACGTTAAACAAACATATTTCTGTTTTAATCCTACTGATCACTTTAATAGAAGAGATGTTTGTTTCCTCTCTTACTCTTCTTTCTTCCCAGTGCCTTTATTAGCTGCTTGGTTGCTTTGTTTCTGGGTGTGATTGACATATGACTTGACAGATGAAATGAAAATAGAAAATATATTATGCATACCCTGCTGGGCACATTTTTCTAATAGAGTTGATAAGGACGCAAAATTTTTACTATTGAATAAAGTGTATCCAGCTAACATTTATCTAGCACTGAAGTGTTTTCAAAGCATTGTATTTTGTAACTCTCTAAATAGGATAAAAAACTAGGACAGAAATTGATACTTCCCTGCAAGAGCTTACAATCTTATAGGAAAAAAAAATTCAGACATGTAGGAATAAGTAATTGATGATCAATTGTGTCATAAATTACAGAGAATTTAAGAGGAATAGAGACTGAAAGAAGAGCTATATGTTTCAGGGTTTGAAACAGAGTGGATTTGGAAGGCATGGAGCACCAACATATGACATGGTAAAAGGCAGAGCACTTACTAGATTTATATATAGTCAGTGATCATTGTACCATCATATTATTTATAGAATAGTTAGAAACACTTTTGAATGCAAATGAGGAGGTACTTGGATAAAAATAACAATAGATAACATAAAGCAAAAATAGATTGGTCAAACTGAACTGAAATCAAAGGGGGTAATCATCATTCTGTGCTTAGTTCAGTGAGAGATAAAACACATCTAACATAAGTCGACCTGAAAAGTAGATGTTGACACATATCCAAGAGAATGTAAAAACAATGAGAAGCTTGATACCAAGAGTCAGGTAAAATATCTCAGGGAGTCACCAAGATAAATATTTCCACTAAGGTAATAACTTTCTAATATCAGTAATTGATAAGTGCTATGTAAGATAGCATGGTAACTGATGTTGGTAATCTTATCTTTTAGTTCAGGGGAAGTCAGAGTAAATATGCTATATAAAAGAAGAAGATTTGATATTCAGTAAACTAAGACAGGCTCAAATAAGCATTGGAGCTTCTACACTTATAGTGGTCTTAGGATTTTGTTCCTTTCCACATGCAAAAATACTTTACTATATTCCTCTAAGATCTTCATCCATGGAGTTTTAAATCAATGGATAAAGGTGGGAAATGGAATGTCTTGTGGAGGAATAGCAAGAAGGTCAGTGTCACTAGAATATATAGTATATAGTATGTGTGGAGCATTTGGATAAGGAATAAGAAAAATAGAAAGGTAGAAGAAATCTATGCTCTAAAGGGCTTTGAATGACATAGAGGATTTTATATTTGATGTTAAAAGTGATAGAGAGCCAACATACTTTAATGAATGGGGTGAGGGCAGATAGTATGGTCAAATTTGTGCTCTAGGAAGACTAATTTGACAACTGAGATTGGATAAATTGGAGGGGTCAGAGACTTGAGACTGGAATATCAACTAAAAGAATATTGCAATAGTCCAGTTGTGAAATAATAAGAATCTTGACTAGGCTGTTGCCAGAAGAGGGCATTTATAAAATACACATCAAATGTAGAATTGACAGGGTTGGCAACTGACTGAATATGAGAGTTGAGAGAGAGAGAGAGAGAGAGAGAGAGAGAGAGAGAGAGAGAGAGAGAGAGAGAGTGATGAGTAGAGAATGAAACCTAGGGTATATGTTTAGGTAACTGGAAAGACAACATTGTCTTCTATGGTAATGGAGATAGGAAGAGTACAGTTCTGAGGAGGTATATGGAGATGATGAGTTTAACTTTGGATATATTGATTTAAAGGTGTCTATGGGAAATACAGTTCAAAATGACCAATAGAAAATTGAAACAATGAATTTGGAAATTAGGATAAGTATGATAATTGGGTACATGTAAGACTGTAATGGTAGTCTGAATTGGAAAATCTTTCTTATTCATTAATAGGACCTTTATGTGACATGAAGCCTGTGGTGGGAGGAGTTTGCTGAATGGGTAGAGCAGATAGAGGCAGAGCTAGAGCAGTGGTAAGAGGAAGCTCCTCGGTAGCAAGAGTGATTATGTCATTGTGATTTTGTTTAAGAGATCCTGCTTGTGATGAGTATAATTGACCTGGTTTATGGGAATCCTAGCAGAGGGAAGTCTTGCGATGGTGTTGTCCTCTGTCATCCTTTGCAATTCTGAATTGTGCCATGATATTCGTGGCTGCTGTGGGCACTGTGAATATTTCGTTGGTCTTGCAAATGGTGATGGGGATGGGATCACCATATATCAGACCTCTCTTTGGAGCGAAAAGGCAGAGAAGACAAAAGAAGAAATGGATGTTCCTCGGTGGGAGAATTTTTGTTCCTTCTTAGAAAGAGAATGGGCTAAATGCACAGGGCTTTTGTGAAAACTGGGAACTGAGACTCCTGAAGGGAGAAGCCAGAGACTTAGAAAGATGTTTGTAGGGAATAGCAATGGAACCAGCGAAAGAAATGGCAGGGATATGTAGAGAGGCTTCTCCTTACTAACAGACTATTGAATTTTATGTAAATGTGGAGACAGGTTACTGGAGGAGAAGGCTCAGATGGAAAGGGAATTGGCTGATTTTCAGGAGAGGCTTTTTGTCCTACAGTGTTAGAACTATTCTTTCGAAGAGGAAGCTGGAGAGTTTCAGGGAGCAGAAGAGAGGTTGTTGTTGGTTTGTCTCACAGGAGGTGAAAAGTTAACAATAGGAAAGTGAATGTAGCCCTTGCACAGGTTTGGCTTGATTCTGGCCTAAACACAGACCAGGAGAATGTGTAGAAGGAGAATGAAACATGTGAGCAGGCTGAGGTTCAGCCAGTACTAAGAAGGAAGAAAGGGAATCAGAGGAACCTCTAGTGTTTCAGGAGGCAATTGAGGATTTTACTCAACAAGTCAGTGTTTTGAGTTGGTTCACCCAAAATGTGGGAGAATCATTGGTACCTTGGATGGTGAGAATTAGTGAAGAAGATAGGTTTTCTCGAGGGAGAAGAATGAATAGCCAGTGCTTTCAGGGTCAGAGTGGATTCACAAGAAAAGAGTTGTCTGCTGCTCCGTTGAGAGCAGGGGTAGATTTTGGAAGAATGGATGGCATTTCAAATAATGAAGTATATAAAAATGTATCAAGGAAACAGGCTTGATTTTAGACTGAACTGGGAGGTAGGGACTGATCCTGCATATCATTTTGAAACATTGTACCCAGGTTCATCACACTTGCAGAGAGAATGGAGCATTGGCAATGTCTCAGCTCATATTAAGAAGAGTGTACCTGTACCCAGAAGGATGAGCCCCAGGGACTGGAAATTGGAAAACAGTAAACGATAGTGAATGATGGTATGATAATGGGTTCATGGGCTCCAGAAGCATGACTGGCCCTACATCCATCCTGCTTTTGGCTATTGTCTCCTTGTTTCTTTTTGGCTTTTTGTCTGTTTACCTTGTTTGTCAGATTTGTTTTCTGCAGGCTTGATCACTTAAGCCAGATATTCATCCCATATTCATGACTGTACTGTGTCATCTCTGGACGTGAAGTCGACCAAACTCTGGATGCCAGCTAAAAAACTGATTTCTCAAATGGGACAGGGGGCAGGGACAGCTCTACCTCCAGTCTCAGCAAGAAGTAGCTATGGAAGAAGAGACTTTCACCTCTTACCCCAAGATTTTGGGCCGCATTTATTCTAGTGGGGAGTGAAGTGGTGCCTGTGCTTAAACCCCACCCTAAGGTGTTGTTTTATGTTCTCATTTTGTGTGATCCCTGTTATATTGTTTTAAATTTCTATTGATACCAGTTGCCCCACCTACCTATGTAATGAATATGAAAGCTCTTGGGGACCAAATGTAATGGCAATTTGAAGTGGAAAATTTTCCTGTTCATTAATAAACACATTAAGTAACACGGAGGAGATTGCTGAATGTGTGGAGCAGGAAGAAGCAGAGATGACAGGAAGTTAGTGTTGAGAGCAGTCAGAGTTAGGAAGGCTCCTGGGTAGCATAAGTGATTATGGGATTGTGATTTTGTTTAAGAGAGTCTGCTTGTGATGAGTGTAATGGACCTGGTTTGTGGGAAGCCTAGTAGGAGGGAGGCTTGGGGATGGTGTTGTCCTCTGCACTCGTATTGTGTGTAGATTTTTGTTTCTGTGATGGATTTGAGTCTGAATAAATGTTTTGATTCTGCCTTCCATGTGGAGAGTCTGTGGTATTTTTTGATTCTGAATTGTTCCGTGACATTCATTTCTGCTTTGGGTGCTGAGAATATTGCTTTGGCACTACAAAGAACACCAAGAGAACTAGTGTAGAGGGGGAAGAAAAGAGAACACAAGAGTGGGCCTTAGGAGGTACCAAAAGTTAGTGGGCATGACCTGAATAATGGTCTCGAAAAGGAAACTAAGGAACAGCTAGATGCCTAGGAAGGAGAAATAGTAGAACATAGTTTTTTTTCAGAAAGTCTGGAAACAAAGGAGTATCAAGAGGAAAAGGATTATTGATCTTTACAAAGGCCACAGAGTGTTCAAGAACGAAAATATTGACAAAATAGCATTACATTTCATCATTAAGAACTCATGGGTAACTTTGTAAGACACATTTTCGTTTGAATGATGAAGTCAGAAGCTGGACTATAGTGAGTCAGTAAGTGAGTAAGAGGAAAGAAAACAGAAGCAAAGATTGTAGGTCTTTTCAAGGAATTAGGTCACAAAAAAAAGGAGAGACAAAGATCAATATGAAGCAGGGTTGATCAAGTCAGGGTTATTTTGAAGATGGGTGATATGGTCTTGTTTATAGGCAGTGGGAAAGGAGATTAAAGGCAAGAAGATAATGAAGATAAGTGAGAGAGGATGCAGTGATATAGTAGGCAACATTTATTAGAAGGTGGAGTAGAATAGAATCAGTTGTGCATTAAGATAGAATTTTTCTTGGCAAGAGGAAGCGTTTCCTCTTCTGGTGAGAAAAGGGTGAAGGAAGAAAAAGTGACAATAGGCATCAGGATAATATCAGATGAAGAACAAAGGGGAATAGGGAGTCCTTATTAAATAGCATTTTTTTCAATAAAAGAAAGTTAAAATTAGGTGGAGTCAAGATGACAGAGAGAAGCCAGGAAGTTGTGTGAGTTCTTCCCATTTTCCCTCAGAAGCAATGCTAATTCAAGCCTCTAGTTGGATTCTAGAGCGATAGAATCCACAAAAAAGATGGAGTGAAACGATTTTTCAGTTTAAGATAAGATTTCAGGGAAGCTTTATCTCACTTTGGTAAAAGGGCACCACAGTTCAGAGCAGATGTTGTCTACTTGAGCCAGGAGGAAGCTCTTAGCTAAAGGACAGATCAGCAAACAAGGCTCTTTAGGCTAGGCTCAGCTAGTAAAAAGGGAGGCATCCAGTCCCAGTACAGAAGAAAAATTACATTCCCTGGAAATCCAGCAAATTAGATGTGAATAGTCAAGACAACCCCAGTCCAGTGCATAGGCCACAATCACCTGAGGTCCTGGAATAGAAATCATGTGACCAGGCCCATGGTCTCTATCATAAGAAACTATTTATAATGCCTTCTATGCCTCAGGAGCAGAGTTCAACTTTAAAAGTTATGGAAGAGGCTGAAAAATGAGTTAGAAACAGAAGAGAGCCCTGACTATAGAAAGCTAATATAGGAACGCAGAAGATGAAAACATAAACTCAGAAGAAGACAACATTTTTGGAAGGTCTATACGTGAAACCTTAAAGGAGAATATGAATTGGTCTGAAGCCTGAAAAGTATTCTTGGAAGAGGTCAAAACGGATGATAAAAATCCAGAAAACTAGGTAGAAGAAAATTGGGAAACAAAATAAGAATTGTGCAGGATAATTGTGTAAAAGAAAGGACAAAAATTCACAAACTGACTGAAAGACAAAAAAACTCCATAATAATAGAATTGCCCAGATTAGCAAAAAAAATCCACTGAAGAGAAACAGCTCCTTTAAAAATAGAATTGGCCAAATGTAAAAGGAGATACAAAATCTAACTGAAGGAAATTATCCCTTAAAAATTAGAATTGGCCAACTGGAAGCTAATAAATGTGAGACATCAAGAATCAAACAAAATCAAGAATGAAAAATAATAGAAGAAAATGTAAAATATTTTCTTAAAGCAACTCACCTTGAAAATATATTCAGGAGAGATAAATTCAGAATTATTGGACTACCTCAAGGATATGATTCAAAAAAGAGCTTAAACAGTTTCTTTCAAGAAATTATCATTCTGAGAGCAAACATGGTAGAGAAAGCAGTAAACTGTTGTCACTCTTCCATATTCTCCCCTGAATTAAATAATGCTCCAAAACACATCCTGTAACAGTGGAGCCACCAGGAAGACAAGGTATAGCAGTATTTTAGTCTGGAAGACTTAGAGAATTGGGAAAAAAATCCATGACAGGTAAAGGGGGAGCACGTTCTGGACAGGAGGTGTCAAAGGAAGCCAGTAGCAAACTCCACCTCAGCAAACCCATGGGAGATCCTATTCTCCAGGTCAGCCACAAGTACCAGACCCCCTCCCCACCCCCATGTGTCTTAGCATTGTCAGGGGAACCAGTAGACCCCAGACCATGTGCTTCAGCACAGCCCTGGGAAGGCAGGCATCTTCCAGAAGCTGGACCTCCATAATCTTTAGGGCACCTGAGAACAAATGGCATCCTACAGCTGGTGGATGTCTATGTCTTTCATCACAACCTATGGCAGTAGGGCATCTTCTGGATGCTGGATTTCCAGGTACTTCAGCACAGCCCAAGGCAAACAGGCATCCTTCAGGGACCTGACCTCCATGTGCTTTGGTACAGCCCTGGGCAAACACAGAAAATCCCCATCTGGCCTCAGCACATGACAGACACCAGCATTACGACCACAGTTCTGGACCAGGTAAGCTGCCAGATCCCTAATGCATCCACTTACCAGCACTAGGGCACAAAGCCAGTGAAGAGGCCCCTGGTTCCCAGCACAAGAAGCTTGGGACAGTGCCCCGTATACTTCAGCATTTAAAAGCTGGGAAGTAGATAAAGTAGTTTTAGAAGCTAAAACTAACCTTGACTATAGAAAATTACTATGGTGACAGGGAAGATCAAAACACAAATGCAGAAGAGGACACCATTGTCAATATAACTACATGTGAAAAATCAAAGAGGAATATGAATTAGTCTCAAGCCCAAACAGCCTTCTTGGAAGAATTCAAGAAGGGTTTTAACAGTCAAATAACAGAGATGGAAGAAAAATTGGGGAAAAATAAGAGGCTTGCAAAAGACAGTAACAAATTGGGAAAAGGAAAGACAAATATTGAGAAAAGAAAACAACTCCTTAAAAAGTAGAACTGGTGAAATAGAAAAGGAGGTACAAAGTCTAATTAAAGAAAATAATTCCTTAAAAATTGGACTTGAACAAGTGGAAGCTAATAACTCTTTGAGGAATAAAGAATCAGTCAAAACAATCAAAAGAACAAAAAAAAATAAAACATGTAAAATAGTTAACTGGAAAAAAAGAAAACATACAACTGCCCAGGAAAATAAATCCAGGATGAAGAATTTAAGAGTTATTTGACTATATGAATACCATAATAAAAAGTCTAGATATAATCTTTCAAGAAGTTATCAAGAAAACTATGCTGATATCTTAGAGTCAGAGGACAAAATATTCGTTGAAAGAATTCACTGATCACCTTCTGAAAGAGATCCCAAAGTGAAAACTCCAAGGAATATTTTAGCCAAATTCCAGAATGATCAGGTCAAGAAGGAAATGCTGCAACCAGCCAGAAATAAACAATTGAAATGTCATGGTACCATAATCAGGATTAATTTGAACTTAGCAGCTTCTACACTGAAGGATCAGAGTGAATGGAACACAACAGCAGGGGAGGCAAAGTAGGTTGGAATACAACGAAGAATCAAATACTGAGCAAAACTGACCATAATTTTTCAACTGAAAAGATGGACATTCAATAATGCAGGGGACTTTTAATCATTCCTAATAAAAAAAAATCAAAATTGAAAAGAAAATTTGATCTTCAAATGCAAGACTCAAGAGAAGTATAAAAAGGCAAACGGAAAATTCAAAAAAAAACCCACGTAATTTAATAAGGTTAAACTGTTAGCATCCCTACATGGAAAGACAACACTTATAATTCTTGAGACCTGTGTCTTTATTGTTGCATTGATAAGTGATATACATAGACAGAGAGTGTGGGTACAAGTTGAATGTGATGAGATTATAAAAATAATTAATTAGTGGGTGAAAATAGAGTGTACTGGGAGAACAGGAAAGAGGGAGGCAGAATCAGGTAAGTTACATCACAGGAAGGGACACAAAGCCCTATTACAATGGAGGGAAAGAAAGGAAGGAGGCAAACATGTTTGAACCTGAGTTTCATCAGATTTGGGGTAAAGAGGGAATAACATATACATACAGTTGGCTACAGAAATCTATCTTACTCTATAGGGAAGTAGGAGAAGAAGGCGGAGGAAGGAAGGAGATAGATAGAAGGCAGGGAGGAAAGGGGGAGAAGTAATAGGGGACAGGAGAAAGAAAAGAGAGAAAGCCTGATAGAAGGGAGGACAGATTTTGGGCGATGGTGGTCAAAATCAAAACACTAGTGACTACGGATAGGGTGAAAAGAGAGAGAAAAGTATAAACATGGTGGGGGGGATGGGATGAAGAGAAACACACAGTACTCATAGCTATGAATGGAATGAACTCTCCTGTAAAATGAAAGAGGATAGCAGAGTGGCTTAAAAACCATAATCCTTGGGGGCAGAGTCAAGATGGCAAAGCAGAAGCATGGATCTACTCAAGCTCTCCCCACAAAACTCCTAAATTACCTGTAAAAATGGCTCTAAATAAATTCTAAAGAAGCTGAAGCCACAAAATGATAGAGGGAAACACATTTCCAGCCCAAGACAATCTGAACGGCTGACAAAAAGCGTCTATTGAATGGCGCTTGGAGCAGAGCACAATCCAACTTAGGCCAAACCAGCACCC
Organism: Notamacropus eugenii; assembly: GCF_028372415.1. Lineage (NCBI taxonomy): Eukaryota > Metazoa > Chordata > Mammalia > Diprotodontia > Macropodidae > Notamacropus > Notamacropus eugenii. Next base: position 132,812,793 of record NC_092873.1, on the reverse strand, counting down.
CACAAACACAAAAGACAACTTCAAAGGGGAGTGAGAGAGCTCTCTCACCTGGGTGAGAGGGGAACATGGTGCAGTCCCAGCCCAGGGCAGCAGCAGCCACTGCCACAGCTACCACTTCTGGAGCTTTTGGCTATAGATGGTGAGGGAATCCAGAGACTGATCTGCATCTCACTCCTGAGTGGCAGTAGTGGGGTGAGGAAGAGCACTGGTGTGGCAAGCTGGTGGCAGCTGTGGAGAACGAATTTCACTCACAGTTCCTGGGCAGAAAAGAGCGCTTGAGGTTGTGCACAGATGAGAGTACAGGTAAGGAGAGGAGTAACCACCTCTTCTTTGATCTTATCACACTGAAAGAACCCAGAATTTAGAGGTCCCTAGAGATATCTTGGTGAACAGCTGCACGAAACCTCTGAAGCCTGGGGGATTGTACTCTTTACTTGACAAAGGGCTCAAAAGTCAATAACTGTCTGGAAAAATGCTCCAAAAGGGGAAAACATAGTCTTTATCAAAGGTGACTTTCTTGGTGAAGAGGTATCTTCTCCCATCCTTAATGTGGTGTGTTTGTCCTTTGTTGCTGACGAAGACCATGCCATCATAGAAATAATGATATGACTTGCACTTGATTTTATTTTCTTTGAGTAAGGGAAGGCTGTGCAGTTCACTAGCCTCACTTCTCCTACAGAGCGATCTGAATCCAGTGACCAGATATTCATCAAGATGACTGGAGATGACACAGGATGAGGTAATTCAGGTTAAGTGACTTGCCCAAGGTCACACAGCTAGTGAGTGTCAAGTGTCTGACGTGAGATTTGAACTCACGTCCTCCTGACTCCTGCACTGGTGCTCCATCCACTGCACCAACTAGCTGCCCCAAAATGAATCTTCCTGAATGCAGACCTGGCATGCTTACCACTGCAACACAATGAGTATATCCATCCCTTATGATAAGGAAAATCAAAATATACAGCCAGAGAAAGAACAAGACATACAACCTAGAGGAAGACAGAAAAGGCTCCTTCATCCAAAACCTCTACAAATAGATATGACCTTATCTCAAGTCATAGAAGAGCTCAAAAAGGACTTTTAAAATCGAATATGAATTAGAGGAAAAAATTAGAAGAAAAAGGAGAATGATGCAAAAAAATCATAAGAAACAAGTCAACAGCTATATAAAGAAGACTACCCTAAAATGCTGAATAAAACAATGCCTTTAAAAATAGACTAACACAAAAGAGGTAAAAAATGGCAAAAGAAGTTCAAAAACCAAAAGAGAAGAAGAATACCTTAAAAAGCAGAATTGTCTAAATGGAAAAGGCGGTCCAAAAGTTCAGTGAACAAAATAGTTCTTTAAAAATCAGAATGGAGCAGATGGAAGCTAGTGCCTCTATGAGAAATAAAGAAACTATGAAACAAAACTAAAAGAGTGAAAAAGTGGAAGACAATGTGAAATATCTCATTGAAAAAACAACTGGCCTGGAAAATAGATCCAGAAGAGATAATTTAAAAATTACTGGTCTATCTGAAAACCATGACAAAAAAAAAAAAGAGACAATATTATCTTCAAAGAAGTTATCAGGGAAAACTGCCCTGATATTCTAGAACTACAGGGTAAAATAGAAATGAAAAGAATGTACTGGTCACCTCCTGAAAGAGACCACAAAAGAAAACTCCTAGAAATTTTATAGCCTTATCCCAGATTTCCCAGATTAAGGAAAAAATATTACAAGCATCCAGAGAGAAACAATTCTAGTATTGTGGAAATACATTTGGGATAACATATGATAAAGCCGCTTCTACACTAAAGGACTGAAGGGCATGGAATATTATATTCCAAAGGTCAAAGAAGGTACTATTGAATCCAAGAATCACCTAGCAAGCAAAATTGAGTATACTTCAGGGGAATAAAAATGTAATTAACATAAAATAGAGGGCTTCCAAGCATTCTTGTTGAAAAGTCCGGAACTGAATAGAAAATGTGATTTTCCAATACAGGAATCATGAGAAACATGAAAAGATAAACAGGAAAGAGAAGCCATACAGTTTTCATAAAAGCTAACCGGTTTACATTTCTCCATAGAAAGATGGTATTTGTAACTCAGTATACTCATCTTTAAAAGTTGGATAATAATAATAATAGCACTAACTTCCTAGTATTGACCTGAAGATAAAATGATATAATATTTGAAAAATACTTTGCAATCCTTAAATTTCTTTATAAATGCAAGGTACTCTTTTTTGTTATTATTCTAGCCCAACAAAATTAATTCTCACATTGGCCATGTCTTAAAATATATATCTCTGAATTTGAATTTTCTCATCTTTCTTTCAGAAGCTGTGACATAGAACTTTTTCAAACTATTTTTTAAAGATTTTCTTTCTATCAGGAAGTTACCAATATATGGACATTTGAATATACAAAGAACAAAAAATGAGGAAGGATTATATTCAAACTATATGTTTTTTCATGCCATTTGTATGTAAAATTGACAAGGCAATAATACAATTTTCTTGCAGTTTTCCACACATTTATGTTTGAATAGGTTTTATAGACTTTAAAGCAGTATATTTTCAGTTTATTTATTTTTAGTTGGGGAGACTACCCTATATAACATTTATTTTTCAAACAGTTTAGAAGAGGAGAAATAGAAAATTAGATGAAAAATGCTAGAGAAATGTGAATAAATGATAAAATTGGCAGTTAGGAAGTAATTAAATAAAGAGCATGGGTAGAGAGCTTAAACTTAGGTATGTGGAGAGCTTGTGGGAAACTACAGAAGGAGGAGAGAGAATGGTTCCTGATCGTGTGTTCGTCCTTTGTTGTGGAAGAGAAATAATTCGTTGCCATCAGAGAAATAAAGACATGACTTGTACTTGACTTTGTTTTGAGTGAGGGCGGGCTGTGCAGGTCACCAGCCTCACTTGTACTCCAGAGTCATCTGAATCCACTCACCAGATATTCATCAGGATGACTGGAGAAGATCCAGGACAAGGTGATTGTGGTTAAGTGACTTGCCCAAGGTCACACAGCTAGTGAATATCAAGTGTCTGAGGTGAGATTTGACCTCAGGTCCTCCTGACTCCTATGCTTTACCCGCTGCATCACCTAGCTGCCCATGGTTCCTGATAATGAGTTGGTGAAGGAGGCAGGGGAATGACCTCAGGTCATCTGGCCCTCTTATTTTCATTAAGGTCTCTTACTCAGAATTAAAATGGTTTAGAGTACCTACTATGGCAAGCACATTAGGGATGGATGAGCAGTCATCAAAAGTATTTCTCAATAATTGTAAGAAGCCAGCTGATGCTAAATAGAATGAAGACTTTTCTATGTTGCTACTCTGGATACTGCAACTTACTTAAAATATGGATTATGAAACTCCTAAATCACACTTGTTTCACTTATAGATGGAGCTAACAACAAAACTGTTACTTTACTTTTGAAAATATTATTCTTCTGGCATATATTTAGGCACAGAAAATAACTAAATACTTTTGGCTCAAATGTTTGATATGGTGTAACTGTGTAGTCATATTTTAAATGAGTTGAATGAATGTTTTGAATATATGAAGTGGGAGAGCTTGTCCTTGAAGATAGAGTCACCTCAGAAAGGCATGTACACACACACACACATATATACATACACACATATATAGATAGATAGATAGATAGATAGATAGATAGATAGATAGATAGACAGACAGACAGACAGACAGACAGACAGACAGACAGACAGACAGACAGACAGACAGATAGATAGATAGATAGATAGATAGATAGATAGATAGATAGATAGATAGATAGATAGATAGATAGATAGATAGATAGATAGATAGATGGATGGGTGGATGGATAGATGGATAGATAGAGATAGAGATAGAGATATTGATTTCCTTCCAGATGCAGAAAAGATATATTTGAAAGGAAATTTAGTGTTCAATAATGTCTTATATTAACACAAGATAAATATAGTATGAAGTCTCAGTTTTTGGCTCCTTTGAACTATCACAGAGAAAATTCAAATTATCTACTCAAAACATAGTTCTTGAGTCCCCACCAATATTTACTTTGCCAGACTAATTAAATGAGATGCTAGTTCAAAGAATATTAATCCATTTTTGAATTATCAATGGAAAAGATAGCTTTCTGATGAAGAAATCAAAATAATTTTTTGTCTTACACAATGCCAATTAAAACAACCTTGAGATATCATTTGACACCTATCAGATTGACTAAAATGATTGAAGGGGAAAGTATCAATGTTGGAGGGAATGTGGAAAAATTGGGACTCCAGGTAGAATTGTGAACTGATTCAATTATTTTGAAGAGCAATCCGGAATTATGCCCAAAGAGTTATTAAACCACCTATGTATTTTGACCAGATAATATCACTACTAGGTTTATTCCCAAAGATGAAGAAGGAAAAATGAAAAGAACCTATATCTTCTAAAACATATGTAGCAGCTCTCTTTGTGGTGGCAAAAAATAGAAAATACATTGAATAATGCTTGTCAATTGTGGAAAGGCTGACAGGGATGAGACAAGAACACAGGGTAACAGAACGAACTTTCTAGAGTGCTTCCCTGAAGCCCAGCCATGTACGTGTAAAAATGACTAAACAAATTCTGAAGCTGTAAACACCACAGGATGATGGAGTGAATCAAGTCTTAAACCCAAGACATCCTGGAAGGTTTATCATGCCACCATGGGAGTAGAGCATAGTTCAATGTGGGCCTCTCCAGTACAAAAGGGAAATGAGCAGGCTTTTAGGGAGACTGAAAGTCTTGCACCTGTTGCAGTTTCAAGACTTCATGAAGCTAAAACACTGAGGATAAATTGGAGGTTCTGTGGGAAAATAACTGCCGGACCTGTGAGAGAGAGTAGAGTAGTTTGACCCCAGCCCCAAGGTGAAAGGGGCAGAGGAACTTATGGCAGTCACACCAGCAGCTGGGACAGCAGCTATCACTGTTTCTGAAGCTCTAGGACCATAGACTTTAGAGGACAGTAGACCCCTCCACCCCACTGGAAGCAAAGAACTACCTTGACAAAGAATTCAAAAGTCAACTAAATGGTTGGGGAAAAGAAAAAGAAGCATACTATAGAATCTTACTTTGGTGACAAGGAAGACCAAAACCTGCAAACAAAAGATAACGAAGTCAAAACTCCTTCATCCAAAGGATCCAAGTAAAATATGAATTGGTCTCAGGCTATGGAAGAGCTCAAAAAGGATTCTGAAAGTCAAGTAAGAGAAGTAGAGCATAAATTGAGAAGATAAATGAGAGTGATGTATGAAAATCATGAAAAACAAATACACTGCTTGCTAATGTAGACAAAAAAAATGCTGAAGAAAATAATATTTTAAAAAATAGACTAACCCAAATGACAAAAGAGATCCAAAAAGTCAATGAGGGGGAGAATGTCCTAAAAAGCAGAATTGGCCAGATGGAAAAGGAGGTCCAAAAGCTCACTGAAGAAAATAATCTTTAAAGATTAGAAAGGAGCAGATAAAAGCTAAAGACTTCATGAAAAATCAATTATAAAAATCAAAGGAATGAAACATATTAGATACTGTGAAGCATCTCATTGGAAAAAAACAACTGAACTGCTAAATAAACCCAGGAGAGAGAATTCAAAAAATATGGGACTACCAGAAAGCCAAGATAAAAAAAAAAATCCTTAATATAATCTTTCAAGTAATTATCAAGGAAAACTGTCCTGATATTCTAGAACCATAGGGTAAAATAAATATTGAAAGAATCCACCAATCACCTTCTGAAAGAGATTCAAAAAGAAAAATTCCTAGCAATATTGTAGCCCAATTCCAGAGTTCCTAAGTCAAGGACAAAATATTGAAAGCAACCAGAGAGAAGCAATTCAAGTTTTGTGGAAATACAATCAGGACAACACAAGATTTAGCTGCTTCTATATTAAGGAATTGCAGGGGTTGGAATATGATATTCCAGAGGTAAAAGGAGCTAGGATTAAGAGTAAGAATCACCTATCCATAAAAGCTGAGTGTAATACTTTGGGAGAAAAATGATCACTCAATAAACTAAAGGACTTTCAAGTATTCTTCATGGAAAGACCAGAGCTGAATAGAAAATTTGACTTTCAAACACAATCATCAAGAGAAGCATGAAAAGGCAAACAGGAAATAAAAATCATAAGGGACTTACTAAAGTAAAACTTTTTATATTCCTAGATGGAAAAGTAACATTTGTAACTCTTGAGACTTCTCTCAGTATTGGGGTAGTTGGAGGATAGATAAAGCACAAAGGGTGAGTTGAATAGGAAGGGATGATATCCAAAATATATAATTAAGGGGTGAGAGAGGAATATATTGGGAAGAGAAAGGGAAAAATAGAACAGAGTAAATTCCCTTTCTCATAAAAGGGGCAAGAAAAAGCTTTTTCAATAGAGGGGAACAGAGGAGGTAATAAGGAGAAAGTGAACCTTACTCTCATCACATTTGGCTTATGTGGGGAATAACATGCACACTCCCTTTGCTGCGGAAATCTATCTTACACTACAGGAAAGTAGGAGAGAAGTGGATAAGCTGGGTGTGTATATGGGATGATAGAAGGGAGGGAAAATGGGAAGAGGGGGTAATTAGAAGTGAACACTTTTGAAGAAGTCTAGGGTCAAAAGAGAGAATAGAATAAATGTGGGAAGGATAGAATGGAGGATAGACTTTCAGAATGTGACTTTTATGGAAGTATCTTGGGTAACTACACATTTATAAGATACATCGAATTGCTTGCCTTTTCTGTGGGGATGGGTGGGGAGGGAAGAAGGGCTAGAAGTTGGAACTCAACGATTTAAAAAAGAATGTTGGAAGGCGGAGCCAAGATGGCGAAGTAGAAAGACGCACATACACATAGCTCCGAACCCACAAACCACAGAACGGCTAGAGGGGACCAACCCAGGGCGAATTCTGCACCCAGAGACCACGGAATATTGGAGCGAGGGAGATTTCTGTTCCGGAGAGACCTGCAAACCTCTCGCGGGGGGTCCTTCGCTCCAAGGACTGGGCGCCTGGTCGGGGAGCAGAGGGCAGCCCTGCCGCGGCCACGACACCGTGAGGAAAAGATCCGAGAGGGCTATGGGGACGGGATCTCCAGCGGCCACGCGGGTCCCCCCACCCACAGAGGGACCTGCAAACCTCTCGCAAAAGGTCCGTCGCTCTGCAGACGCGGAGCCCAGCCTGGACCTGCGGCGCCGCGGCTCCGAGAGGCACAGATCTGAGAAGGCTCCAGAGACGGGATCTCCAGTGGTGCCACAAGCCCCCCCACCAACAGGTGACTGTTGGGGGTAGGTGAGAGAGTCTCTTTGGCGGGTTGAGAGGGGAGTGGGGTGCCCCCATGGCTCTGCCGCCCCCCAGGAGATAGAAGCTGAGAGGCGGCTACAGACAGGGGCTCCCCAATCGGGCGGGAGCCTGGATCCATTGTGGAAGGTCTGTGCATAAACCCCTTGAGGGAACTGAGCCAGAGAGGCGGCCCTGCCCCTGACCACCTGAACTTAATTCTCACACTGAATAGCAGCCCTGCCCCCGCCAAAAACCCTAAGGCGGGAAGCAGCATTTGAATCTCAGTCCCCAAACGCTGGCTGGGAGGACCAGGAGGGGAGGTGGGTGTGAGGAGAACATTCAGAGGTCAGGCCACTGGTTGGGGAGAATGCCCAAAAAAGGTAAAAGAAATAAAACTATTGAAGGGTACTTCCTCGGAGAAAAGACACTTCCTCCCTTCCTTTCTGATGGGGAGGAACAATGCTTGCCATCAGGCAAAGACACAGAAATCGAGGATTCTGTGTCCCAGCCCACCCAATGGGCTCGGGCCATGGAAGAGCTCAAGAGGAATTTTGAAAATCAAGTTAGAGAGGTGGAGGAAAGACTGGGAAGGGAAATAAGAGGGATGAAAGAGAAGCATGAAAAGCAGATCAGCTCCCTGCTAAAGGAGAACCAAAAAAATCTTGAAGAAATTGGCACCTTGAGAACTAGCCTAACTCAGTTGGCAAGGGAGGTGCAAGGGGCCAATGAGGAGAAGAATGCTTTCAAAAGCAGAATAAACCAAATGGAAAAGGAGATTCAAAAGCTCACTGAAGAAAATAGATCTTTCAAAACTGGAATGGTACAGATGGACTCTAAAGACTTTATGAGAAAGACAGATATCTCAGAACATACTACGCAGATTTGAAAAATGGAAGATAATGTGAAATATCTTATTGGAAAAACAACTGACCTGGAAAATAGAATCAGGAGAGACAATGTAAAAATTCTGGGCCTACCTGAAAACCATGATCAAAAGAAGAGCCTAGACATCATCTTCCATGAAATTATCAAGGAAAACTGCCCTGAGATTCTAGAACCAGAAGGCAAAATAAATATTCAAGGAATCCGCAGAACACCGCATGAAAGAGATCCAAAAAGAAACTCCTAGGAGCATTGTGGCCAAATTCCAGAATTCCCAGGTGAAAGAGAAAATATTGCAAGCAGCTAGAAAGAAACAATACAAGTATTGTGGAAATACAATCAGGATAGCACAAGATCTGGCACCCTCTACATTGAGGGATAGAAGGGAATGGAATAGGATATTCCAGAAGTCAAAGGAACTAGGACTGAAGCCAAGAATCACCTACCCAGCAAAACTGAGTATAATAATTCAGGAGAAAAAATGGTCTTTCAATGAAATAGAGGACTTTCAAATTTTCCTGATGAAAAGACCAAAGCTGGAAAGAAAATTTGACTTTCTAACACAAGAATGAAGAGAACCATGAAAAGGTGAACAGCAAAGAGAAGTCATAAGGGACTTACTAAAGTTGAACTGTTTACATTCCTACATGGAAAGACAATATTTGTAACTCTTGAAACATTTCAATATCTGGGTACTGGGTGGGAGTACACACACACACACATGCACACACGAACACATACATAGAGACAGAGTTCACAGAGTAAATTGAAGAGGATGGGATCATATCTTCAAAAAAAATGAAATCAAGCAGTGAGAGAGAAATATTGGGAGGAGAAAGGAAGAAGTTATATGGGGCACATTATCTCTCATAAAAGAGGCAAGCAAAAGACTTATTAGTGGTGGGATAAAGAGGGGAGGCAAGAGAAAAACATGAGGTCTAATCTCATCACATTCCACTAAAGGAAAGAATATAATGCACACCCATTTTGATAGGAAAACCTATCTCATAATACAGGAGAGTGGGGGACAGGGGCACAAGCAGGGTGGGGGGGAAGATGGAAGGGAAGGAATGGGGAGGAGAATGCAATATGAGGTCGACACTCATGGGGAGGGAAAGGACCATAAGAAAATAGAAGTAATGGGGGACAGGATAGGATGGAGGGAAATATAGTTAGTCCTATACAACACAACTAGTATGGAAATCATTTGGAAAACTAAACAGATATGGCCTATATTGAATTGCCTGTCTTCCAAGGGGAAGGGGTGGAGAGGGAGGGAGCTAAAGAAGTTGGAACTCAAAGTGTTAGGAGCAAATGTAATGTTCTTACCACTGGGTAACAAGAAATACAGGTTAAGGGGTCAAGAAAGTTATCTGGCCCTACAGGACAAAAGAGAAGACGGAGACAAGGGCAGGGAGGGAGGATAGAGGAGAGAGCAGATAGGTCACAGGGGCAATTAGAAAGCTTGGGTTTGGGGGGGGAGGGGATAAAAGGGGAGAAAATTTGTAACTCAAAATTGTGTGAAAATAAATGTTAAAAGTTAAAAAAAAATATTTTAACTACAGGGAGAGGGGAAAATCTATTTCCCAAATTATAAGACTATGAGTGTTAATAAAAAACCCAGTATCTTACACAAAAAAAAAAATTAATAAAAAAACAAAACAAAACAATGGAAGTCAGAAAAAAAAAGAATGTTAAAACTATTTTTACATGCAATTGAGAAATAAGATATATAGGTAATGGGATATAGAAATCTATCTTTCCCCAAAAGAAGAGAGAGGAGATGGGGATAAGGGAATAGAGAGGTGTGATAGAAGAGAGGGCAGACTGGATCAAGGGGGTAATCAGAATACATGCTGTCTTGGTTGGAAGAAGGGAAGAGATGGGAAGAAATCTTAGAGCTCAAAATCTTATGGGAATGAAGGTTGAAAACTAAACATAAATAAATTTTAAAACATACAAACTGCAGATCAGGTGAGCCCAAACGTCTGGGGTAATAGTATTATCACAGACTACACTAATATCACTCTGGCCTTGTCCAGGGGAGCAACACTTGTGGAGATTTAACTTGTCCTCTGCCTCTAGGTAAGCCTCACCTCTTCAGCAGCCGCAGGTACTGAAGTTCAAGAAAAGCAAGTTCCTGGTACAAAAATTCTTTTCCCTATCATATCAATCAATCAATCAATCAATTAGCAAATATTAAGCATTCATTCTGTGATTCAGCATCAAAAACAGATATGGTTTTGGCAACTCAAATATCTCTAAAGATGCATTCACAGCACACTAAAAAGCAATAGACATTTCCACTGGGCAAAACAATCTGAAGTGTCTGTATATATTTTATTCTCCTTTTAGAATATGAGCTACATGTGCATAAAAAAATTGTGGAATGGTTGAACAAGTCTTGGTACATGATCATTATGGAATAATACTGTGCTATAAAAAATGACGAGCTCACTGATTTTAGAAATATATGGCTAGACTTGGACAAAATAATGAAGAACAAAATGAACAGAATCAAAACAACATTGCATTCACAGTAACAGCAATATTGTTTTCTATAGTTATTTTATTTTTCTGCCTTAATAGTATTTTATTTTTTTCAATTACATGTAAAGACAGTTTTCAACATTCGGTTTTATAAGATTTTGAGTTCCAAATATTTTCTACCTCCTTCATCTCAGTCATCCCCAAGATAGCATGGAATCTGATATAGGTTATGAATATATGTTCAAGCATATTAAACATATTTGCACATCAGTCATTTTGTTAAAGAAGAATCAGAACAAAGGGGAAAAAATCACAAGAGAGGGGAAAAAAAGAGAAAATAGTGTTCTTTAAAATACATTCAGATTCCATAGTTCTTTTCATGGAAGCGGGTAGAATTTTCCACCATGAGTCTTTTGGAATTGACTTGGATCATTATATTGCTGAGAAGAGCTAAGTTTATCAAAGTTATATTATCACACAGTGTTGCTATTATTGCCTACAATGTTCTCCTCATTCTGCTCACTTCATTCACTATCAGTTCTTTCCAGGTTTTTCTAACATCTGCCTGTTCATCATTTCTTATAGCACAACAGCATTCCGTTCCATTAGTAAACCACAACTTTTTTAGCTATTGCCCAGTTGATAGGCATTCCCCCCACTTCCAATTTTTGACTACCACAAAAAGAGTTGCTATAAATATATTTGTACATGTTATTCCTTTTCCCGTTTTTATGATCTCTTTGAGGTGCCTATCTATAAGTGACATTGCTGGATCAAAAGGTAGGGAATTTTATAACCCTTCGGACATAATTCTGAATTACTCTCCAGAATGATTGGATGAGTTCATAACTCCACTAAACATGCATTAGTGTTCCTTCCCACATCTTCGCCAAATTTATCATTTTCCTTTTTTGTAATATTATCCAATATTATAAGTTTGAGATGGTAGCCAGAGTTGATTTAATTTGCAAAGTGAATGCCTATTAAGGGCCTGTGTTGTAATAATATTAATGATTTTCGTAGTATCAAGAAGCACAGTATCAAATTCTGGTGATTTTTTTGTGGCTATGAGTATCTCTCAGGAGAAGTTTCAGAAGATACAGGTAAATACTTTTCATTGATAGTAACAAATTTCTCAAAATTGTTTTTCTTTATTTGAATATTTTGAAGGTCATTCAAAGTATTTCTGTGGTTTATTGCAGTATACTGTACGCTTGGTATTAAGGTGTCATTTTAGTTTAGTTGCATTCATGCTTTCCACAGCAAAAAATTCATTACAAATTTTAAAAAAAGATTCTTCCATATCATCACCATTTTTAGAAGTAAATCCATTTTGCAAAAATAATTCAACGTATTTTATTTTTCTTGTCAGTTTAGGTGCACTACAACCTGGTAGCAAAGCCTGTGTCACATTGTCATCAGTATTTTGACCTGTTTCGTCTAAATGTAGCCACTTGTTCATAAGCAATTTTTTGTCCCATAATATAATTAAATATTCCTATTAATTTCTAAAACAAATACTAGTTTTAGTTCATTAAATTACATTTATTTTTGTTTAATTTTAAAAATTGTTCATGCTTACTTGGACATACAGTGGTGATGGTGGAGAAATATTATTGAAGGGCTTTTGTGTTTACTTGCTGCAATTTAACACTTATGTTTCTCTAAAAAGATATAACAATAATTTTTTAAAATTAAATATTCCAACACAATACAATCCAAAGATATACTATGTTAATGCTTACATGCTAAGGAGTGATGGTAGGAAAATATTAAAAGTCTTTATTTTCTGTAATTTAATTATTATTTTTCTATAAGACTAGAAAACTTGGTATATATAGCAAAAACACTGCAATCCATAACATACAATAGTCTCAAATGTAAGTCAAGGTGTTTCTGACAGTGTCTGTGATGATATGCACAGTGCAAAATGTACATGTCATGTGTTCGAAATCAAGGATGAAGTGAAATTGTGTAACGCAGAATGGGCAAGTGCTTTCTGATCTTGAGACTATTTCACATTCCCCTTTGTGGTTTGAGATGTAGTATATTGCAGTGTTGTCCTCTTCTGAGTTTTTGTTTTGATCTACTTTTTAACTATAGTAATTTTTATGATCATTCTTCATTTTAGCTCCTGCTCATTATGTTTGCCTATTTCTTGGCTTTTAAAGTTGAATTCTTCTGGAGTACAGGGAGTACTGTCCCAATCTTCTTGGCCTGGTCATTGACTTAGTGCCCTACGGTCTCAGGTGCTGGCAGGTGGATGCTATAGACATCTGGAAGCTTACCTGGTTCTAAGCTGTTGTCCTAGTGTTGGTGTCTGGCATGTGCTGAGGCCAGGTGGGGTTTTTCTGTGTTTCCCTGAGTTTACACTGAAACACATAGAGGTTTGGCCCCTGGAAGATGGCTGTTCACCCTAGACTACTTTGAAACTCCTGGAAATCTGGCAGCAGGAAGTTAACCATCTGCCTTTGGCTATGCTGAAGCAAATGGAAGTCTGGTCTATGGGGGACACCTGTCTATCCAAGGCAGCCCAAAAACACATTGAAGTTTTGCCACTGGAGGACACCTGCCCAACCAGGCCTGTGCTTAAGCTGGTTCTCCGAGCTGTAGTCTACTGCTTCCCGTGGCTGTACTAAGGCATGTAGTGGTCCTAGTGTTAGTATTTTCTGCTCCACCATCCTGGGCCTAAGGATCTTCCAATTATTTGCCGAGATGGTGCTTGCTGCTGACTTACTGGGAAGTTTCCTGTCCTGGTCTACCTTCTTGTTTTACTTGCATGATAACAGATTTTTCTTTTTTGCCAATTCTCCAAGTCTCCCAGACCAAAAGACTGCTTCAACTTGTCCTTTCCCTGACTCTGTTGTTCCAGGATTTTTTTCTGGGACACTATTTTATAGTTGTCCCAAAGTGATTATAGGAGAATGACAGCAATTTACTGCTTCCTTTGCCCTCTTGGCTCCCACAAGTCTCAGCAATACTATTTTAAGAATGACTTTGATTGACTAAGTAATTTTGACTATCATAAATACCCAGATCAAGTATAAAGGTCCTATGAAGGAAGATGTTATTTTCATCCAGAGAATTATTTGATAAAGAAAAGTAAGTATAGAATGCCCTTATATACATATATACACAAACACATAGATGCACACATGTATGTATTTATACACACGTATGTATAGAAATGTGTTTATATGTACATATCTATGTTTGTGTGTATTATATGTATGTATGTGTCTTTATATATACTCACATACACACATATATATGCAAACATTTTTTAAAGAGACATTTAAATTTAATAAATAAGGAAAAAATAAGCTCAGTTTTCCCCATGCAAATCTGGGTGGATATATTCCCAATTAATACTACCAGTGGGAGAAAAAACAAAAAGAAGATTCATGGACAGCCAGTACAGGTGGCCAAAAAATGTTTTAGAAGGAATATATGTATTAAGAATGTGTGTAACAGTGGAAAGAATGTTATTTGACATTCTAGGATCAATCCAGACTCTGATACCTACCTCTTATGACTTTAGTCAAATCACAACCACTCTGGGTCTCAGGTGTATCAGGTATAAAGTGAACTAAAGTACACTGAAGTTGCTTCTGTCTCTAAATCTATGATTCTATGATCATTTACGGAGTGGCTATATGTTCTTACACACTAAACAAATTATCCAATGAAATCCAATTAAAGTTTATATTAAAAAAAAAGAATAAAAGTTCCTTAATATAAATGTCAATGAAGTCACTGTACATAACTGTTTTTATGTTGACTGGTGTCCACTATGTGACCTTGGACAAGTCACTTAACTTCCATGGGTATGATTTTTCTCACAATTAAAAGTCAAAAAGTTGAATCAGAAAATTCAATGTCTAAAATGAACTCTAAACTTTGTCATTATTTATCACTCTTTTTCTTTATTTAAAGCAAATAAAAGAATTCTCTAAGCTCAAAACCCAAATAGCCTTAGCTCTCTGCTTTCTTAAGTTCCAAATCCATGCACAATTTCCAGAACCAGCTCCTAATAAATCAAAATCTAGGTTTCAGTACAAACCAGAATGAATTAAGCTTCACTACAGTTGAATTATGAAACACAGTTCAAATAAGAAAAGAAAGTTTGATTTCTTTTCATTCTTACTTTTTTCCATGCCTAAAAAAATTCCTTCTATATGATAGTATTAAATTAAGTAATTGTCATTAACAATATACACGAATAAAATGTTTCTTTTATCATCTATTGATTCTAGCCCTGATTTGGCTTATAATTCATTAAAGATGCTTCATTTGCTGCCTAATAAGATAACAGGAGGTAGCTAGGCAGTGCAGTGGGTAGAACATCAGTCCTGGAGTCAGGAAGACTCATCTTTCTCGATTTAAATCTGGCCTCACAATTGCCAGTAGTGTTACCCTAAGCAAGTCACTTAATCATGTTTGCTTCAGCTTCTTCATTTGCAAAATGAGCTGGAGAAAGAAATGGTGAACGAGTACAGCATCTCTGTTAAGAAAACCCTATGTGGGAAAATAAAGAGTCAGACATGACAGGAGAAATATTGAACAATAAGATACTAGCTTGGGATTGCTGCCCCAGTTTAAAAGGTCAATGGTAGTTGGGTGGTACAATAAAGACTTTTAGATTCTGTCATATTCCAGTATATTTTTTTCCTTGCCTTATGTATCCAAATTATCATTCCAAATCACACACTTCACTTTCCTGTGTCTAACTAACCTTCTTGGTAGCAACAGCATCATTCATAATTCATCACCTTTAGTGAATCCCAGTATGCATTAATTTTAGAAAACTTCTTGAAATTTTCTCCAAAAATTTTAAGAGAATAATTTGCCAAATAAAAAATTGGAAAAATTAAACTTTCAATTTTCCTGGAGGAGAAGAGGAAGAAAAGTAAAGCAAAAAAGAGAAAGAAGCAGATGTACCTTTATGTAAAGAAAGCAGGCCATGGGGTTTGAGAAAAAAAGTCACATATGGCACTAAAAATAAAACAAAACATTTTAGAAAACATTTTACCCAAAAGTAAAGGCTATTAGATTTTGTGATACTTTAATGATGGATTATAGGTGATCATACCATATAATATCTATGGGGAAGAGACAATATTAAATGATATAATTTACAAATCCACAGGCAGTATCTGTAGACATATACCTAGCAGAAATTGTAAAAGGTCACTAAATCTATATCCTCCATCCTTTGGGAAAGTTTATACCTAAATGATCACATATGAATATTTTATTTTTAAATAATGCCATTAAATTGTAATATCTAAACTCTTTATGTTAGTTTATTTTAACAACAAAACTATCAGAAAGTTCTTCCTTATATTTATGTTAAATCCTTGATCTTTTATTTAAAGACATTCTGAAGACCTTAGCAAAGACTTCAAGTAAACAGAATGAGTTTGGTTTATTGTTCCCTTATTTGCTTTACAATTTCCAGAAACAAAGTTGCAATCTTAGTTGGTTAACAAGGCATTTATTAAGAGGGGAGAGTCTCACATTTCTGTGTGGTTAATTTTTCATTAAGAGGACATTTAAATCCATTAGAGGGCTCAGAAAACCATTCTGATTTTTTATGCATGCCATCAGTTTAGCTCCAATGCTAAGTATTAATCACATTATACTTTCTGTAACAATTTCTGGGTGCTTTTGACCTCTGTTTTATTAAGCCACTCCCTGGGTAGGGAACACTATATATTTCAGCTTTACCAAAAAATGGTTTCACTTCCAAAAATCTGTTGAGGATTGAAATTCTCTTTTCTAACTATAATCTTCATTCTGTAATGTCTCCTTCCCTAAACTTCAGTCATACTCATTATTTCACTCTTTTCAAGACACTCTCTCAATTCCTGTCAATACTCCTTTTTGGTCAGCTTTATTCTGAATTCACTTTTATTTGCTGCTCCACCCACCCAACCCTTGACTGTGATCCTAAGATTAAATACTTTGATTAGGCTTTTCCCTCTACTTCTATATCACTTTAACCCTTTGGATCCAAACATTTTTATCTTGCTGGACCTCAAACTTAGGTAACTCCTATCTTCAAGCTCTTCAACTGAAATGCCACATTCTGTGAAAGAAAACTCTAAAATCGTGTTGCTCGAGTTATTTGCAAATGTCAGTTGCCTAACATAAACTGGGTACACATTACTAGAGAACAATCTTTGGCTGTTGTTATTAATTTTTACTGAGTCCATCACATTCACCTGAATGGCTCTTACAACACATCTTTTCTCTAACATACGCTTATATATACATTCAAGTTTTGTTAAACAGATCTCCCTCTCAGCAGATGATCTCAGTTTCTAATTCACTGAGAAATCTGAGTCCATCGAAAGCATACTTGCTCATCTCTTCTCTTCACTGCTCAATGATCCCACCTGACTTCTCTTTTTTAATAATCTCAAATGAGATTTCTCTCTTTCCTTGATGATCTTGCCATCTGTAGTCATTGAGTCTTCTATTTCCACTTCCTCTTCTTCCTTGTTACAATTTCAGACCTTCTTATCATCTTTAAAGTTTCTCTTTCTGTTTCTCTTTCTCTTCAGCTTGCAAGTATACTGTATGCTGAAAACCCTTTCACTTATCTGTTACTCTGATATTGCTTCACTATCTATTTCATTTCTCTGTTCCCCTTCAGTGCTAAACTTCAAGAGGATATAAAATGGAAGGAAAGGATTCCGGGAAGATGGCGTAGTAGGTCATAAAATTTCAAGCTCTGTTGTGTGTGAAGAGCAGCTGGGTGATAAGGAAATAGCACATGGCAGGTAAGTGCAGAAACAGTGTGGTAGAAAGCCTCTGGCTGTGGGCATTTACAGGAAGGTAGAGGTTTTGCTCTCGTTTCAAGCTAGAGGTGAGAATTGAAGATCTGGGACAAGATGCACCATCCCACATACCCAAAGGCTAAAGGTGATTACAAAAATTGAGTTATTATCACAAAAAATGCACAGATAAAGAAGAACTGATACAAGGACACTCTCAAGGTCTCTCTCAAGAACTTTGGATTTGATTGTGGAACATAGGAGACACTGGCACAGGACCGCTCAGCATGGCATGCCCACATCAGAAAGGGTGCTGTGCTCCATGAGCAAAACAGAATTGAGACAGCACAAAGTAAATGTAGGATGTGAAAAATTGGAGTATCCACACCAAATGTTCACACGGACTATCTGTCCCCAATCTGTGGTAAAGTATTAGGAGCTCATATTGGTCTGATCAGCCACAGTCAGACACATTGAACTTGAGTTTATCATGGTGATGTCACTTTGATCCTCTTTGAGAATGAAGGACAACAACCAACCACATGTAAAATGCAAAACATATCTAAGATTTTATTAATACTTGGGTAGTTCATAAGAAAGATTGGGGTAAACCTGAGTATGATATGAACTTTAAAAGCAGAACCATTTAGGAACAGCTAAAAAGAGTAATTATTTTATATAAATGAGGTACAAGAGGAAGAATCAATTAGAGAGCAATTAGTTGGGGATGAGGACAGGTAGGCCTGGCAACCTAATTTCATCAGGAATGCGTTTAAGAGGGAACAATATATACATACAAACATACATATATATGTACATAAACACACATATATGTGTATGTACGTATACATATATGTACATATGAGTATAAAAGTCTTCTAAATTCGAAAGAAATAAAATGGTAAGGGGATACGGTGGGGGGAAGGAAAAGGGAGGGATCTTTAAAGGGAAGAGTGAGAGAACAGGTAAAAGAGGGTATATAGAATGCTGTTTAGATCAATGAGAATCAGAGGATAAGGGACAGACTTCTAGAAAGGAGGGTGAAGGAAAAGGTTTTGAGGGCTATAGATGAGATTTATAGGAATGGTAGGATAGGGAATGGATCCTTGGAAGGGGGTAGACAAGTAATAGGAGGGTAAGGTAGTAGGTAGAAGTCAAATAGAAGAGGCAGGAGGGATAGGAAATAAGAGATATGCACAACCGTAAAAGCAAAGATCAGAAGTACAATTTTTCTGGGAACGTATATGTCTATATATGTATATATATAGTTATAGAGAAATATATCCACACTTAATTGTAGCCTTCGGGGTGGGGGGGAGGAGAAGTGAAAAAAGAAGAAAGTAAAAACGTGTACACCAGAGAACGAAAAAAAAGTTATAAGGAAGCAAAGCATAGATGGACAGCTCTCAGCACAATATGTAATATCTATCACACAGGCTTTCTTGAAATGAAAATTTACTGTTATATATTTGTGTCCTCTCTTATGTTCCTCTATGCATATAACATGTTTTTTTCTCACTTTGTATTTAAGTTTATGATATTTTTTCTCTATTCTATATTTGTGTTCTTGTGTTTAAAATAAATTGTGTTTAAAATAAAATTTAAAAAATAGTTAATATAGAATGTGCATGTGATCGGTACCTAGCAAAGGTGGTGTTATGGTAGTTGTGATGATGGGAAGGGTATTAAATGAATTGATTGCCTGCCCTTAGTATACTGGAAAATTTTGAGTCTACACTGGATTCACCTAATAGTTGACATGCAATTCCTTCAGTTCTTGAGCTTTTTCCGTGTTTTGGAGAAAAATTTGAATTTGAATAAGAATTCTACTTTGAACCAAAAAAGAAATGAGGGAATATAGTGAAAGTTCTGAGTATGGCCTTCTTTCTTTATTTTTTCTCTCTCTTCACTTTACCTATATCCATGATTTTTGATTACCAAATTAATTGATTTGACTCTTACATCCATACCTCAGAACTCCAATCCAATATTTCCAATTCTCCGCTAAAAGCATCAGTATCATGATAAAAATGGGAAAAGCACCTCACATGTACAAAAAATATTTATAGCAGCTCTTTTTGTGGTGACCAAGAACTGGAAATTGAGGCGATGCCAATTAATTGGGAAATAGCTGAACAAGTTGTAGTCTATGAATGTAATGGAACACTACTGTGCTCTAAGAAATGATGAGCAGGTAGACTTCAGAAAAAAAAAAAAAAAACTTTACTTACATGAACTGATGCTGAGTAAAATGAGCAGAACCAAGAGAACATTATACACAGTAATAATCAAATACGCAATTACTGACTTTGATAGTTTTAGACCTTCTCAGCAAAGCAAGAACCTAAAACAATTTTAAAGGACTCATGGAAAATGACATCTACATTCAAAGAAAGAGCTATGGAGTCTGAATACAGACTGAAGTAGATCATTTCCTTTTATTTGGTTGTTTTGTTTTGTTTTTTGTAAGACCATTTATTTACAAAAGAGTTTTAAAATGTTTCATCCTTTGCAGTTATGATCTAGCCTGCAGCAAAAGGGCTCTCTTTATGGCCTGGGCAATGGCTAAAAATGACATCTGAGTTTTACATATGAGGAGATTTTAAAACAAAGAGATATCAGGGAAGTGATGGTCACACATCTAGAAGCCATGCAGGCTCAGCCTTCATCTCAGGGTTGCAAGGGCTGACCTCTGTCTGGGGAGGACTTGGCCCCAGAGCTGCATAAAGCAAAGGCAATTCAACCCAACTGGGCCACCAGGTGATCTGGATAACCTTGGGAAAACCTCTTTCTTTCTCTGAGTCTCAGTGACCCCCATGCCTGGAATGCTCTCCCCCCTCATCTCTATCTCCTGGCTTCCCTTTCAGCCTTATCTAAGTCCAGAAGTCTTTACCGGACACTCCCCTCTACTGTTGTCTCCCCCATTAGACCATGAGCTCCTGGAAGACAGGAGTTCTTTTTGTCATTCTTTGTATCCCACCCTTAGTCCAGTGCTCAGCATTAATAAGCAATTGTTCACTTGAGGGAATGGCACCAGATGACCTCCAACGTCTTTCCTCTCTCTAAATTTAGTGTTCCTGTCCCCTTTCTATGGCTATCCAACCTTCCCATTTATTTCAGACTCTGCCCCTGAAACTTGCTTCCTGTGACCTTGGGAAAAATCACTTGACCTTTTGGTGCCTCATTTTTCTCATCTTGAGAAAATGGGATAGGATTGGGCTGGATGGCTCAGGAGGTCCCTTGGAGCTCAAAACTTACCATCCTGTGGTTTTAGAATCATCCCTGGCAACTCTTAAATCAGAGTCCTGAGCTCGGCCTCCCCTCCCTGTCCAACTGTGAGTGAATTACTACCAAAAGCAAACTCATTTTGATATGAATCAGGCCAGATCTCATCCCGAGGGCCTGAGGGTTCTCAGAGCCAAAGGTAATCACCTAACATGTCTCTAGGTGGAAAAAAAGGGACGATGGCAACACCAGAAGACCACACCTTCCCTCCTTCTTATGAGCAAAGATAAATGACAAGGAGGATGTGCTCATTTAGGCCTGGTGAAGCCAGATGAGAGGAGGCTCGATTCTCTGAGGTTTGTCCAGAGGGGTTCCTGAGCTGTAAGAGTAGATCTTAAAGAAAGTTCAGTGCATTCTGAGAGGGTAACAAGGAAATTCCTCCCAGGGGATCCCATCCTTCTCCACTGAAATGGAGATGCTGTTTAAATTTCAAACAACTTTTCACCCCAAGGGAGCTCTGGACCATGCCTATATTGAAGACAGCTGAATTTTCAGTTCCCTGGTATGGAGGAAGGACTTTGAGAGGTGCTCAGTCACTGTTTGCTTAGTAAAGGGAAACATGGAAAGTCAAGGTCCTTGCAGACCCATCCTCTTGAATGGTTGGGGACTTGGTGAACCCTGCATCTGTATGAGCACTGACACATCTGAGTGTCTATGAAGGCAGGGCTCCAGGGACCCACCAAAGATCTGTTAGTCTGCTGGAGGAGTTAAGGCCAGATTGCCTTCCTTGAGCCCCTGCAGGGCATCAATGTCTCTCCCTGGGCACCTTGACTGGTCAGGCTCTGAGGACAGCCTCAGAGGTTTTCTGGGGTGTGTCACTGGTACTCAGCAACAATACTTTTGTGGGACAGAGCACCCAGCTTGGGACAGGCAAGGTTTAGCATTGCCTACCCCATGATCCAAACAGACAAGGGACTGAAGGCACCAAGTTAGTGAGTCAGTGCTCAAGAGAAACGGATTTTTTTGTCTCTGCCACTGGTGGCAGCTCTGAAGGCAGGATGGTTTCCAAACGAAAGGACATAAAGGAGCTCTTCTTGAACTTTTTTAAGGGGCTGTCTGTGAAGCCTTGGTCCTCCACATTTGAAGACCAGGGCTGCCAGACCCCCGGCTTTCCTCTTCACACTCCTCCTGTCTCCCTTTCCCAATGCAGCCATGTTATCAATCACGTAAGAGGACAAGCAGATCTGGCAGTTAAACATGAGGAAGAATGGCATGTGTTTGGTAACAGAACTGATAGTCGTGCAGAAATCAAACACCACGGTGTCCAGATGCTCTTCCCAGTCTGGCTAATTCTCCTTCACCACACTGTGGAGGGTGGCCTTCAGAAACTCGGTAGTTGACTCATCCATCCCCCTGGGATCAGAGACAGCAGAAGACGTCAGGGTCTGGGAGATGTTCCAGTGCTAGCCCAGGTGCCAGCTCACCTCTTCACAGAAGAACCAGCTCTGACTGAAGCAGACATTTTTGGAGGCACCAAATCTGTAGAAGAGACGGATCAGGGGCTTGACTACTGAGAGGGCATCCTTCTTCCATAGTGGGATGACTTCAATCCACTTGGTGAAATAATCTGTCACTATCAGGACATGAGTGTTGGCCCAGGTTGTCTCTGGAAAGGGTCCTTGGAGCTCCATGTGGAGGATGTCCTAGGGGGCCTCTGCCTTCACTTGCCTCACCTTCCTGGCCTCGTTCTTGCCGTGCTCGGAGTTCTGGCATGTCTGGCATATCTTGATCCAGTCTACCACATCCTTGATGATACCCAGACAGTAGTAGAGACTCTGAATACTATGCACTGTTTACTTTTGGCCTAAGTGGTGGCCAACGTCCATGAAGTGTCACCTTCTCTCAGGGTCCACCACCAGCTCCTGCTTCTCCTCTTTCTTTGGTCCAACATAATAGAAGCAGTCCTCCTCGAGCACCAACTTCTGCTCATAGCATTTGAGGTTCTTGCGCTTGATGGAGTCAAAGGCGGACTGGAAGACAAACTCGGCCAGCAGGAGCCAGATGTTGCAGAACTTGCTCGGGCCCGGGATTGAGCCAGATGCGGTGACCTCTGCGGCTTTTTCTTCCTCCTCGCGGCCCCTGGCAGCCCTGTCCTTGGCGGCGGCATCAGCTGCCATGTGGGCAGCCCAGAAACTATCTGTTTTTCTTTTTAAAGGTTCCTCCCATTCATTCTAATTCTTCTATATAACATGACTAATGCAAAAATATGTTTAATGGGAATGTATACCTAGAGCCTATATCAGATTGCATGCTGTGTTGGGAAGGGGAGAAGGCAAAAGGGAGAAAACTTAAAATTTATGGAAATGAATGTGGAAAACTAAAAATAAATAAACTTAAACAAAATAAAAGCATTAGTCCCAATGTCTTCTGTGCACACAGAATTTAAATCACAAAACCTGAAGTCATACATTTTGCCCTCCAAACTCCTTCCAAACTCTGTACATATGTTTATGATACTATTATTCTCACAGTTATGAATTTGAATATGTAGAGCTAGTTTTGAGGATTCTTTCTCATTCATTTCACATATTTACAGGTCGTTCCTTAACAGTACATCTGTTCACTCAACTCCCACTGTAACAACTCTAATTCAGCATCTCTCTCTCTCTCCATCATCTCTTTGCACTTATAATTTATTATAATATGTTTTTTTTAATGTTTTATTTTCCCCAGTTACATGTAAAAACAATTTTACCTTCCAAATTCTTACCTTCCAGCCTCCCAATTCCCCTCCCCCATTAAGAAGGCACACAATTTAATATAGGTTATACCTGTTTAATCATGGAAACATTTCTAAAATAGTAATGTTGTGAAAGAAAACAGCCAAAAAAAACTTAGGAAAAATGAAGTTAAAAAAAAAAACATATTTCAACCTGTATTCAAACACTATCACCTATTTTTCTGGGGATGGATAGGAGTTTTTCATCCTAAGTCCTTCAGAGTTGTCGTGGATCATTATATTGCTGATAATAGCTAAATTTTTCACAGCTGATCATCTTACAACATTGCTGTTGCTTCATACATGGTACACATCACTTTGTTTTAGCTCGTGTAAGTCTTTCCAGGATTTTCTGAGAGTATCCTGCTCATAATTTCTTATAGTACAATGTTCTTCTGTGATAATTGCATAGTACAATCACCCAATTGATGGGCATCCCTTCAATTTCCAATTCTTTCCCACCGTAAAAGAGCTTCCATAACCATTTTTGTATATATAGGTACTATTTCTCAATGACTGCGCCCTTGGGTATATTTCCAAATTGTTTTACACAAAAATTGAATCAGTTCAGAACTCTACTAACAGGCAAATATTCTTTTATGCCCTAGAATGACAAAAGGCCTTATTCCAGTGCTACCACAAGATCTGGTGTACTAGTGCTCCTCCTATTCTGGCCTCTGGGCTTATGCCAATACAATTTTCTTTCGCTGAAATGGACTTAACTCCAACCCCCATCCCTACTTATGAAACTCCTACCTCCCTTCAAGATTACAATTCATGTTCCCCCTCCCTCATAAAGCCTTTCTTGAGTTTCTTCCAAGTGATGATTAGCTTTGCCTGTTTCAAAATCTTGTAAAACTATTCCTGGGACTCCTTTTTTCTTCCATGTTCTATTCTATCACTTATGTCTGTTTATGTCATTCTCAGCATTGTTCTCTAACTTTTTTAAGGTCAAGATTTTATCTTGTATTTATCTTACTATTCCTGGAATTAACCCTGTCTTTCCTTCGCTTCTAGTTGGGACTTAAAAAAGTCTTTGCTGAAATAATCAAACTGAATGAAATTGAATTGTTTATACAATTTCCCTGACTCCCTAAGGAAAAGTAGCATTGTGAGTAAAAAGCCAGGAAAGTGTAGATTCAATCCCACACTTTTCACAAGTAATGATTACTTGACTCAGAGCAATTCATTTAAGCTCTGAGTGCCACAAGGCCACTCTCTAAGACTACAATTTGCAGAGAAGTTAGTAACCTGCATTGGTACCAGGAATTTTCTTATACTGTACATCTCTATACCCTTTACATTACAGTTCTAGTCCTTATCCTTACCTAACTAGCATAGAAAATGCTTATAATAATGACTTAAATTTTTATCTATTTTTATATCCCTCAGCCTCTATAATTCTTTGCCATTTGTGGCAAAGTGAATCAGTGAAATGAAGAGTAACTGGTCACCATTCTACATTTAATATGGCATCATAATTTTTGGAATATTTTAAAATTGATTCTTTTTAGCCCATATATCTTTAATTTAGATTAGTATCCCCTTTTCAAATTCCCATTGGGACCCTTTAGGAATGGAGATGACCCACCCTAACAGATTTCCAATAAGATTGTTGAATTGACATAGTAGTTTAAAAAGACTTGGTCAATTAATTTTAAAAATTCTAAATCTTACACTAATTTTTAGAACACAGAAACCATAATAAAACAGTATGATTGTATTTAAAGCATTTTAAAACTCTGTATATTGTGTGAAGTTAAAGCTAGGAAATGGAATCACAGATTTATAGCTAATTAGGAGAATTGAGACAAGATTTAGATTAAATCACTCTAGGATTAGACAGTTTCACTATTTTGATGAAATCACCCACCAAAGAGTGTCTTGTGCGGTTATTTATTGAGGTAGGCAGTACCCTTCTTTATATAACTCATATGACCAAGAAACAGAACTACCAGTGCCTCATAAAATACTTCAATTGAATTCCCATCTTAAAAAATAAAGAAATGCCAGAACATATACCAGATATGTTTTAAGATGCTTTCCATTTTAAAAATTATATAAAAAGGATCATACATCTAGAGGTGGAAGAGACCTCTGAGGCCATGAAGTTTA
Source organism: Notamacropus eugenii (assembly GCF_028372415.1). Classification (NCBI taxonomy): domain Eukaryota; kingdom Metazoa; phylum Chordata; class Mammalia; order Diprotodontia; family Macropodidae; genus Notamacropus; species Notamacropus eugenii. Next base: position 132,787,222 of record NC_092873.1, on the reverse strand, counting down.
ATTCCTTCATTTTGCAATGAAGAAATCAAAGATAATCAAAGGATAAATGACTTATCAAGGGTCAAATCGTTAATTAGTGTCTGCTTGTTAGCAAATATAGCTCATTTTATCGGTAAGCAGTGATAACTTTGAGATCATTTTGGAGGAACACGTATTTGTACAAAAGGTTTTGTTTAATTAATTTCAACCCTGTCTAGAATTCCTTACGTGGGAACTTCCTATACCCTTGGTAACTGAAACATTTTTATGACTTAATGGCTATGTTCTAAGATGTTATTTTTAGAGACTCACGAAGGGTAAACAACTCCAGGTACATACAGCTCTAAGTTGCAGAGTTATTTTGCTGTAATAAGAGCCACTCTCAGAGTTAGGAAGACCTGGATTCAAGTAATGTTGTTTTCATATACATACCAGTTTTGTGACCCTGGGATAGACGCATTCTCTCTTTAATGCTCGCAACAAGAGTTTCAAAACAGTTATTGATAAGTATTAATAGAGGGTGAGTTTTCTCACTAAGTGTTACCTACAATGAAGAAATAATGGATGCAATCACAATTTTATAAGTTGGACTTTTTTGTTACTCTATATATTACCTTTTAAGTAATAAAATCATAAATTTGAATTATAACTCCACAATATGGGAAGTGTGATGTAACAGAAATGATACTGAATTCAGAGTCATAGGAATTGTGCTCAGATCCTGATTCTCTCTTTTATTACCCACTTGAACCTGATAAAGTTACTTATCCTTTCTAGGATTCAATTTTTCTCAGTGGTATAAGGGAGTTGGGATATATAAGCAATGAAAAAGCCAGTGCTGAAGCCTCTATATGGGCTGATTGTTTTTGCACTGGGAAACAGAATTGGGTGCTTGAGTTTACATTCTGCCATAGCTTCTTTTTGAGTACTGCACTTAGAAATTTTCAAAGAAGAAGCAAAAAAAAATCAATAACAAACAAAGACATATACCTATTATTGTGCTCTACTCTTCAAGGAACTTACATTCTAATTGAAAATGGTAAAACACAGAGGGGAGTAGTATTTAAAGAGGGAATTTTTTTTTTTTTTTTTGGAAAGTGAAAGATATGGTGACTAGATCCATAAGGAAGCATATTGCTATAATTTTTCCGCTAACAATCTCAGTACTGGTTTAGTTATGATCCCAAATTGAACAGGTACTGTACATAAGAGGAGAAAGTGAATGAATGCACCCAAACACGATTCCAAGGCAAATTCCAAAAAGACAATGCAGAGACAGTAAAGCTTAGCTAATATCACCTCAATATAAGGACAAAAATTTATCACTCAAGACAAGGAAAGGAAGGAACTTCACATACCTGGAATATGGGTGGAAATGAGTAATGATTACTATCCCCTTAGAGTTAATATTGTAACAGGATCTCTGGAGGGAACTTGATAAACAGTATTCTAATCTTAGATCCATTCATCTTTAGGGTTAGGGCTAGAAAAAAGAGGAAGGGGATCAGTGATACAATTGAGAGACAGCCACCTGATCTAGTTCTGGTGAGGTGTCAGAGGAAGGCATAATCTAATATAGTTGCGTCTTGATTTCCCATTACCTCCATCTCTGTGTCACCTGCAATTAGCCACTAAACTGGGAGTTCCTGGCTTGAATGACTTTAGGTTTTGGAGGACCCAGCAAAGGCAAATCATCAGGGTAACTAGACGCAAGTGATTATACCTATAACAGAGATGATCTGTCTGAGAAGACAATAATCTAAAAACAATAAATAAAACAAGATAAAACAGAAGTTATTCCAGAAAATAGTAGAGGGAAACACAAAAAGAGCAACAAAACCCCTAAAATACGCAAAAATATGTTTCCCTGATAGATTGCACTAGTATTTGTCCACCGGTGATAAATATGAAATTAATAGTCTATGGGGTCCAGGCTAAAAAAATAAATAAATGAAATAATGCTTAAAATTCAGTCAATTTCATCACCACTTTCATTTAAAAGGAAAACAAGCTTATGTCCTGCTGACAGTTCATCAGTGGAATCATCTTCCTATTTAAAAATCAATAATTTGTGAAATGTTGTGATGAATACAAAAGACTACTACTATGCCAGCTTTTTAGTTGTAAACCAACTACTGAATTACTCCATTAAGGTTAACTTCTTTCAGTTTTAGTTTCCTTTTACTTTCTGAAATATCTGTGAAAAATTATTTTTCCAGATTGCTATAGGAAGGATTGCTATTGAAAAATATGCGTGTACCAAAGCTAATGTTCATCAAGTGGCTAATATCCATTAATAATCAACAAATTAGTAGATTATGAGGCTTTCTAGCTAATAATTTATTTAACAGATCTCATTACATGGATATCTCAGTACATTAAAATGGTGTTTAGAAAAAACCAGTTGTTTTGTAAGGCTCCACAAACATCATTTTGATGTGTTATTAGCAATGTTTTAAAAAGGAACCGAACAGGGAAATAAACTGTTAAAAAGTGAAGAGGAGGGTCAATGCTGATACAACCTACTAAATGACTGGTTGCTGTGGTTCCTTAACCTGTTGATGCACATTAGACTGAATCTTTTATTCAACAAATATTAAGAATGCCTTGTGGGCAAAGGATAAAGTGCAAGAAATCAAGGTCCTATCTCTCAAGTAATTTAGTGCCTATTAGTAGACTTTGGAAATGTTCACAAATAGCTATGAGGTAAATTAGAACACAAAATGTACATGAAAAGTAAAAGTATGTACATATTTATTTAGATCATTCCCCACCCCCAACCAATCAACCAACCAATCAACCAACCAATGAAATGCAAAGAAACAGTGGAGAGAGAGTTTCTCATCATCTTAGAAGTATAGGTATATACTGATTAAGGATGGAAAGAAGGAAACAAAGAAGCATTTAAGGTGCTTACCTAATTTATGGCTACCATACAAATTTCTGGATATATATTCTACAGGCAAAAGAAAGACAGTCCCTATGAGAAACATGATTTGAAATCCAGAAAGACAGGAAAAGGATCAGTCACTTGACTTCTAAATCTTTTGTCAAGAGGAGGGTTCTAGGGCTTCTCCTCTCCCCAGTAAAAGGCTGAGATTCAGATAAACTGCTCAATTCCCCAGGGTTTTGGTTGGGGGTGGGGCCACCATTGATGGCTGACGTCCAGATCAGGTGCTTAATTCTGTCAGAGTCTTTAAGCTGAGCTGCCTGGACAATGGACCTAGGCTACTTCCTTAGCTACTGTAGCTTTTTTGCCTCCCCCTGCTGCCACTGTCTGAGGCTAGTGCTGGGCGAACCTATTCCCCTCACGCCCAGCTGGGAAAACCCTCCCACACTGACCCTTGGAGCTTTCTTTGTTGCTTGTGGGTTGAGGGATCAAGGACCCTCTCTGCTGGGAATTCTGCCCCGGAAGTCTGTTCAGGTCCTGTTCCTCCCAGTGGCCAGGGCTGGGCTCCACTCAGCTCAGCATCCCTTGAAATAGACTTTTGCTGTCCGCCTTTCAGGTTACCATTTGCTGGAAACCTCTTTCACTTTGTTGTCTTGCGGCTTCTGTTGCTCTGGAATTCATTGAGAGTCATTTTTTACAGGTATTTTGAGGCTTGTGGGTAAAATGCTATAGCATATGCGTCATTCTACTTTGCCATCTTGGCTCTGCCCACTTTAACTCATTTTACAGATGAAAAAATTAAAGCGCAGGGAGAGCAACTAACTGACATCAGATTATAAAGCATCTAGTTTAAGAACCAGGATTTGAACCAATTTTTCTAACTTTAGATCTAAACTGCTTAACACTGGACTCTCCCCTATAAAGGAGCTGGTTACTGATGAATATTTCTTTATGATCAACAAAATTCATGTACCCAATACAGGTATCTAAGACTACTTTCTGCTATGTAGGTAGACAGGAAATTGATATTCTTCATTCTTATCTTTACTACCTTTTATCTGGCCCATGATAATAGTCTATCAAATGGAATGCATATGTGGGTATAACAATTGCTGTAATTGCCCACAACAGCAAGGTAGGATAGTAGTTAGCATATTCGCCCTGGAGTTAGGATAAGATGAGTTCAAATGTTGCTTCAGATACTAGCTGTGGGCCCTGGTCAAGTCATTTAAGCTTTTTGTAACTCATTCTCACATGTCGTTATTTCCTCCATATCCCTGTCACTTAGAATATTTGTACCTCATCTTCCAAACCCTACTCCAAAAATCATTCCATATGATTCCTCTTTCTCATCCCCCTCGGATATCATAACCTTGAGTTTCATCATAGCTTCACCTAGCCCTTATATTGTGCCCTGTGGGATATTGGTTCTGCAAGCAAAAAGCTTTCCTTTATCTTGAATATTTTCTTCTCCCACTCCTATTTAGTACTTTTTACTTAAACTTGACTCCCTTAATGACACAGTCTCCATTGCCACCCTTTTCAGTACTGGTTGTTCTTTCACTCATTTCCCTTGGATCTCTAGTGGAGACAAGGGAAATTGGAATACTCCTTGATCCTTACGGTCACTTCCAGGCTCTTCTCACACCTTCATTGCTTTTGATAACCTCCTCATTTGAGGTTCATGAAATCCATATCTTCTGCTCAATCATATCCTGGAAACTGTTGCCTACAGAAATCCAAGATATTCCCTTTTTTTCCTCAACAAATTTAGTACTTAGTTCACATTATTTCTCTTTTTCCCAAATCGTGTTCTCATGCTAAGGGCTTTCAACATGAATATTGATGCTTCTTCAAACACCCTTACTATTTGATTTCTCAACCTACTCACTTTCAGTGTTCTATTCTTCCACCCCACATATCCACATGTAAAGATTGTTGTACCTTTGATCTAGTAATCATTCACAAATGTGTCATCTCCATGTCCAAGAATTCTGAAATTTCCAGATCTGAACTTAATCTATTTACTTCCTACATTTCTTTCTACCTTGCCTTGCCAAACCACACTCTTCACCCACACCATGAACTCCAATCCTTTGAATTCTCAATTCTCTTCTAGATAATCACTCCTGCACTCTTTCCTATTTTCGTCATATTGACTCTCTGGTAAAGCAATTGAACATAGCACTGCCCTATCTTCGTGAGTCCCTTTATTATATAAGTGATTTGGCTCTACCAAGCCTCAGCCTGTGACGGTTCTGAACATCAACTCCTTTAACTCCCCTTTATATACTGCTGAATGGAAGTAGAACCCATGCCCTCACATCTGGACTATTGTAAGAGCTTCCCAGTGAGTCTGTCTGCAACAGCTCCAGGCCATTCTCTATTTGACCCCCAAAATGATTATCCTAAAGTGCAGTTCTGAGCAGGTCAGTGTATGCCTGTCACCACCAGGATGAAATATTGCATCCTCTGTTTGGCATTCAAAGTCCTTCGTAGTTTACTTCTAGCCCTTACTTTCTAGCCTTCTTACTTCCTATATTCTTTCCACATCGTTTTCAATCCAGTGACACTGGCCCCCTTGCTGCTCCATTAACAAAACACTACATCTCTGAGCTCTGTTCATTTTTTCAGGATGCTTTCCATATACATATCTACCTCTGGGCTTCTCTTGCTTTCTTCAAGTTGAAATTAATATCCCACAACAGCAATACTATCCTATAATATTAATGTTATTATTTTTCCACTTTTATTTTTTTCTTATCTATGTTGTGCCTAGAATGTTTGTATGTGTTTTCTTCTTGTCTCCTCCATTAGGTTATGATCTCCTTCAGGGGAGAGACTCTTTTATCTTTTGTGTCCCTGGTGTTTAACAGAATGCCTAGTACATAGTAGGTATTTAATATATATTGCTGACCCAACTGTAAAGAAAATAACTATTTTCTAAATTATTAGAAAAATAGGAGTTCCATGAAGGAAGTGGCTACATATTTCTTTTGTCTTTGTTTATATATTTGTTTTGCATGTTTTAAAAAAAAAAAAAAACCTGAGTCTTCCCATCTTCCCCAGGCTAGGGATATAAGGGGTCATCACAAATCTGATTCCACTATTGATCATCAGAGAATTTTTGATTTGCTCTGCTTCTGAGTTATGTCAATTTGCTCTGACTGGGGGAAGTTCCTGTTTCTCCATTTTAAGAAACTCACTATATTACTGCCAAACACTGGGAAAAACTGATCAGTAATGCCCAGTCTCTGTAGATCAGACTTCTTCAGTTCAAGAGATTTATCAGTCTCATCCTCTTTGGTAGTTGGAATGACAGGAATGTGCCACCGAGACCTACTCACTTCTATACTTGAAGGTTTAACACCACAAAAGCGACATTTAATAAATGCCTGTTGAAATAGCCAGCTTACTGTTCTGTTTCTATTTGGATCCTCTTCATCAATCCTGGCCAGCCTTAATTTCCATTGACTAAATGACATTTTGTTGACTATCCCACTCCACAATTATCTGTTCTATGTCTGAACATCTATAACCCTTATTTACCTGTACAAGGTGTGGAAGATATTAACTTGTACTTCTAGGAATATATTTTCCATTATTATTAGGTATAAGTTTATGTTCCTGTCTTTATACAAAAGTAAGAACTCTAATATTTTTAAGAAAATGAATCATGTCTTATGTGTCTTTATATTGCTCACAACCCCTAGCTTAATGCCTTCATGACATTGCACAACACATATTTTATTCCTTGAGATTGAATTATAAGTTAAGTGGGATAATGGGACATCAAAACTTGAGAGAATAGTAGAAAAACAATATATCAATGTGGGAGGGGACATGATGCTGATTTCAAGTTGAAAGGATAAAATTTTGGCAATAGGATAGGATGGGGATGAATCTGTTATATATTTATTTGGCAAAAAAAGATAATTTTGGGTTAAGGGAATGATAGCAGTTGTAGAAAAAGAGGTCCATGCTTTATAGTAGCAGTAGTTCTCAAAATACTGGGCAGCAGTTTAGGAGGGAAAAAAAAAAAACAGGAGTAGGAAAGAGATGCTGAAGATTTTGATTGAATGTTGAATTCTCTTACCCTGAATTCAGGTGCTGTCCATCATCCCAAGGGAAAAACCCAGAAGTGGGAATGGAGGCAATCTCAATAGCAAACACATAGGTATTTGAGAAACTGACCCGTTTTTCTTTTGTGTCTTTTAGCATAATGGTCGTCTGTGTATTTAATGAGACTGTGTTCTCTCCATGATTACTTCTTCCTCAGCATGTAGAATGTCTGTTAACTCCAAAAGACAAATCACAAAGAAAAAGAAGAAGATTTCTTTGGGGGACCGAACTCAGGAGTGATTCCATTCATGTTCAAACTGAGCATGTACCAGTTAGATTTACAAGGTTCACAAAAATATTAGTTATTTGAATTTTCAAAATTAAAGCTTTTGTTTATTTTGAAGAATTATCAGGCATGACAGATTTTGTCTGGTTTAGTGTGCAGCCTTCTTTTGTATAGCCCTGGTTCTGTACACAACTTTTTAAAAATGCTTCCTTTTTCTCATTTATATAATTGCTTTATTGATATTCTTATTTCATTGATATTCCCTTGTTTCAGTGATTATTCTTCCTTCCTTCTTTCCTTCTTTCCCTACTTCCTTTTCTTTCCTTTTCTTTCTTTTTAGTTCTTGAAACCTGTTCTTAAATTTAACCTGAAATATAGCTGGAAAGAGAACATAGTACCAGGGATAGTACACTGGACTTAGGAAGGGTACAGGGGGGCAACAAGAAAAATCTGTCTTTGACTTCTGGCTTCTGAATTTGCTACTTGCTTGCTGTATGACCTTGGGCAAGCTAATTAACATTTCTGAGGATCTCATTTCTCACTTTCAAATTGGGAATAATTATGCTTGTTTAGCTCAATCAACAACACAATAAATATTTATTAAACACCACTATATGTCAAATACTGAATTTGGCATTGTGGAACAAATACAAAGAATGAAATTATCCATACTTGCAATGAGATCATACTCTAATATGATGGGCAAATACACACACATATGTACTGCTGTTTGTCATTTGTTTTTTATTCTTAAAGAGTGTCATGACATCAGAAAGACGAAGCCATGACTTGCAAGTGATTTCATGTTAAGTGAAGGAGAGCTATGTGAAGTCACCAACCTCAATTTCTCTTCTTGAGTTATCTGGGTCCAGTGGCAAGATATATATAAGAATGACTGGAGATGGTTGCTGATGCAGTGGGATACCTTGGCTTTTTTGGGAAGGGAATGGAAGGAAAGGGAAGGAAGGAAGGAAGGAAGGAAGGAAGGAAGGAAGGAAGGAAGGAAGGAAGGAAGGAAGGAAGGAAGGAAGGAAGGAAGGAAGGAAAGAAGGAAGGAAGGAAGGAAGGAAGAAGTAACTGATTTTCCTAACTGTAATTTGCCAGTTGAGTCCCCAGTGGAGCAGTATGGATACTCACAGGTTGTGGTTCACCCTTTAATCTCATCATCAGGAAGATGATGTTATGACTTGCAGGTCACATAAGTTTATATGTCAAAATTATAACAAACATATATAATATATGCAAACATTACCCACATAAGTGTATATAAAATCGATGAGACTGCATACAGAGTTAAAAGAATATTCACAAAATCACAGAATTTGAAGAGACTCATCCTATATGTGATTCAATGCTCACTCTTTCATACTGAGCAGATGGTTGTCAGACTCTATTTAAAGAATTCCAATAAGGGTAAGTCCATTGTCTTTTGAGAAATGTCATTCTACTTTTGGAAACTCTCATTGTTATGAAATTTTCCTTGATAGTAAGCCTAAGTGTTGTTTATGCTTTTGCTTTTGCATTTCAAATTTCTGCCCTTTGCTTCTGATTCTGCCCGTTGGAGCCATATAGAAGTCTCATCTTTTCTCCATATGGCAGCCCTTCACATACTTTTGTACAGCTATTATGTCTCCTTCAAATACTCTTTCCCTCCTAAACTGCTGCCCAGTATTTTGAGAACTACTGCTACTATAAAGCATGGACCTCTTTTTCTACAACTGCTATCATTCCCTTAACCCAAAATTATCTTTTTTTGCCAAATAAATATATAACAGGCAATAGGGAAACTTTGAATTTTTTTTAGGTGATTTCCTCAGACCTGAGTTTTAGGAATAATATTTTGTTACTCTGCAGAGGGAAGATAGAAGGCAAGAGAAATTCGAGACAAGAAATTCAAATAGGGGCTATTGCAATAATCCAGGAAAGAAGAGTGGAGGACTCAGACAAGAGTAGACAGTTAAACACACTAGAGATTTTGTGATGGTAGGATCAAGAAAATTGGCAACTGATTAAATATGAGGACTGAAAGAGAGGAAAGAGTAAATGATTCATTTTCCAAATACTGTGTTTAAAATCTAACATGCATTACCACTCCTTCCTTCGTATCCTGTGTTTTGAACTTTATAATAATTGATTATCTTTAGTTTGCTACTACTGAAATAAATTATTCTCTGTCTCTTTAACTGGTTTATCTTCCCTACATCTTATTGATACAGTTCTTTGTCAGGGAATGCTTTATATATGTATTTGTGTGTGTGCACGCGCTTATCTACACCCTAACAATAAATAGTCACATTGCTCTTAAATTATGAGGAAATTCTATTAAGATGGTCTAAAAAGTGTTTGCTATTGATATTGCCTCCATTCCCACTTCTGGGTTTTTCCCTTGGGATGATGGACAGCACCTGAATTCAGGGTAAGAGAATTCAACATTCAATCAAAATCTTCAGCATCTCTTTCCTACTCATGAAAGGAATTTCTCATATAAGTGTAATGGGAAATTAAAAAAAATTACTCATTTTAAACCCCTGGATGAAAATATTTTTGAAATATTGCAATATATGTCATATAATGTTTAGAAACCATGTTATCCCAAGAATAAAGCTTTTGAATTATTTAATATTACATACATTTTACCATTCATTTGGATATAAAACACACTGAATGACTTTTATCACACTGTAATTGTTTCTCACATACAGTGTAATGGTAGATAAAATGTTAATAAAGCACATTAGATTCTGAAGTATGTTCTGCATACATTATCAATTACCGCTCAAGTTGCTGATTGGGACACATTTTCTAGCACGCTACTGGATATATACTTAAGAAACAGTATGTAATACAGTTCACCTGGATTACAAATAATTGAGTATCATATAAATTAAAGTAGCAAAGAGGGTTTCAACCACTATAAAGTCTTGAAAATGCTTAGGCTAAAGAGTTTGGACTTTACATTGTTAGCAATGGTAAGTCATTGAACATATTTTACCAGGATTGTAACATTGTCTAACAAATACATTGAGTAGATAACCTATCAGTGGTGTATAGGATGGAAATCAGGAAAAGCACGACAAATAACCACTAGTGGAGTCAGAAAAGATTTATCTAATCCCTTGATCTAGCATTAGCACCTAGGGTGACTGATAAATTCATTTATCTTCCTCAAGCTTCAATTTCATTTTCCTTATTTGTAAAATTGAGAATGAAATAAACAGGTTATGCTTTAAGAAACAATGAAAATGAAGACTTCAAATAAGAATGAAAAGACATATGAATGGCTGCAGAGTTAGGTAAGATCAGGGGGAAAATAACTACAATCATATGCGCAGTAGATTGAGCACTGGCCCTGGGCCCTGGAATCAGGGGGAGAAAATTTCAAAACTGGCCTCAGAAACTTAATAATTGTGTGACCCTGGGCAAGTCACTTAACTTTGTCTATCTCAGTTTTCATATCAATAAAATAAGCTGGGGAAGAAAATGGCATACCACTCCACTATCTTTTCCAAAAAACTCCATATGGTGTCTTAAAAAGTTGGACATGACTGAAAAATGACTAACTTGTAACAAAAATAATGGAAAGGGGGGAGAAAGACAGAGACACAGAGAGAGAGAGAGAGAGAGAGAGAGATAAAAGAAGAAGAAGAAGAAGAAGAAGAAGAAGAAGAAGAAGAAGAAGAAGGGAAGGCAGAGAAGAGAAAAAAGGGAAGGGAAAAGAAGGGAAGGGAAAGGAAGAGAAGAGAAGAGAAGAGAAAAGAGGGGAAGGGAAGGGAAGGGAAGAGAGAGAGGAGAGGAGAGGAGAGGAGAGGAAAAGAGAAGGGAAGAGAAGAGACAAGCAGGAAGGATTAAGGAAGAATGGAAAGAAGAAAGGAAGGAAGGATATTTCTATTGTTAGGGTGTAGATAAGCGCGTGCACACACACAAATACATATATAAAGCATTCCCTGACAAAGAACTGTATCAATAAGATGTAGGGAAGATAAACCAGTTAAAGAGACAGAGAATAATTTATTTCAGTAGTAGCAAACTAAAGATAATCAATTATTATAAAGTTCAAAACACAGGATACGAAGGAAGGAGTGGTAATGCATGTTAGATTTTAAACACAGTATTTGGAAAATGAATCATTTACTCTTTCCTCTCTTTCAGTCCTCATATTTAATCAGTTGCCAATTTTCTTGATCCTACCATCACAAAATCTCTAGTGTGTTTAACTGTCTACTCTTGTCTGAGTCCTCCACTCTTCTTTCCTGGATTATTGCAATAGCCCCTATTTGAATTTCTTGTCTCGAATTTCTCTTGCCTTCTATCTTCCCTCTGCAGAGTAACAAAATATTATTCCTAAAACTCAGGTCTGAGGAAATCACCTTTATACTAAAAAAATTCAAAGTTTCCCTATTGCCTGTAGGATAAAAATTTAGATTCTAGAATTTAAAGTCCTGCACAGTCTGTTTCCTATCAACCTTTTTTGAGTATTATTGTATATTGTTCCTTCTCATGAATTCTCTGGTCTAGTCAGACTTCTCTGCTAGTTTTATGTAACATTCTACTTTTAAATTACAGAACTGCTAGCTTCTTTCAAGAATTTTTGCTGATATTCCTCCCTCTTTATGTATTTTTGATTCCACAATTATTACTATATTGCCCCTCTTAAAATTATTGTTTATATAGTTTGTATTTTTGTATGTATATGTGTATATATGTATATATACACATATGCATACATGCACATATGCACACATATACATGTATGTATACATTACATGTATATGCATGTTTAAGTGTATGTTTTGGTCCCATTCCTCATATTTTTCTTTCATTTTTGTCTTCCTGGTACCATACTCTGCACAATGTAGGCACTTAAATGTTCACAGAACTGGATTAAAGTGAATTAATAAAAGCCTTAAAAATTTTATCATTAGAAGGCCATGCATAGCTTTTGAGAAAGCAGTTTCTGGGCAGAGGTGAAAGCAGAAATAAGATGGCACCGGTTTAAAGAGTGTGTTCATCCTTCATTGCCCAGGAAGACCATGCCATCAAAGAAATAACAACATGACTTGCAATTGACTTTCTTTTGAGTGAGGGAGGGTTGTGCAGGTCACCAGCCTCACTTCTCCTCCAGAGCCATCTGAATCCAGTGACCACATGTTCATCAGGATGACTGGAGATGACCCAGGATGAGGCAGTTGGGGTTAAATGACTTTCCCAAGGTCACACATCTAGGGAGTGTCAAGTGTCTGAGGTGAGATTTGAACTCAAGTATTCTTGCCTTGACACTGCTGCTCTATCCTCTGCACCACCCAGCTGCCCTGGTTTAAAGAGTGGATTAGTTGTAAAAGACTGGAAATAGCAGTCTTTCAGAAGTTTAGCAATAAAAAATATGCAACTATTCACACCTTGGAATTTAAATACTCTGATACAGATTTCAGCTTGTTCTGCACCTGGATTCGAATATGTTATAAATGAAATGGCTATTCTGGGGCTTATTAAAGTGGTTGATATTAAAAAAAAAAAAACAAAGAAAAACAAAAAAAAAACCCACAAACATTAGTTTTCAGTTGATATTAGTACAAAAAAACCCAAGCAAGCTGGTATCTTTGTCCAGATAAACATTTTTTCGTATACAAATAACCAGAATGAGTTTATTTTCCAATAGGGAAATAGTAATCATTCCAGCAGCAGTCTTACAAATATCAACTGGCAAGAAGCACACACAGAATAACTCAGAATGACATCAAACACTTAAAAGTAGGAGTAATTACGTAATTAAGGCAAAGCAGAATCTGACCACAGTTGTGAGGTCTGCAAACAATTGCTGCAACTAAAGTGGAATGTATTTATCTTTCCTTGACAATGGGATTAATCTCTCTTTGGAAGAAAACTGGATCTCTTTGTGAACTTGGTGAGTGGATTTTTACCTATTATTCCTCCTTGCTTTAAATTATCTTATTAAATTTTTCTAATCATTATCCATATATCTCCCCTTCCATCTCCACCACAGTGTGGATAGAGTTCCCCTAAAACCCAAGCCAACAAGAGAATTACAAAGATGCATAAGTTTACCTATTTCTCAAGTCAGGACTTTCTGGGATACAAAAAACTCTCCAGTCCTGTAACTTAAAGCAAAATGCTTCTTTCTGAGTAAGCCTTCTCAGATTCTCTTTTTGTTTATTTATTTAACTTTTAACATTCATTTAAACAAAATTTTGGGTTACAAATGTTCTCCCCATTTGTCGCCTCCCCCCACCCCAAAACACCGAGCATTCTAATTGCCCCTATCACCAATCTGCTCTCTCTTCTCTCATCCCTCTCTGCCCTTGTCTCCATCTTCTCTTTTGTCCTGTAGGGACAGATAACTTTCTATATCCCTTTACTTGTATTTCTTATTTCCTAGTGGCAAGAACAGTACTCGACAGTTGTTCCTAAAACTTTGAGTTCCAACTTTTTTACTTCCCTCCCTCCCCACCCCTTCTCTTTGGAAGGCAAGCAATACAATATAGGCGAAATCTGTGTAGTTTTGCAAATGACTTCCATAACAGTCGTGTTGTATAAGACTTACCCTATTTCCCTCTATCCTATCCTGTCACCCATTACTTCTATTCTCTCTTTTGATCCTGTCCCTCCCCATGAGTGTTGACCTCGAATTGCTCCCTCCTCCCCATGCCCTCCCTTCCATCATCCCCCCCCCCACCCTGCTCATCCCCTTATCCCTCACTTTCCTGTATTGTAACACAGGTTTTCATACCAAAATGAGTGTGCATTTCATTCCTTCCTTTGGTGGAATGTGATGAGAGTAAACTTCATGTTTTTCTCTCACCTCCCCTCTTTATCCCTCCACTATTAAGTCTTTTGCTTGCCTCTTTTATGAGAGATAATTTGTCCCATTCCATTTCTCCCTTTCTCCTCCCAATATATTTCTCTCTCATTGCTTGATTTCATTTTTTTAAGATATGATCCCATCCTCTTCAATTCACTCTGTGCACTATGTCTCTATGTGTGTGTGCATGTGCTTGTGCGTGTGCTTGTGTGTGTGTAATCCCACCCATTACCCAGATACTGAAAAGTTTCAAGAGTTACAAATATTGTCTTTCCATGTAGGAATGTAAAGAGTTCAACTTTAGTAAGTCCCTTATAACTTCTCTTTGCTGTTCACCTTTTCATGCTTCTCTTCATTCTTGTGTTTGAAAGTCAAATTTTCTTTTCAGCTCTGGTCTTTTCATCAAGAATTCTTGAAAGTCCTCTATTTCATTGAAAGACCAGCTTTTACCCTGAAGTATTATACTCAAATTTGCTGGGTAGGTGATTCTTGGTTTTAGTCCTAGTTCCTTTGACTTCTGGAATATCATATTCCACACTCTTCAGTCCCTCAATGTAGAAGCTGCTAGAACTTGTGTTATCCTGATTGTATTTCCACAATACTTGAATTGTTTCTTTCTAGCTGTTGGCAATATTTTCTCCTTGACCTGGGAACTCTGGAATTTGGCCACTATGTTCCTAGGAGTTTCTCTTTTTGGATCTCTTTCAGGCAGTGTTCTGTGGATTCCTTGAATATTTATTTTGCCCTATGGTTCCAGAATCTCAGGGCAGTTTTGCTTGATAATTTCATGAAAGATGACGTCTAGGCTCTTTTCTTGATCAAGGCTTTCAGGTAGTTCAATAATTTTTTTAATTAATTATTTTTTAATGTTTAACAATCACTGCCATACAATTGAGATTTTATCCCCTCCACACCTACCCCCCTCTACCCCCCTCTACCCCCCTCCATCCCCATGACTGCATACAATTCTGTATAGGATCTACATATACTTTCCTACTGAGTACATTTTCACTATAGTCATGCTATGTATTCGGACTAAAATAAATGGAAGAAATCATATAACAAATCAAAACATGATACACAAAAACATACACATACACAAACATGATCTGCTACATTCTGCGAATGACTTCCATATTTTTTCTTTGAGTGTGGAAGGCATTTTGCCTTAGAGAACCACCACTGGGATTTTTTTTTTAAGAAGTTCTTGTATTATTACAAAATTCCAAGTCTACCAGAAAAAACTCTTGCACACTGTGGTCGTTGCTGTGCACAAAGTTCTCCTGGTTCTGTTCCTTTCACTCAGCATCAGGTCATATAAGTCCTTCCAGGCCTCCCTGAAGTCTTCTTGTTCATCATTTCTTATGGCACAATAGTACTCCATTATATTCATATACCATAATTTATTCAGCCTTTCCTCAGTTGATGGACATCCCCTTGACTTCCAGTTTTTGGCAACTACAAAAAGTGCTGCTATAAATATTTTTGTACATGTGGGACCCTTTCCCATTTCTATTATCTCTTGGGGATATAGTCCTAGTAGCGATATTCCTGGGTCAAAGGGTATGCACATTTTTGTAGCCCTTTGGGCATAGTTCTAAATAGCTCTCCAGAATGGTTGGATGTGCTCGCAGCTCCACCAACAATGAATTAGTGTTCCAACTCTCCCACATCCTCTCCAGCATTTATCATTTTCTTGTTCTGTCATGTTTGCCAATCTTATAGGTGTGATGTGGTACCTCAGAGTTGTTTTGATTTGCATCTCTCTAATCAATAGTGATTTAGAGCATTTTTTTATATGATTATAGATATCTTTAATTTCTTCTTCGGAAAATTGCCTGTTTATATCCTTATCAATTGGGGAACGACTTGTATGATTATACATTTCAATCAGGTTTCTATATATTCTAGAAATGAGGCCTTTATCCCCGAGCTTAGCTGTAAAAATTCTTTCCCAATTTACTATATCCCTCCGGATTTTGTTTGCATTGGGTTTGGTTGTGCAAAAACTTCTCAGTTTAATGTAATCAAAATTATCCATTTTGCATTTCCTAATGCTTTCTATCTCTTCTTTAGTAAAAAATTCTTCCCTTCTCCATAAATCTGATAAATACACTATTCCATGCTTCTCCAGTTCATTCATGGTATCAATTTTTATACCTAAATCATGTACCCATTTGGACTTTATTCTTGTGTATGGTGTCAGGTATGCGTCTATCCCTAATTTCCCCCACACTGTTATCCAATTTTCCCAGCAATTTTTGTCAAACAGTGAGTTCTTATCCCAGAAGCTGGGGTCCTTGGGTTTATGAAACATAAGTTTGCTACATTCCTTGCCTACTGCATCTTGAGTGCAAAGTCTATTCCACTTGTCTACCTCTCCGTTTCTTAGCCAATACCAAGTGGTTGTGATAATTGCTGCTTTATGGTACAATTTGAGGTCTGGTAGCGCTAGGCCACCTTCCCAAGCATTTCTTTTCATTAGTCCCTTTGATATTCTGGACCTTTTATTTTTCCAAATGAATTTTGATATTATTTTATCCAACTCTAGAAAATAATTGTCTGATAGTTTAATTGGTATGGCACTAAATAAGTAAATTAATTTAGGTAGAATTGTCATTTTTATTATATTAGCATGACCTACCCATGAGCAACTAATGTTTTTCCACTTACTTAAATCTGACTTTATTTGTGCAAAAAGTGTCTTGTAATTCTGTTCATATAATCCCTGGGTTTGTTTTGGCAGGTAGACTCCTAAGTATTTTATACTGTCTACCCTAGCTTTAAATGGGATTTCTATTTCTATCTCTTGTTGTTGGACTTTGTTGCTAATATATAGGAATGCAGAAGATTTGTGTGGGTTTATTTGGTAACCTGCAACTTTGCCAAAGTTGTTTATTATTTCAAGTAATTTTTTACTTGAATCTCTGGGATTCTCTAAGTAAATCATCATATCATCTGCAAAGAGTGATAACTTAGTTTCTTCTTTAGCTATTCTTATTCCTTCAATATCTTTGTCTTGTCTAATTGCTGCAGCTAACATGTCTAGTACCATATTGAATAATAGTGGTGATAATGGACATCCTTGTTTCACCCCTGATCTTATTGGGAATGCATCTAGCTTATCTCCGTTGCATATAATGCTTGCTGAAGGTTTTATATAGATACTGTTTATTATTTTATGGAAAGTTCTCTTTATTCCTACATTCTCCAGTGTTTTTAGTAGGAATGGGTGTTGTATTTTGTCAAAAGTTTTTCTGCATCTATTGAGATAATCATGTGGTTTTTGTTAGCTTTGTTGTTGATGTGATCGATAATGCTAATAGTTTTCCTAATATTGAACCAGCCCTGTAGTCCTGGTATGAATCCTACCTGATCATAATGTATTAATCTCGTGATAAGGTGCTGTATTCGTTTTGCTAAAATCTCATTTAAAATTTTTGCATCTATATTCATTAGGGAAATTAGTCTATAATTTTCTTTCTCTGTTTTGTCTCTTCCTGATTTGAGTATCAAAACCATATTTGTATCATAGAAAGAATTTGGGAGGACTCCTTCTTCCCCAATTCTCAAAAATAGTCTATATAGTATTGGAATTAACTGTTCTTTAAATGTGTGATAGAATTCACTTGTGAATCCATCTGGCCCTGGAGATTTGTTCCTAGGGAGTTCATTGATGGCTTGTTCAATTTCTTTTTCTGAGACAGGGTTGTTTAAGTATTCAATTTCCTCTTCTGTTAATCTGGGCAATTTGTATTTTTTAAAATATTCATCCATCTCGTTTAGATTATCGAATTTGTGGGTACAAAGTTGGGCAAAGTAGTTTCTAAGTATTGTTTTAATTTCCTTCTCATTGGAGGTGAGTTCATCCCTTTCATTTTTAATATTAGTAATTTGATTTTCTTCTTTCTTTTTTTTAATCAGATTTACCAAAGGTTTTTCAATTTTATTAGTTTTTTCATAAAACCAACTATTGGTTTTATTATTTAATTCAATAGTTTTCTTAATTTCAATTTTATTAATCTCTCCTTTGTTTTTCAGTATTTCTAACTTGGGATTTACTTGGGGATTTTCAGTTTGTTCTTTTTCTAGCTTTTTCAACTGCAAGCCCAAGTCATTGATCTCCTCCTTCTCTATTTTATTTATGTAAGCATTCAAAGATATAAAACTTCCCCTAAGAACTGCTTTTGCAGTATCCCATAAGATTTGGTATGTTGTCTCACTATTGTCATTCTATCGAATGAAATTGTTGATTGTTTCTATGATTTCTTCTTTAACCCAACCCTTCTTTAGAATGAGATTATTTAGTTTCCAATTGATTTTTGGTTTCTCTTTCCATGGCCTTTTATTACATGTAATTTTTAATGCATTATGATCTGAGCAGGATGCATTGATTATCTTTACCTTTCTGTACTGGATTGTGAGATTTTTATGTCCTAGTACATGGTCAATTTTTGCAAATGTTCCATGTATCCCTGAAAAAAATGTATATTCCTTTCTATTCCCATTCAATTTTCTCCAAAGATCTATCATATCTACCTTATCCAGAGTTTTCTTTACCTCCTTAACCTCTTTCTTGTTTATTTTGAGGTTAGATTTATCGAGTTCAGTGAGGGGGAGGTTGAGGTCCCCCACTAGTATAGTTTTGCTGTGAATTTCTTCCTTCAACTCCCCCAACCTCTCCTCTAAGAATCTGGATGCTATACCACTTGGAGCATACATGTTTAGTAATGATATTGCTTCATTGCCTATGGTGCCTTTTAGCAGGATATAGTTTCCATCCTTATCCCTTTTGATTAGATCTATTTCTGCTTTTGCTTTGTCTGAGGTTACGGTTGCTACTCCTGCCTTTCTTACATGAGCTGAAGCACAATATATTCTGCTCCATCCTTTGACCTTTATCGTATGTGTATCCCCCCGTTTCAAATGTGTTTCTTGCAAGCAGCGTATTGTTGGATTATGCCTTTTAATCCATTCTGCTATCCATCTCCGTTTTATGGGAGAATTCATTCCATTCACATTCACAGTTATGATTACAGTCTGTGTATTTCCCTCCATCCTCTTTCCCACCATTTGTGCTTTTAGCTCTCCCGTCTCTCTTCCCCTCTTCAATGCTTTTCACTTTTCACCCCCTCCTCTTGCAGCCTTCCCCTCCTTCTTTTAGCCCCCCTCCCTTTTACTTCCCTTTACTCTTATTGCTTCTTCCCTCCCTTTTAGCCTCCCTCCCCTTTCTTCCCCCTTCCCCTCCTACTACCTATAGAGCTAGTTAGGATTATCTACTTAAGATTATTGTTCACTCCTTTAAACAAATCAGATGTGAGTACCTCTCAAACAATGCTCATCTCCCTCCCCTCCTTCCCTCTACTATAGTTTTGTACTTCTTCCTGTGATGGAATTTGCCATTTTCTTCTTCCTCCTTTTGACACCTCCTATTACAATCCCTTCTCATACTTAAATCATATTTTTGACATGACATCGTTTACTTTATACCCGTGCCCTCTATGTATATCCCTTTCATCATAATAGCTGCACAGTTCTCAAGATTAACAGTATCATCTTCCCTTATAGGGAGGTAAACAGTTTCCCCTAATTGAGTAACAAGTTTTTGTTTTTGTTTTTTCCTCCCTGTTTACCTTTTTATGATTCTCTTGAGACCTGCATTTGAAGATCAAATTGTCTATTGAGTTCTGGCGTTTTGGACAGGAAGCTCTGGAAATCCCTTATTTCGTTGAATGACTTTCTCCTTGCCTGAAATGGTATGCTGAACTTTACTGGGTAGTTGATCCTTGGTTGAAGTCCCAACTCCTTTGCCTTATGGAATATTGGGTTCCAATTCTTTCCATCTTTTAATGTAGAAGCTGCAAGGTCCTGTGTGACCCTGACTGTATGTCCTTGATATTTGAATTGTTTCTTTCTGGCTGCTTGTAGCATTTTCTCCTTCACTTGATAGCTCTGGAATTTGGCAACGATATTTCTTGGGGTTTTGAGTTTGGAATCGGAATGGTGGATTCTTTCGATGACTATTTTGCCCTCTGAGTCTAGTACTTCTCGGCAGTTTTCCTTGATGATTTCCTGGAAGATATTGTCCAGACTCTTTTCTTCATCATGGGTTTCTGGCAGGCCAATAATTCTTAGATTTTCTCTCCTGGATCTATTTTCCAGGTCAGTTGTTTTTCCAATTAAATATTTTACATTTTCTTCTATCTTTTCATTCTTTAGATTTTGTTTGACTGATTCTTGTTGCCTCATTGAGTCATTAGTTTCTACTTGCCCAATTCTGATCTTCATTGTAGTGTTTTCTTCAGTTAGCTTTTCCATCTCCTTTTCCATCTGACTCATTTTTCCCTTTAGGGAGCTATTTTCTCCATTTAATTTTTGTACTTCTTTTTCCAATCGACCAATTTTCCCAGTTAGGTTTTGGGTTTCCTTTTCCATCTGATCAATTTTCCCAATTAGGTTTTGGGTTTCCTTTTCCATTTGATTAGCTCTTCCTTTTAGGGAATTATTCTCTCCAGTTAATTTTTGAACTTCCTTTTCCATTTCTTCAATTTTCTTTTTCAGGGTGATGTTCTCATCAGTGAATTCTTTTTTTATAGTTTTAAAATCATTGGCCAGTTTTTCTTTTATATCCTTCTTCAGACGTTACAGGTAATCTAGTTGTGCTTGCGAGAAATTCATAGTCCCATCTGAGGTTTCTGATGGAAGGACAGTCTCAGCTCTAACCTCTTTGGTGTTTGTGTTTTGGTCCTTATCCCCATAGAAAGATTCTATGGTTTTTTCACTTTTCGTCTGCTTTTTCCGATTCATGATGTTGGCTGAGTGTTGTAACTTTTGGTTCTTTCAGTCAGAAGGTACAGATCTTTAAGTTGAGCTGATGTGTGTCTGGGCTAAAAGCAGGCTTTTGTTTTTTGTTTCCCAGATCAACCCTGGGGTTAGCTTGTTAGGTGTGTGGGAGGTGTGGTCTGGTCTCAGGCTATCTCCTCAGCTGACTTGAGGCAAAGGCAAGGTCAGGGGATGGTAAAGCTTCCCTATTGTCTTCCCTTTTCCCCTGGAGGGCTGGGGCACGCCTAGAAGCTAACGCGTGTTCCCGCCCCTCCTGGGGCTCGTCTCCTGGCTCTGAGGCTTGCCTGGGTCTCAGTGCGAATTTTCTCTGCCCTGGGTCGTCTGTCCCTCCAGATCGCCTCCACCACAGTAGGAAGAATCCCCCTTTGCCACTTTTCCAGCTTCTGGTGTTATGAGACCACCCGCCCCCTTCTGCTGTTCCCGCTGATCCAGGATTAATCTGGGGAAGAATTTTATGGTTCCCTCACGGTCATCAGGGGGGAGGAGAGGGCACTTACTGATCACTCTGCCATCCCAGTTCCTGGAAGTTCAAGTAGTGACCCACCGAAGTCCAGTCTTCAGGCTGAAGATTTCAAGGGCTGCTGCGCTGATGTCTGGCACTCAGCGGCTCTCATCGGCTCGGCCTGGCTTATCTCCTGCTCCGCTGGTCTCGCCCGCCACTCTCAGGCTCCTCTGGTCCCCTCCACCCTGCCACGCTGACCGCACTGCGCTGTGCGCCGGGGTCTTACCCCCGCGAAACAGATCCCTCCCGTGGACCCTCTGGTCCAGCCTGGGCTCCGAATCCGTCAAAGTCCGTCACCCACTGGATTCTACACCTCCAAGGTCTGGTCAGACTCTCTCCCCAGAGATATCCAGAGGAGTTTTTCCAGGAGCTTAGGTGAGTTGTTGCTTTCACTCCGCCATCTTGGCTCCGCCCCAGGACGACTTTTTCTGGTAGACTTAGAACTTTATTGCAGTGGAAGGACTTATAAAATTCCCAGTGGTGTCTTAAAGCAAAATGCCTTCCACATCCAGAGATAGAACTACGGAATTTGATCACAGAATGTAGCAGATCATTTTCTTTTGTATTATTTTTTGGGTTGTTTTATGATTTCTCCCATTCGTTTTAATTC
Source organism: Notamacropus eugenii (assembly GCF_028372415.1). Classification (NCBI taxonomy): domain Eukaryota; kingdom Metazoa; phylum Chordata; class Mammalia; order Diprotodontia; family Macropodidae; genus Notamacropus; species Notamacropus eugenii. The sequence goes on along the minus strand of NC_092873.1, from coordinate 132,765,233 downwards.
CTTTATGCAACATGACTAAGGTAAAATATATTTAATTGAAATGTGTGTGTAGTAACTACATAAAATTGTATGCCCTTTGAGGGAGGGATCGGGAAGGGAGCGGGAAAGGAGGGGGAGGGAGGGGGGAAAATCTAAGTTATATGGAAGTGATTGTAGAACACTGAAAACAAATAAAGTAATATTTTAAAAAATCTTAGGAAATATGGTAGCTATGTATAGAGAATACACTCGGAGGTTGTTGAAGTATTTGTCACATAACTTGCCTGACCTTTTTTTTTCATATCTGCAGTGACTTTCCTTTTCTCTCTCTCTGTCTCTCTCTCTCTCTTCCTCTCTCTCTCTTCCTCTCTGTCTCTCTCTCTCGGTCTCTTTCTCCCACCCCCCTCCCCACCACACATGTACACAAGTGACTTGGTCTCTTTAATAACTCAGAGTCTCAAGTTTGAGTTCTTTCTGTTCATTGTCAATCTCCCTATGATTATGTAGGAATTATGGAAGGCTTCACAACACATAAGAGAATGTTTATATCGTTGTCACTGCTGAATATCTGACTCAGAACATTGCAACTACTTAGAGATCAAAGATATCTATAAGACTGTAACTGAGACTTCATTTCTATTCAGGGGGATTATGAAAGCAAAGAAAATTTTGTGTGGCTGTGTAATCATTCTATTCCATCACTTTTAATATTTAAACATTCATTTCTCTTCTTCACCTTGACCTTGACTGTGCAATGCACATGAATAGAAAACACGTTGGATATAGAAGACCTCAGGTCAAATATTATCCCTCACATTTATTTATTATGTGGCTTTTCACAGTTGACTTAATTGTTCACACTTCATTTTCCTCATTAGAGTAGATGTTCTTAGAGGTTTCTTCCATTTCTAAAACTTATGTTCCTATTAAAGCCTAAGGAGTGGGGAACTTTTGGACTTGAGGCAATATCTGGCCTTCTACGTCTTTGGGTATGGCCTTTTGACTGACCCCAAGTTCTACAGAACAAATCCTTTTTATGAAAGATTGTGAAGCTTGGATTCAGTCAAAGCCATGCAGTTCAGGACCTAGAGGGCCATATGTGACTTCGAGGCCACAATTTCTCCACTCTTGTACCCTAAGCAGGATCATTCTTTTGTCATATCATATTGAAAGGACTAAACTAAACAAAACAAAAAAGAACTACACATACAGAAAAAGTGACATATCCTTTGTAAGTGTTAGTCTTTGCAAAGGACATGTCACTTTTTGTGTATGTTTTTGTTTAGTTGTTTCAATAGTGTCAGACTCTTTTGTCTTCATTTAAGGTTTTCTGACAAAGATGGTGGAGTTCTTTGCCATTTCCTTCTCCAGCTCATTTTATAGATGAGGAAACTGAGGAAAACAGGATCAAGTGACTTGTGCTAGTGTAACTCCAACCAAGGCAGCACACCTGAGAACTGCTGTTATGAATGATTTTAAGGGGCTAATCGCATAGTATAATGAACTCTCTATTTATTCAGCAATAAACTAAACATTTTTTAATCAAGTAAAGCTTATCATTCAGAGCAACATCCTTAGGTAAGACATATACATATGAGATACATATATGTGTCTCATAACACACAATGCTATCCTTAGCATAGCATATATATGCATAGCATATATTATTATGTCCCCAAAGTCAGGGGATTCCAGGCTAGGGTCTTCCCTCACATGATATATCCTTAAAGAGTAGCAGAAAATACAACATCATCCACTCCTAGGTCGCTATAAGAACAATCTCCTCAATCAACACACAGTGTCAAAGTAAAGTCCTCTCTCATCTTGACTTCAGTCTGACTTCCAAATGCCATGTCTCCTTCTCTGTGGGCTGATCATTCCCAACTCCTGCCTGAGTTCACACACAAGTAGCTCTCTGCTCCTGCTCCATGTCTCTACTCAAGAGGACTGTTGTACTCCAAACTTTTCCTGCTTCTGCCTGAGAGCAAGCTCCAGGAACTGCTGCCTGCAGATTCCATTTTTAGAAAAACAAAATTTAACAGGGCTATAACAATATTGATACATATTACCAGCACCATCATCTCAATTCACTCAAAAAGACCAGCAGACAGGACTTTTGTCTGAGAAATCAACACAGGTCAACAGATAGAGCACCAATGTTACAAACACTCTTTCTGTTAGGCCTCCCCACAAACAAGTTCCCCTAGCCCACTCATACTCATTTCTCTCTCTCAGATGTGCTTCCCTCTACTCTGTTCTCCTTCCAAGTAATACCGTGTGTGTGTGTGTGTGTGTGTGTGTGTGTGTGTGTGTGTCTGTGTCTGTGTGTATATGTATGTATATACTCTTCCCAATCAAAGGCTTTTCAATCAAAGGCAAGACCATCAAAACCACTTGATTGGTTAAAACTCAATCCAGAAAAACAGCAAAAAATTCTATGTTGCTTGCCATTACACCTGCGTCACACAGCTAGTAAGTGCCTGAAGTCATATTTGAACTGAGGAAAATGAATCTTCCTGATCCCAGATCTGACACTATATCCATTGTACCATGTAGGTGTCCTGACATATCTCTTATTACTTCATTATCACTGAAGATCTAGGGGTTTAAAATGAAACATCAGATTGCAACCTTTGCATCTGAAATCCTAATAGCTGAACAGCTCGGACATGTATGCTGATAACTTGTTCAGTCCTCTGGTTTATTTGATTCTATACTTGAGATTATGTGTCAGTCACATCAACTTATCTCATTTAGCAGGTCCATGTAAATTGAATAATGCCACCCATTTTGAGACAGTGACAGACAAAGACAGAGTCAGAGAGAGACAAAGAAACAGACAGAAATATAGAGACACAAACAAATTGAGTCAGAGAGATAAAAAGAGACAGAAAATGACAGAGTCAGAGAGAGAAGCAGACAGACAGAAACAGGCATAGAGAAATAGGCAGTGGGACAGATACAGCCTGAGAGTAAGTATAGAGAGACTAGAATGATGTTCCTAAACAATGCCTGAGCATTGACAAAGAGCTTGCAAACTGATGTGAAACAACATGGAAATGTGGAAAGTTCTAATTGTAAGGTGTGAGAAAAACTAGGTTGTAAATGGATAGAGTGTTAGACTTGGAATCAGAAAGCCTGTATTTCAACCAGTGCTTTCTATAAGAGTTGCTGTGGGCTATGGCTGAAGGAGAAGTACCTGGGCTAAGACATTCTGAAGAACTGACTAAGAATTACCTACACAGACCAACCCTAAGGATCCTCTGGCTAAAATCCTATCCCAAACAGTCATAAAATGTAGAATATAAAGCATTTTTAACAAAATAAGTTGTTTTAAAATCAATACCATTACTGATATAGCCATCAGTTCACTTTTTCCTAATTAATTTTAAGCTTCTATGTGCATATGTTAAAATGAAAATATTTTATATATACATAAATGAGTTATGCATTGAAGTTTCTATCTTTTTAAGTAGTGGGCATTAGGTAAGCCTAATGAATAAGAAACCTGAGGCAATTATTTAAATAACACAGAAGATAAAACCCATTTAAATCTAAATGCCCATAAAATAAGGACTATAATGTGTATTTTGGGTTATCTCCTGCTAATGAGCAAATACAAATGCCTTTTTTTTTTCAGTTCTTGATAAGTCTGAAGCACTGTATACCTTTGGTGCTTCTGTCCTTTAAGCAAACCCCACCCTTGCTTATGTCAGACAGTGTTGTATTATGACAGTTCTCAAAACTCCCAGATTGCTAATATTTTGTCCTCATTGCTTCATTTTCTTCCACTTATCCCTTAAGTACTGGCATTCTCCAAGGCTCTGTCCCCAGTCAGCTTTTTTCTCTTTTTTTCTCTACTCTTTCTCTTGGCCTTTTCTATATCTACAATTTTATCTATAATTATATGCAAATGCTTCCTAAATAAGAACCCCTAACAAGCATCACCTTCTATTCCTGTACAAGGGGAGTATGTCTGATTTGAAATCATAGGACCTAGTGTCACATCCTAACTATATCACTTACATACCTGTGAGAACTTGGGCAAGTAACTTAACTCCCCTAAGTTTCAGTTCTGAGGCTCAGTTTCCTCATCTGGTTAATAAAGTATATAGGCATAGATGCCATCTAAAGTCCTTTCTAGCTCTGTATGTCTTTGCTTATATGCGTATTCCTCCTTTACGAACTCTATGCTTATTTTTTTCCAATCAACAAACATTCATTTGTTCACCCCATCATCCTACCATACATCTTATCAAGGGAAGGCAGATAAAAAAATCATGACAATGATTATGCATAATTAAACAAAGGACATTTCAACATTGACCATGTCAAAAAATTCCACTGGTTTATTTCCTGTGCTTCCCCACTTTCTAACATTTGCTGACATTGTTATCTTAGCTTCTGTACTTCCTTTGAATCCCTCGATAAATCTTGGCCACTCTTCCAGTCACAGCAAATGTTCCTTTTTTCATTAAGCCTTCTTCAGATATTCCTACAGACATGCAACATTTCCCTGTGTTCTGTTGTAACACTTCATTCTTCTGCGTAGTTGTCTCTGTTTGCACTGATTATAACAACCTTTTTTAAATAACTAAGTTTATCTTATCTCTCCTACTAAACATTAAATTCTTCTAAGCAAGAGCCAACTTATACTGATTCATCTTAGCATTTGACAGGCATCTTATCAGGGTACATTTCTGAGAGCAGATACTCAACAACTGTTTTTTGGAATGACATTTTTAAATTGTTGCATCTAAAACATTGCTTTAATTATTTGCCTTACCTTCAAATTTAAGATATGGTAAATGTCCCTTTTCATGGGGAGTAGAAAAACCTTAGCTTTCTCATGTGTTAAAATAGGAAAAAAAACAAAACCAGTGCCCTCCCTTCCTCCTTGAGATGCTGCAAAAAATAATTAAACCTTGCCTTGTTTCTCTAGAGGAAAGAGCTGTGCATTATTAATATGTTTTCAAAGGCATATGGGTGAAATTATTTTTACACTCAACTTAGAAATAATGCAACTCTCTAAGAACACTGGACCAAGAAAATTGGATAGGGACTAACAAGCAGAGAGAACTCAAAGGTATTATTCATAACAATTCTTAATATGTGAACTATTCAAGCATTTGGCAATGATCAAATATATTTAAAATGGGTTTTGTAGCTGTCTAAAAGTGTAAATAGCCTCTTGAATAAATATACTCTCAAAAGTTACACATATACAAAATTGAACTTCCACCCTAATTTTTAAAGAAAATGTCTCTATCTTAACATTCATTTAATTTTTGTATTTTGAAGACTAATTTTGTGCACAAATATTTATACATGCACCTGTACACACATACACACACACACGCACAATAGTGCATCATCATAATAATAGTGCATAATAGTGCAACATCAGAAAAAAGTGCAAGTTCTAATTGTGAACAAAGTGTATGCCTTTATCTAATTATTCTTACCTTTCTTTGAGATGACTTTTTCATACTGGTAAAGTGAAGAGGGTGTGCTAAAAGCTTCTTCTCTTTTTTAAATGTCACTTTATTTTGTTCATATAAAAGTATATATTTTGTATCTACTTTTGTGTATACTTTATTTTATATATATGTATTCATGTGTATACACAAAAACCCTTAATTTTTTTTTTTATAAATGCATGTGAGCTCCTTAAAGTCAAGAATTATCTTTAATTGACTTTCAATTATGCCTCTCTTTTATATCCTTATCTATGCCATAGTGTCCAAAAAGTTAAGCAATCTTTGGTATAAAAATACAGGAACTGAGCCTTTGTTAAAATAGTCCCTTCTCAAGATTTCCATTGTCAGATCTCCTTTATGTAATACAGGATTGGCATGGACCTACCACATAAATATCACTTCAGAAATAACTTCATTTTAGTGATTTTATTTTTATTTAATAGCTCTATTTGTTTGCAATCTAAAATAAAGCAAAGAATAGAATTGTCACACAAGGTGTCTTCCAATCGCATGTTTATATAAGATGATAAGATGACCAGCAGCTCTTTTTAATCTGTCTTTCTTCCAGCCCAAAAGAGCAAAAAGGATTTTGACTTACAGAAAAGAGAAAGGCGTGGTGAGCCATATTTTCAAACTGATGAACATTTCTTTTGGTCTTGACTAGGAGAAAGAGAGGTGAGGAGAAGTAGGGAGGGGACTAGAAAAGTTAGAAATAAGATTATGCCATGGGATTTGCAAGGGTCTGGCTTTCTGACTCTCCATGCTTTGTTATGTTCTGAAATGTTGCCAGGGTTATTTGTTTGTTTGTTTGTTTTTGTATACTTTGTTTTGAAAAGAAAAGCTAATGGGACCAATCATATTAACTATTATTTTTCTTAGCAATGACTGTGACAATAGTAAAGGATTTAAATTTTTGAGGATTCTCACATGTGAAAAATCATTAAAGGGACAAGTTGGGGAGTAGGGCAGGGGCAAGTTTACACTAGGAAAATAGGTTGTTGTTCAGTTATGTCTGATGTTTGGTGACCCCTTTGGAGATATTCTTGACAAAAGTTCTGAAGTAGTTTGCCATTTCCTTCTCCAGTTCATTTTATAGATCAGGAAACTGAAGCAAGCAGGGTTAAGTGACTTCCTCAGGGTCACACAGCTAATAAGTATTTGAGCCTGGATTTGAATTTAAGAAGATTAACCTTCCTTACTCCAGGCCTAGTGCACTTTCCATTGAGTCACTTACCTGCCCAGTAAAGAGATAAATCTCATTAACTGGGTTCCAGTTAAAGGAAATCCGACAATTGAAATCTTGAGATAGTACTATTGTAACAAAGATTCAGTTCCTGTATTTATATCCCAAGGATTGTTTAACTATCTGGATATGTATTTATCTCTACTTATGACTTGGTATTACATGTGTTTGTGTTTGTCCTTCGTTGGCAAAGAAGACCATGTCATTCAAGGGATGATGACATGACTTGCACTCACTTTGTTTTGAATGAGGGAGGGCTGTACAGGTCACCAGCTTCATTTTCTCCTCTAGAGCCATCTGAATCCAGTATATCTGGATTGAATATATCTTTATTTATTCTTTAATCAATGTCATGAACTACTTATCCAAATGAACTACAAGGAGGAGAGGGATAAAGAATGAAAGAAAAGAAAATATTTTTTAAAAAGTATATGGCACAGCAAATTCTCTGGATATATAAATTTAACAACTTACTATATTGAAATTTGAAATAATTAGAAACATAGGTGCAAGTGACACCATTACACAACACTTTTAAAGAGAATTAAAAATTACAGTTTACAATGACAGTTCTGTAAAGCAAAATGAATTATTCAAAATAAATATTGATCATGTTTGTATGAGTCAGTATTAGGCATAATTGCTGAGTTTCATTCAAGTTAAAGCAAATAAATACTTTAAAAATCTTTAAATTTAATATGTAGCAGTGACTCTATATTCTAAGTTGATTTATTCAAGAGAAGAAATTCAATTGTATAACTGGGTAAATAAACAAACATATTCCTCCCACAACTCATACCATTGGCATTAATTAATTGCAATATGAATTATGCTATATTGTGATGGATTAAAACTTGGCATTCACTGCCGTCAAAATGACAATGAGAGAATCTTAGAAAAAACAAATGTTTCTAGTGTAAGCTGGTCAGTCAATAAGCATTTATTAAGTGGCTATTATATACCAGTTAATATTCTAAATACTGTGGATACAAAGAAAGATCAAAAATAAAAAAAAAAGTGTCTACTTTCCAGGAGCTCATAATCTAATAGGAAACATGAAAACAATTATGTACATAAAAGCTGTAGGGATGATTAATTGGAAACAATCAAAAGAGTATAGATACTATCACTCAGAAGAATCAGGAAAAGCTTATTGTGGAACATGGAATTTTAGCTGGTATGTGAAGAAGTCAGAGATTCCCAGAGGTATAGTTAAGAAGAGATAATATTCTAGGCACGGGGAACAGCCAGCCAAAATGACCTTAATAGAGAGATAGAGTGTCTTGTGCAATGAGCATAACAACCAAAGATTGTTCAAGTAACCCTTTGAGAAAGAGAATACAGGTATTATTCCATTTTAAGATGGCATTTCAAATTTCAGAGAAGAGAATTTATATCCAGATTCCTTGACTCCAGGAAGAATGTTTTCTTCTACAACAACACTCTAATTGGTTCCCACCATTACAAAGCCATCTCCCTTCTTCCAAACAGAATTTTCTAAAGATTCATTATTTTTCACTGTTACTCCTTCAAGGTGTCCCTCATTCATTCTTTTAACTCACTTTCCCCATGTAAAAATCAGAGAACCATTATGTTCAAGGGTTCTACCTTGAAATAATGAAGACTTTGAACTGGAACTGTCCTTTTCTCTTGTGGACAAACACTGTAAGAGCTGTTCAGGAAATAGTCACATGCATAATCATAAAAAAAAAACTGGAATTGCTCCACACGGGGCATTCAGAAAGTTCTGGAAGAGGATAGGAATTGGCTAGAATCAAGTTAGAATTTTGAATGCAATTCATAGAGTAACTTGATAGATCATTTGGCTAATCCCACAAATAGCTAAACTTGGATCAGAGCCCCAGTCTCCTGATTCTTAGTCCATATTCACACTATATCATATTACTTCCCCAAAATGCCATTATTAAAACATTCTTCACCTGATTGATATGAAAGTCAGATAAAACTTGCTATATGAATGAAATCTTGAAAATCAGATTTTTTTCGACTGTAAAAGTAAGGCTTATTAAGATTAGGTCAATAACTGTCGTAACCTGAATTTTATTCAAAATTCAAACAACATCAGATTTGAAATAATGTTTATGTGTTTACTTATTTGTTAAACTGAATTATTTTTATGAGAAACAGTCAACCAATTAGCAAGTTAATTGTTGGGGTCAATATCACTCAATTCGCTTTCCATCTGTCTCATCCACATTTTTCAAATATTTACATCTTATCTCTTCTTCCAGAGATTTTACTATATAAGAAGGGGAAATAATGTGATCATGCAAATAGTCACAGTTCAAAACAGAATATAAAACCCATGGGAGAGTAATAAATAAATTTCTTTGGGGGGGGTAGGAGGAAAAGGGATAGAGAAAATTGCACCATAATTGACGTCACTGAGTAGAGGCTCAAATTACTGTGTCCTCTTTGACCTTTCAGAAAAGCTTTTTGGGCTACTATGTTGTCCCCTTCCATTTTCAAATCAATAATCGCAGTTCTTTCTCTCCTATCTTTTCCAAATTTTCCTGTGGTATTTTGCATATTTCCTCTATCTTTTTCTTAGTTAATTTTGTCTTATACTTATCTACACAAGCCATATCTTCCCAGGAGAATGTAAGCTCCTTGAGGTCAGACAATGTGTTTTTTTATTAATCTTGGTATACTTAAGACTTAGCACAGTACCTTGGCATAAAAACACTTAATAAATATATGTAAATCTGAAACATAATTATGAGAAAATATTCAAATAAGGTTTCATTGGACATGGGTTATGAAGAATTGTAAGATTTTGGTAGGTAGAGATGGGACAGAAGTGATAGAGACCCTAGGGGAAGACTATAATGCACAATGATAGATTCTGGGGCACTGAAAGATGTTGAAGTAAACTGTGAAAATTGTGTGCTTGCTTTGTTTTAGGATTTGTATCTTTCATGAAAGTTGTGATTTCCTTGGTATAAGGAACTAATATTCAGGACAATTCAATCTCCAATGGAAGATAAACAACTTTTCTGCAACTTAAAGGCAATAAAAACGAAGTGAAATTCGAGGTTAAGTGACTTATTCAGAGTAACTCACTCATCATGTGTCAGCGACAGAGCATACAAATAGGTATTTCTGAAAGCTAACCTAAATCAAAAGAGTAATCCATTCATCATATCCTAGCTATTTTACTCATTTCTATCACTTGGAACAATAATATTGCACTTAAAGTGTACATGGAGATGCTCAGGTACTCATGAAATGTCATTCTCTTTTCACTTTAAATAAAGGAAAAGCATATAATAATATTTACTAGAGTACCTGAGGAACAATTGTTTATAACCTTTAGAATATTCATTTCTATTAATTTCATCAATCAAAGTACAAATATACTTTTTAGCTGTAATCACTGATGTATCAAAATTTAAAAGAATTTAAAATTGGTACATAAGAAGTTCATGAAGATGAAAATGATTCCAGCTTAATTTCTGTTTGGTAGACCAGAGTGCTTTTCCACTTCGACAAACAATTGCTTTCATTGCATTTTGTCATATGTGAGATGTTAAAAACAAGAAAAAGGAAGGGAAACTAAAAAAAGAACAGGAGAGTAAAATGGTGTTTTTGAATAATATTTTTGAATTAGAACAGTTTGATCAAAGAGGTATACACATGGTACGTAACTTATTCAGATTAAGAAAAAAATTATGACATGTATTTTTCCATGAACAATATAAAAAGGCAGAACCACTGCAAATAGATTTTGTGCCTGGAGCAGACAATATTTAAATACCCACACTATATCTTTCAACTTAGATTACTTGACTATATTTTTGTGCATCATGACAGTACATTCAACAGGGAAAACGTATTTAGGTTAGAACCAGTCTCCTTCACATCTTAGAAGATTTTGGATTATTTCTCTAGGTAAGTTCTTAAACTAAAATGTACCTAACACATTTTACACTCTGTAATATTAAAACTGGGGATTTATTCTCACTTGACTACATCTAAGGTAACATATATATGCTCAAGTAACTTGACTGAATGAATTGATTTTCAAAGTGTTTGTGTGTCTTTGTGTCTGTGTATATAAAAGAGAAAGAAGCAGGGAAATGCTGGTTTTAGATAATGGCCTTTCAAGCCATCTAACTTAAAATCAAATTCTTCTTGTATCCTACCAGCTATGTGATCTTATGCAAGTCACTTAATCACTTAGTCTTTCTGGGTCTGTTTTCTCATCTGTAAAATGAAAAGATTGGCATATATGACTTTTAAGTTCCCTTCCAACTCCAAATACAATTTCACTAAGAATATACATACATATGTGTAGTATATGTATATGTATGTTTCTATACATGTGTATATTTTTACACACGTTTATCTATGCACATATGCACATAAATGTTTGTGTGCATGTACATGTATGCATATATGTACTTGTTCACCATAATAGTGCTTAATACAATAAGCCTGGATTATTTTATACAGCATTTGCCAAGAAGATTCACAGTACTTGACACAGTGGATAGAACTCTGGGCTTGAAGCCAGGAAGTTCTAACTTGAAATCTAGCCTCAGACACTACTAGATGTGTGACCCTGGACAAGTTATTTCACCCTGATTGCCTTAGTTTCTTCATGTGTAAAATGATCTGAAGAAGGAAATGGATAAACATGGGAATAACATCTCCAAGAAAATCCCAAATGGGGTCACAAAGAGTCTGGCTTGAACGAAAAACAAGTGAATAACAACAAATTTCCAAGGAGGTCTCCTGTTAAAAAAATCATGTTATAATATTGGAACTTAGCCATTAAAGTTTCTTTCCCTTGGTTCTAAAGACCTTTGCATATTTAGAAGTGCTTGGCTAAAAATTGCAAATACCTTCAGATGAATAAAACATTTTTCTTACCCATTTTACCCCTGCAATATTTCTACTGTCTGATCCCTTCTCTTTTTAAAAGTTTGCCCCCCTGTTTCATGCCCATAAAACTTAACTGGATTTTCTGCTTTCTATCTCACTCTTCTCAAATCCATCATCCTTAGCTACTATGTTTTTGTTATCCATAAAGTTGTCCTATCATGCTCAACTCTTCATTGAGTCTATACTTCCTGTAGGATAAAATGGGGGCTTCTCAGCTTGGAATTTATAATACTTCAGGAGAGGAGTCAAGATGGTGGAGCAAAAAGACACACATACTCTAGCTATTCCCCCACAGCACATAAAATACTGGTAAAAATGACTCTTAAAAAATTCTAGAGCAACAGAACCCACAGAACGACAGAGTGAAAGAGATTCATAGCCCAAGGTAACGTGGAAGGCCAAGAGGAAAGGTCTATTACACAGAGTGTGGAGTAGACTGCATCCCAGCATTGGCTGCTTAGCACCAGGAGGAGCAGGACCAGAACAGGCATGGGGAGGGGGAGAGAATGCCTAGCAGCAGCAGCAGCAGTTCTCAGATCCATCAACCCACGAATGCCAAAGACAATTTCAAAGGTCAGTGAGAGGATTTTTCAACTGGGCCAGAAGGGAGCCAGGTACTACCCTAGACACAGTCCCAAGCAGTGGTGTGGGCGGCAACAGCGTCCATTTGTGCAGCACTCAGCCTAAAGCCCCTGGGGGAATTGAGCAGCTTATCTGAACCTCAGCCCTGAGCAAGGTCCTGGGGCTTGGTGGATCTGGATGCAGTTGTCGAGTGAGAATTCTACTACTCACAGATTCTGGGCAGAAAAATTTTTTGTTGTTCCCAGACCAGTGCACAGGCCAGGAGAGGAGTAAACTCCTTTCCCTTATTGTGCCACCTTGGAGGAACTGAGAACTTGCAGGTCTCGAGAATACACCTTCCTCTTGACAAAGGACTCAAAAATCAAATATCTGATAGGGAAAATGCCCCAAAAGGGGAAGACATAAGATTACAGAAGGTTATTTTCTTGATTAACAGATATTTTCTTCCATTCTTTCAGATGAGGAAGAACAATACTTACCACCACAGGCCTCCAAAATAAATATGCAATAAAAATCAAGTAAGAGAGGTGGAGGAAAAATTAGGAAGAGAAATGAGAGCTATACAAGAAAATTATGAAAAGCGAGTCAACAACCTGCTAAAGAAGAACCCAAAAATTCTGAAGAAAATAACACCTTTAAAAATAAGCTAACTCAATTGGAAAAAAAGGCTCAATAATCAGTGAGGAAAAGAGTGCTTTAAAAAGTAGAATTAGTCAAATGGAAAAGGAAGTTCAAAAACTCACTGAAGAAAAATAATTCTTTAAAAATGAGAATGGATCTAATGACATTTTGGGAAAACACAAAATTACAAAACAAAACAAAAAGAATGGAAAAATGGAAGATAATGTGATATATCTCGTTGGAAAAGCAACTGCCTTGGAAAGTAGATCCAGGAGAGAAAATTTAAAAACAGTGGGACTACCTGAATGCCATGATCAAAAAAGAGCCTAGATATCATCTTTCATGAAATTATGAAGAAAAACTGCCCTGTCATTCTAGAACCAGAGGGAAAAATATATATTGAAGGAAGCCACTGATCACCTCTTGAAAGAGACCTGAAAAGAGAACCTCCTCGGAATATTGTAGCCAAATTTCAGAGTTCCTAGGTCAAGGAGAAAATACTGCAAGCAACTAGAAAGAAATAATTTGAGTATAGTGGAAATACAATTAGGATAACACAGGATCTGGAAGCTTCTACATTAAGCAATTGAAAGGTGTGGAATATGATAATCCACCGAGTCAGTGGAACTGGGATTAAAACCAAGAATCACTTACCTAGCAAAACTGAGTATAATACTTCAGGGGAAAAACGGTCATTCAATGATATAGAGGACTTTGAAGAATTCTTGATCAAAATATCAAAGCTGAATAGAAAATTTGACTTTCAAACACCAGAAGCAAGAGAAGCATGAAAAGATAAAGAGGAAAGAGAAATCATAAAGGACTTTTAAAAGTTGAACTATTTACATTCCTACATGGAATAATAATATTTGTAACTGTACAGATTTTTCTCAGTATTTCAGTAGTTGGAGGGATCACACACACACACACAGCACAGGGTGAGTTGAATAAGGAGGGATGATATCTAAAAAACAAAATTACCTATAAGATTGGCAAACATGACAGAACAAGAAAATGACAAATGCTGGAGAGAATGTGGGACAGTTGGAACACTAATTCATGGTTGGTGGAGCTGCGAGCGCATCCAACAATTCTGGTGAGCAATTTGGAACTATGCCCAAAGGGCTACAAAAATGTGCATACCCTTTGACCCAGCAATATCGCTACTAGGACTGTATCCCCAAGAGATCATAAAAATGGGAAAGGGTCCCACATGTACAAAAATATTTATAGCAGCACTCTATGTAGTTGCCAAAAACTGGAAGTCAAGGGGATGTCCATCAATTGGGGAATGGCTGAATAAATTATGGTATATGAATGTAATGGAGTACTATTGTGCCATAAGAAATGATGAACAAGAAGACTTCAGAGAGGCCTGGAAGGACTTATATGACCTGATGCTGAGTGAAAGGAGCAGAACCAGAAGAACTTTGTGCACAACAACGACCACAGTGTGCAAGAGTTTTTTCTGGTAGACTTGGAATTTTGTAATAACGCAAGAACTTCTTAAAAAAAAAAAATCCCAGTGGTGGTTCTCTAAGGCAAAATGCCTTCCACACTCAGAGAAAGAAATATGGAAGTCATTCGCAGAATGTAGCAGATCATGTTTGTGTATGTGTATGTTTTTGTGTATCATGTTTTGATTTGTTATATGATTTCTTCCATTTATTTTAGTCCGACTACATAGCATGACTATAGTGAAAATGTACTCAATGGGAAAGTATATGTAGAACCTACACAGAACTGTATACAGTCGTGTGGAGGGAGGGGGATAGTGGGGGGTAGGTGTGGGGGGGATAAAATCTCAATTGTATGGCAGTGATTGTTAAACATTAAAAAATAATTAAAAAAAATAAAAAACAAAATTAAGGGGTGAGAGAGGAATATATTGGGAGGAGAAAGGGAGAAATGGAATGGGGCAAATCATAAAAGAGGCAAGAAAAAGATTTTTCTATGGAGGAGAAAAGGGAGGAGGTGAAAGAGAAAAAAAGTGAAGCTTATTCTCTTCACATTTGGCTTAAGGAGGGAAAAAAACATGTTCCCTCAATTTGATATGAAAATTTATCTTACACTACAGGAAAATAGGGGGGAAGGGGACAAGTGGGATGAGGGGGATGATAGAAGGGAAGGCAAATGGGAGAAGGGAATAATTAGAAGTAAACACTTTTGGGGAGGGACAAGGTCAAATGGGAGAATAGAATAAATGGGGGGCAGGATAGGATAGAGGGAAATATAGTTGGTCTTACACAACATGAATATTATGGAAGTCTTTTGCAGAACTGCACATGTATAACCTGTATTGGATTGCTTACTTTCTCAGTGTGGATGGGTGGGGAGGGAGGAAGGGAGAGAATTTGGAATTGAAAGTATTAGAAACGACTGTTGGGAATTGTTTTTGCATACAGCTGGGAAATAAGAAATACAGATAATGGGGTATAGAAATCTATCTTGCCCTACAATGAAAGAGACAAGATGGGAATAAAGGAAGGGTGGGGTGTGATGGAAGGGAGGGCGTATTGAGATACAGAATCTAAAGCATTATGGGGTGGGGGAGGGAAAATATGAGGAGAAAATTAGGAACTCAATATTTTGTGGAAATCAATGTTGAAAACTAAAAATAAATAAATAAACATCATAAAATAAAATAAAATAAAATAAAATGCTTCATAATCAGGATCCAGGCTGCCTTTTCTAGACATCTCATCGTACTTTCTACACTCAACTTTTCAGCCATTGGGAGCTATTGGCTGTTCCTCAAAGGAATGTTACTTCCTCTGTCTTGTGCAAATCCTTGCCTGAACTTTTTCCATACTTTCACTTCTTTGAATACTTACTCTCAGTCAAGATTAAGTTCATTTCACCTTTGTTTATGAATGAAGCAATACATAACCTATATAACTTTAGAAACGTCACAGACTCCCTGAACTAGTTTGTTTTCTGTAAAATAAGAGAGCCAAATTATATAGTCTCCATAGTCCTTTCCAACTCTTTATCTATGAGCCTATGTTCTTGCACTATCCCTTCCTGGAATTCTTCTTCTGATTTCCAATGTAATTATTGCTTTGCTTATGTATGTATGCTTGTAAATATGTGTATATTTCTGTTTCACACACACACACACACACACACATACACACACTCAAGTGTGTGTATCTAAGAAAATGCTAATTAAAAGTCAGTTATGTCAGTTTTAATATAATTTTCTTTCTTTTGTAACATTAAGAATTAATCCTCTACCTTTCTGCCTTTATGCTTTGGGCATAAAAAACACTGTTCCTTGACAAACCTACCCCTTCCAGAAGGACCATATCTTTTATCTTCTCCATTTATTTTACTTTAGAGTGGCTTTTACTTCTCAAAAAGAAACCATTAGTAGTCTTCATAAAATAATGGTTTTTCTGACTTCTCTCTAGTCTAACTGCATCATTTTACCTAGAAAATGAAGAATTTATACTAGATGACCTCTAAGATCCCTTTCAGTTGTAAATCTATATTTCTATAGTGCTTTATTTCTCTTTTATGTTGGGGAAAGAATGATCTTTCTGTTCTTCTAAGGACATTTTCTTTTTTATATAATCAAAGACCCTTAGAGATTGAAAAGTCGTAAGAGGTAATCAAGTCTAAGTCATCTTTTTATGAGAAATATTTTTGGAATTATCCTGAGGAAGTGGTAATGTAGTCTCTAGTAAATGGGAATTGACTTCTTCCTTCATCAACCTATTTCATTTTTGACAGGCCTAATTGCTAGCAAAGTTTTCCTGATATTAAGCTGAAGTCGGCATCTCTGCAAGTTTTCAAAATTTTCATTCTCTTTTTTGAACTAATCAACTGCAATTGCTTTTGTCACTCTTTTAACATCATGCTTTTCAGCCTACTCACCATTATAATGGTGATATTCTAGGTTAATTCCATTTTACCCATATCCTGACTAAAATGTGTTACTTAGAACATAGTGTTGTGCTCCAGATGTGATCTAACCATGGGAGTACACACCAATATTATTATATTCCTGATTTGGGATCTTGAGCTTGTCTTCATATATCCCAATATGACATTAGCATTGTTGGCTACCATATCAGTTTGTTGACTACCATATCATTTTGTTACCTCCAATTAAGCCCACATTTCATTAAAACCCCAAGTCTATCCCATATGAATTGCCATCTAACTATGTCTTGTTTTGTAACAGTAAAACAATATTGATGTCTTTTGGCTTGTATAATGCCTACATTTTCCACTATTTTCCTTCTGCTTTCTTCTCCTTGAGATCCATCTTTTAAAAACAATAAAAACCACATTCGGCAAAATGAACAAAGCACATTAAAAAAGCAGACTGACATTGTGTGCAGTGTTCCACATGCATTTTCCTTTACTTCTTTTAACAACAATGACGAGAAAAGTAAAGGAGGGATACAACTTTTCCATATATCTTCTTGGGTGCCAAATGTGGTCAATGTCATTTCACAGTATGCCATTTTATCACTTTAGTCTTCCCTTTATATGGCTATGCCTTTTTCATCTTAAACATGGGTAGCTGATTTTTTAAACTAAAATACAGGACTTTATATTTAACCCCATTAAATTTCACTTCTTCAGATTTGGCTCATCATTTTGATCTATTGAAAATTTTTAGAATTCATATTCTTTCACCCAACATGTTTCCAAACTCTGTTTTGGCCTAGGCATAACTCAGGCTATTCTGCAGATACTTTAACTTAGATTTCTTTTTTGAGGGGCAAACAAACAAAAGATGAGATACCAATAGAGCATTCAAAAATGGATAGGTTAAAAAAAGAGATTTATCTAGCCGGTGAAGAAAACTGTATTCAGCAATGGTAGGCACTGAATACAACTCAAGTTGGTTAATCTGAGTGAGGCTTAGACCAATTTGCCCATGATGATCAAGCAGTCAAACATCGGTGTCCTCCTAGAACTTTTGTGGCTATTTTATATTGAGGTAAACATTAAAAAAAGTAATATCAACAGCCTGTCTTTAGTCTCCTGAGCCAGCCAAGTTTCAAGTGCAGTTAATGATAATATTTTAAGGAGGACAAATGCACAGAAAACAAGCTTGACTTTTATGGGGACAAGTATTTAGGATATTGCTCTAAATATACCATTCCAACTTTATATCATTCACAAATTTGGTAATCATACCATTTTGTTCATAATAATTACAAAAAGCATAGACATAATAATCTCCATGAAAGTCCATGAGAAACTTCATTTAGGACTATCTCAGTCCTTTAGTTATGACTCTTGGAGTCGAGTCATTAGTTAGTAGTTTTCAAATACACTGAACTTTGCCATTTTCCATTATATACCTCTTTATCTTGTCCACAAGGATATGGTAAGGACTACATAACATATGCCATTGAGGAAGTGTATATTGATTTGCTGAAGTCAAACGATGCTCTTTCTGTATAGCATTCTCACAATTTACAAGTTTAGGAACGCAGAAAAAAGGAGAAACAAAATTAATCTGGCACGACCTGTTCTGAGCAATCACTGTTTACCTTTCTATCCTTTTTTACTCTTCTCTTTTTTCAGATCACAAATTTTCTTCTCCCATTGAAAGAAAAGAAAGAAAAATTAAAAGGTCAGAGGGTATACATAACAATTCTATTCCATTTTTCCTTGATCCTTTTTGACAATTGGCATATGTCACTAATTCCCCTTTCCATTAATATTTTAAATTGTAATTTTATTAATTTTGTTTGTTTATTACTTGTTCTTTAATTTTTGTAATGTATTTATTTGAATGAAATGTTTCTTTAATTTTAGATAGATTTAAGTTTTAATTGTATTGATACCTTTTTTACTTATACTCATTTATAAATATGCTACTCATTCCTGCCCTAGCTGAAGCCTTCTCTCATAACAATATCATAAATTAAAAATAAGTACAAGAATATCATTCAAGAGATGAACCACATCTGATAGTACATGAAATGTTCAATACCCATAATCTTCTAATTCTGCAATGACTTAAAATGTGTGTTTTTTCCAACTCTTAAAATTGAGTTTTATGGCTTCTTTAATTGTACTTACTGTTTAAACGATATATGACCTTCCCTTGGTTGTTTTTAACTTATTCTTTAGGAGTTCATATAACCTTTCCATGTTTCTGTAAGTTCTTATTTGTTGTTTCTTCCGATACCATAATATGATATTATATTCATGCACCAAAAATTTGTTTAGCAAGCCCCTGATTCATGTGCAACTTCCGTGGTTCCAAAGAGGCTTGCTTGTTAAGAGTAGTATCTTGTACATCGGAGGTACTTAATAATTGTGACTGCTGATTTGATTTAATTTTATTAGAAGGCATAATGCCTTCTGGACATTTTAAAATATACTTGAATAAAACACTAGTTACCAGTGTTAAAATAGATTTCATATATAGGATAAGAAATTTGGAATTTTAAGAGAAATTAGAGACCGTTTAATATTACCTCCTCATTTTGCCAGTGAAGAAATGAGTCATGGAAGAATTAAGTCACTTGTTCAACATTGCATAGTTTATAAATAGAGAATTCAATTCCTCTGGCTCCAAGTTCAGTACAACGTGATACGAATTTCATTGGAAAGTAAAAAAAAAAAAAATAAGGGTCATTATCCTATCCTAAGGATAATACATAAGTTTCCTACACAGTTTATTTGACTTATATCACATTAATATGATACTATTTAATTCATTAATTAGCAAAAGTAACTTTTCACATATTTTGTCAAGCTTAGAAAAAAACAAAACAATGTCATAGCCTAGGAATTGTGATTTTTTTTTAAAGTGGATTTCACACTTGAATTTCTGACAGACTTTTCTAGTCAATTTGAAGAAAATTTTAGCAATTCAGATAAAGAAGACTATTTTCCCAGAATTACCCTGGTAGTTTTGCCCATGTGGAAAAAGTGTTAGAGAGCTCAGACCTGTACAAAATAACAAGTCAGTAAAGAAAAGTACTAAACATCATTGCAAAACTTGGATTAAAAGGCCTGGAATCCCATTCTGAATATGTTTATATATGTCAAATGCTCTTTAAAGTATGATTTGAATGAAGGCATTACTCCTCTGCAATTGATAATAACCAGAAATCATGCTAATCTCTGACACAGCAGGTTTTTGATAGCTCTGTAAAAAATAGAACATCTTTACTTCAGGCAAGGTGACAAGGATAATCACTTCCTATAATTCATGTTTAATACCTGAATGCCAGGGAGGAATCATTATGTCCTTGGCCCCAAATCCTCACACTTTATCAGTTACGCTCATGAAAATGTTTGTGAAAATTGCTGGTTATTCCTATTAAGAGAGACTACATTGGATTTTTGTCAGATTTTTGAAATGTTGTAATTGAACTAATGCTCTAACTGCTCATGTACAAGACACCATGCCCTTACTGGGGAAATATACCATGACATCCTATGATTGTGATGAGACATTTCACTTATGTGAGTTGTCAAGGCAATTGACATTCAATGGGAATGAGCGTAAGTGGAATGATTTACATGATGATGTACACTAATATTTCTGTTTGAAAAGCATGTTTTATATTAAAAGAGGATTTGATTATGTTGTACTGAGTCATATTATTGACTTAAAGTGACTTAACTGAGAAGTCTTCTCCATGAAACCATCCTTCAAAGGGAGTAAATCTAATATTATTCTAGGGTTTTGATTTTAAATATGTAAAAATAATATAAAACATAATTCATTTACTATTTCTCTTTATGTTGAGTAAGTTGTCTGAGTCAGATTTGTTCTGTTTATTATGTTTATTAATTGTTCACCCTTTATAACTTAAACAGGAAGAAACATACTGAAGGCTGACTGTAACATTTTTTGAAGTCAATTCAATAGGGATTTTCTGTGGCATGATTAAAAATGGAGTAATGGTGTCCAGATAACTGGAGGTCAAATTCTCTTGTACAACTTAACAGCTACAGAACTGAGGATAGATCATGGTCTCTTTAAGTTTTGTTATCCTTTTCTGTAAGAAGGGCATTGAAATATATCTATTTCATGCGATGATAGTGAATATCAATTTCTATTTGCCTACAATGTAACATATTTACATATATATGTATATATACATATATGCACATAAATGTATCTCTCTATATATATCTTTGTTAACATTAAAGTGCTATAGAAATTCTAGCAATTATTTTCTATTACTTATATGGAAGAATGCAGTGGACAAAATCATCTGCATCTTCTAATATTAACCTAATCAGATGAGGTATGTGCTGTACCCACATTACTGAAGTAAGATAAGCTTTTAGTAAACAAAAAATCTTTAAGATTAGCCCAACTTTACATACAACTCATTTGTATTCATTGTTTGAGTGTTATCTTCCTTATTAGTCATCAAAAGGCCTTCTCTGTTTTCATAAGGTTAATTTTCTTCATGGTATAAATGCCCACTGGATAAATTACTTTATCTTTCTGGGTAAATTTTTGTCTCCATTTATCATGAAGTCTATGATGGGAAGAGAATTGGGACACTAGTTTTTATTTGTGAGATAATTTGACTTGACAGACTTTTATAGTCCCTACTTTGGCTTTTCATTTTCCAAGAATAATTTTCTAAAAATCCTACAAGGATTCGTAATACTCTCAGTTACTAGTTATTTTATTGATGATATGCTGAAGGAATTCTTTTTCTTACATAATTTTGGAAACTAAGAGTGAGTCATCGGGAAAATACTATGAAGTTACTGAAAACATTTCAATTAATTAATTGTAAAGGTGCTTCTCTGGGTTCCAGTTTAGTCTCCTTATAACATGAGCCTTCTTGCTGTACTTAAGCTTATTCGCTAAATACTGTTCAACAACTGGAAATCATTTTTAATCAACTCTTTCAAGTGTGCACTTAACAAGCACATTACTTTACACTCCCACCATTTCCAAGATTGTTTCAACTGGCGTCAACCAGTAAAATGTGTATTTTAATCAAAGAGAAGTTCAATTTAAAAAAAGCAAGAAAAAAAAAAACTTCCACAATTTTTAGTACCTAAAATACTGTTGGAGAATCATAATTCTTGCTCTGAATATTTTTAAAATCTACCTTAACTAGTTACTAGGTGTTTTCTGATCATACTGCAAAACAAAAATTATTTTAAAGAACAAAAAGAAGACAAAATGAAGTAAAAAAGAAAAGATAACAGTTACAAAGATGCAAAAGCAATTGGGTCTGTCGAATTTTAGATTTTAAAGTAATTATGGGTATCTGCAAATATGCTGAAATTATGTATTCTGAAATATTTAATTCTAGGAGTTTGTATGAAGAACATATAACTGTGTCTGATTTTTAACATGGATTTAATCTAAATAAAATTAGTATTTTAGTATTTATTACTACTAGATTTTCAGATTGGGAAGGAAATTAAAATTCTATTTTATTTAGAGGGAAAATGAAGAGAGGAATAGGGATTCATTATATGGCATCAATATGTCCCAAATAAAGTGTAAAACTTTTTGTAAATACTGTATTCTTTAAGCCTCACCCCAATGCTGAGAAGTGGGAGATATTGTCATTTCCATTTTATATTTGAAGACATTTAGGCAAACAGAAATTAACTAACTTATATAAAGTCATAGAACTAGTAAATGACTGAAACTGGATTCGAACTCAAATCTTCCTTATTCCTGGCCCAACACTATCAATTGTGTTATCACCTTTCTCTAAGAGTTCTTCTTTGCATATTGAAGAATTCCACTTAACTCTGATGTGTTTTGGTCCCTGCTAATGTGTGTCCTAAAAGTTCACCAGTAGGGTTTCTTTATAAGGAACATAAGAAGCATCCCTTCCACCACTATTTCAAATATGTAAGACTCCTAAGATATAATGTGCATATTCTCAAAGAAAGTATATCAATTTGGGGCGGAGCCAAGATGGCGAAGTAGAAAGACGCACATACACATAGCTCTGAACACACAAACCACAGAACGGCTAGAGGGGACCAAGCCAGGGCCAATTCTGCACCCAGAGACCACAGAGTATTGGAGCGAGGGAGATTTCTGCTCCAGAGAGACCTGCGGACCTCTCGCGGGGGGTCCTTCACGCCAGGGACTGGGCGCCAGGACGGGGAGCGGAGTGCGGCCCTGCCGCAGCCACGACACTGAGGGGAGGAGATCCGAGAGGGCTACGGGGACGGGATCTCCAGCGGCCACGCGGGTCCTCCCACCCACAGAGGGACCTGCAAACCTCTCGCAAAAGGTCAGTCGCTCTGCAGACGCGGAGAACAGCCTGGACCTGCGGCAGCGGTGGCAGCGGCGGCGGCGACCATGGCTCCGAGAGGCACAGATCTGAGAGGGCTCCGGAGGCGGGATCTTCAGCGCTAGCACGGGCCCCCCCACCAACAGGTGACTGACGGGGGTGGGTGAGAGAGTCTCTTTGCCTGGGTTGAGAGGGGAGTGGGGTGCCCCCAAGGCTCGGGCCCCCCCGGGAGGTGGGGGCTGAGAGGTGGCTGCGGACAGGGGCTCCCCAAACGGGCAGGAGCCTGTATCCATTGTGGAAGGTCTGTGCATAAATCCCCAGAGGGAACTATGCCTGAGAGGCGGCCCTGCCCCTTACCACCTGAACTTAATTCTCACACTGAAAAGCAGCACTGCCCCCACCAAAAATCCTAAGGCGGGAAGTAGCATTTGAATCTCAGTCCCCAAACGCTGGCTGGGAGGACCAGGAGGGGAGGTGGGTGTGAGGAGAACATTCAGAGGTCAGGCCACTGGTTGGGGAGAATGCCCAAAAAAGGTAAAAGAAATAAAACTATTGAAGGGTACTTCCTCGGAGAAAAGACACTTCCTCCCTTCCTTTCTGATGGGGAGGAACAATGCTTGCCATCAGGCAAAGACACAGAAATCGAGGATTCTGTGTCCCAGCCCACCCAATGGGCTCGGGCCATGGAAGAGCTCAAGAGGAATTTTGAAAATCAAGTTAGAGAGGTGGAGGAAAGACTGGGAAGGGAAATAAGAGGGATGAAAGAGAAGCATGAAAAGCAGATCAGCTCCCTGCTAAAGGAGAACCAAAAAAATCTTGAAGAAATTGGCACCTTGAGAACTAGCCTAACTCAATTGGCAAAAGAGGTGCAAGAGGCCAACGAGGAGAAGAATGCTTTCAAAAGCAGAATTAACCAAATGGAAAAGGAGATTCAAAAGCTCACTGAAGAAAATAGATCTTTCAAAACTGGAATGGTACAGATGGACGCTAAGGACTTTTCAAGAAAGACAGATATCTCAGAACATACCACGCAGATTCGAAAAATGGAAGATAATGTGAAATATCTTATTGGAAAAACAACTGACCTGGAAAATAGAATCAGGAGAGACAATGTAAAAATTCTGGGACTACCTGAAAACCATGATCAAAAGAAGAGCCTAGACATCATCTGCCATGAAATTATCAAGGAAAACTGCCCTGAGATTCTAGAACCAGAGGGCAAAATAAATATTCAAGGAATCCGCAGAACACCGCATGAAAGAGATCCAAAAAGAGAAACTTCTAGGAGCATTGTGGCCAAATTCCAGAATTCCCAGGTGAAAGAGAAAATATTGCAAGCAGCTAGAAAGAAACAATTCAAGTATTGTGGAAATACAATCAGGATAGCACAAGATCTGGTACCCTCTACATTGAGGGATAGAAGGGAATGGAATAGGATATTCCAGAAGTCAAAGGAACTAGGACTGAAGCCAAGAATCACCTACCCAGCAAAACTGAGTATAATACTTCAGGAGAAAAAATGGTCTTTCAATGAAATAGAAGACTTTCAAATTTTCCTGATGAAAAGACCAAAGCTGGAAAGAAAATTTGACTTTCTAACACAAGAATGAAGAGGACCATGAAAAGGCGAACAGCAAAGAGAAATCATAAGGGACTTACTAAAGTTGAACTGTTTACATTCCTACATGGAAAGACAAAATTTATAACTCTTGAAACATTTCAGTATCTGGGCACTGAGTGGGAGTACACACACACACACATGCACAAGCACACATACGTAAAGACAGAGTGCACAGAGTGAATTGAAGAGGATGGGATCATATATTTAAAAAAATGAAATCAAGCAGTGAGAGAGAAATATTGGGAGGAGAAAGGGAGAAGTTAGATGGGGCAAATGATCTCTCATAAAAGAGGCAAGCAAAAGACTTATTAGTGGTGGGATAAAGAGGGGAGGCAAGAGAAAAACATGAGGTCTACTCTCATCACATTCCACTAAAGGAAAGAATATAATGCACACTCATTTTGATAGGAAAACCTATCTCATTATACAGGAGAGTGGGGGACAGGGGCACAAGCAGGGTGGGGGTGAGGATGGAGGGGAGGGCATGGGGAGGAGAATGCAATACGAGGTCGACACTCATGGGGAGGGAAAGGACCCTAAGAAAATAGAAGTAAAGGGGGACAGGATAGGATGGAGGGAAATATAGTTAGTCCTATTCAACACAACTAGTATGGAAATCATTTGCAAAACTAAACTGATATGGCCTGTATTGAATTGCCTGTCTTTCAAGGGGAAGGGATGGAGAGGGAGGGAGCTAAGGAGGTTAGAACTCAAAGGGTTAGGACCAAATGTAATGTTCTTACCACTGGGTAACAAGAAATACAGCTTAAGGGGTCAAGAAAGCTGTCTGGTCCTACAAGACAAAAGAGAAGACGGAGACAAGGGCAGGGAGAGAGGATAGAGGAGAGAGCAGATAGATCACAGGGGCAATTGGAAAGCTTGAGTTTGGGGGGGGAGGGGATAAAAGGGGAGAAAATTTGTAACCCAAAATTGTGTGAAAATAAATGTTAAAAATTAATAAAAAAAAAGAAAAATAATATTATGGTGACCCAAAGGCCAATGAAGAGGTGTATGGTTGATATAAATAAGCGTGTGGCATAAAATATATGATTGGGGATATTTATGATACTGTGCCCATATAATTTACAAATGAATTCTTTTGTTTTTTGTTATATTCATACCTAAATATATCTCTTTCCACCTCTTATCCTGAAAGTCATATCATATAACAAAGATTTAAAAAGAAAAACAAAGTAGTTCAGTAAAATCAATCAACTTATCAATCATATTCAATAGAATATTCAACATTCTACACCATAGTCCCTCATCTCTGCCAAGATTAGAGATATGTATTTTCTCAACTCTTTTTCAAGACCAAACAAATTTTTACGCAATTTTATTTGATTCAAAGATTTTTTCCCCCCAATTGATGCTTTCTTTCTTAGCCTATCTGCATTATTTTTGTTGGTGCAAAAGTTTTTCAAAGTCATGTACTCAAAGTTATCTGTTTGATCTTTTGATCCCCTCTGTCCTTTGTTTGGTTAAGAATTTTTTTTCCAGTAGGAATATAAACTGTTAAAAGACCTAAACCTCTAGGGTATAAGATGGACCTTCTCCTTCCATGGAGGATTTGTCGGAGAACAGGAATAAAAAATCACACATTATGAGAAACTTTAAAAAAAAAAAAAGTATATCAATTTGAACTAGATTTCCCCAAATCTTCCTAGAGACAAAACTTCCAATTCTAAATTCAATTTATTTTATCTTAAATTTTTCCCTCTTCTGAACTTTGTTATTTCTGTAGAATTCACCGACACCTTTCTAGTCCCCCATATTCTCAAACTCTGTGACATGCTCAGCTCCTATCCATTGTGTGTGGGTGTGCGTTTCTGTGTATGTTATATAATCAGATGATAACTCTTATTTCTACCTATAAAATTGTCTGTCACATCTGTTTCTACTTATATGATATCTGTCGTGTGTCCCTTTCTGTCCAGTCACATAGCCAACACACTGGTTCATATGGCCAACACTTTGTTTCTGGGCAATTGTTCTGGTCTCCTAATTGGTCCCTCTGCTTTGTTTCCCCCTTCTGCAATCCATTCCGGCTGCAGCTACAAAAGGCATTTTACTAAAGTATAATTCCTACAATATCGCTCTTCCAAACAAACCCAAGTGAGTCCCCATTACTTCCAGAAACAAATATAAATTCTTCTGTAAGACACATAAACTGCTTCTCAATATGACTCAATTTGTTCCAGTACTGTTACACATTACTCCCGTTGATATACTTTAGCCGTCAGACAACCTAGTCTTATTTTTCCTCATTCATGTAAATCCATGCACATCTAGCTGTAGCTCGTGCATAGTGTACTTCCTCATTTTTAATTGTAAGAATCCTTAATCTCACAGAAAACTCAGTTGAGTTGCTACTACCTTCAGTTAGAAGTTTTTCTTAATGGTTTCAGATATTAGTGCCTCCCAAATAATTTCACTTTGCATATACCAATTTGACTACCCTAATACAATATAATTTATTTGAGGATCTAACTATTGCTCCTTCATTACACTGAGATTGATCTATTTCTGCAAGCCACATTCATAAATGATACATAAGTAAGATGTGATATAACAGATTGATTTCCAGGTAATCTGAAATCGTACAGAGAATATCTAGAAAGAAGGATAAAAAGACAAACAATACAAATGATTGGGGGCTAATCACAAATTATAGGGTTGACCTTTCAGTCAGGAAAATTTGAGTTCAAGTTCTAACCCTCACACAAATTAGCTGTAAAATGATAGAAAAATCACTTTAACTCTTGTGGACGCTAGGAAACTCTCATAATATAAATTACCAATGAGTTGCTAATCTTTAGCTAAAGAGTTTTCCACATCTGGAGTCCACACGGACCAGTGAATTTATATCCTGTCCCTACTCAACCACTCAATGCAATAATTAATATAGAAATTTAAAAAAAAACTGTCGTCAAATAAATTTCACTTTAAAAAGACTTATTGTTGAGTTTTGATAGCTTTATGCCCACTTAAAATATTTTAATTCCCTAGTTCTTTGAGTCCCAACTAACCAGTCATTTTAGCAACTTTATGAAGTACAGAAGATGTGACAATATGGAAAGACCAATTTTAGTCACAGTTTAGGTTTGCTACATAATCAGAATAATTTCAACTTGTCCTTAAAAAATGAATAAGTCATGTAGTTTTGTGTGGCAGAAAACAAAAAGTAAAGTAAAAGGCCACATTGCTTAAAATGGGCATGTTTTTGGGAATGTCAATTATACTGCAGACCTACCAACAGATTTATTTGATATTTTTATTTTATTTTTTATATTTGTTCAGATGTTTACCACTTCCACAATCTCTTCAAAGGACAAGTGCTGGCTCTGTTATTATATTTGATCTGACAAGGAAATATGATAATTAAATGATTACTGTATTCCTATTTGGCTGAAATGATTATGGGTAGACCACCCTTCCACCCCCACTATTCTTTTTATACATTCATATGCATTTTTTACTGTTTTGCAGATGCTTTCTTTTAGAATATTTAGAAAGAAAAACAATTGACATGACACATTTTAATAAATAGCTATTAACACCTAAGGAAGCAGAATTTATCACTTCTGTGATATCCTCACCAACACTGCTTTTTAAAGATACTTGAATCTATGATTTTATTGGCCTGTGGAGCTCCTGGTGAATATGAACTTCTCTTAACATTACGGTTTTATAGAGGTTCGTGTGTCACTGAAAAGTTGAGTACTTGGTCTTGGGTCACAAAAACGCTTTTTTTTCAGAAGTAAGGCTTAATGAAAGTCCTGACTTGAAGGTTAGATCTCTATCCACACTGGATTTAAATATGAAAGATACGATATCTTTGAAAGTAATTTTGCAGTTAGAATTTGCCATGACCACTTTAACTCTTGGCTTTCAGGGTTCTCTAAGACAGCAAATATTATACTCCACCTTTTCTATTCCTTTCCTTGGACAATGTCCTAATTATTTTGCTTCTCACATTCCACCCATCCTTTCCACTTTCCCCAACATGACTAATAATAAATGGGGAAGAAAAAAAAGCAGATCTGTGTCATAAAGTATTCCTAGGTAGAATTTTCTTAGGTTTACACATCAAAAATAATTGTTAATTTAGTCTGTATCCTTATTACTTCCATACAAGCGCAGGTAGGAATGATATTGGGGGAGGGAATTATATGCAATAGAGAATGTTTTCTCCTTGTATTATGCCCAGTACTCTGTCATCATGAGTATGAAAGACCTACTCCATAGTAGTTTCCTTTTAAGAGTGAGTCTTAAGAATGTCACCCAGGTGTAAAAAATCCAGCATTCTAGAACTCTCTTAAATGTTACTTGTGTTGTATTTAATCTTGCTATATTTCTATCAAGAACTTGAAGATTGTAACACTAATTTGACTCACCTGAAACATTAGTTGTCATAGGATCATAGATTTAGAGCTAGAGTGCCCTTTAAAATTTATTAAGTAAAGCTCCTTCACTTTATATTTGGGGAAAAAAGTACAGAGAGGTTTAGTGATTTGTTCAGGTTCATACAGGTTGCAGTTGTCTGAGAAAGTATTTGAACCAAGGTCATACTGACTCCAATCCAATTTCATCTTCTTTCAATACCACATTGCTTCTCACACGATAATTTATATTCCTGAAACAAGTTTTGAAAGTTAAAAGGACACTCATTGAATATATTCTTAATAAACTATGTAGTATCCAATATTTTAAATAAATGGTCAGTATAATATCACTATAAGTGATCCAATGTTATACTATATAAGTGTCTTCCAGTCAATGAAATAGGACAAGATTGTAATAAATTCTGTAGATTTCTACATTTAAAGACAAAAGAGACCTTAAATATTTTTCTACACCAATCTTCTCAATCAGATTTGAGGAAAATGAAAGAAATTAAGTGACTTGGTCAAGATCCAAGAGTCAAAGAGATTTAATATCATTTCCTTGGAGTCCAAGCTCAGTATTCTTTCCGATGTATCATATCTCTTCAGTACTTCCAATGACATATAATTTCACTAATGTGACATTTTTTCCCTTGATGCAGACCACAATAATGACACATCTCAGTAGACAGTAGTCTAACTACTGCTATACTCTGTCTGATCCTATTTGCTAGTCATGTGTGTGTGGGAAACAAACAAAAAACAGATGAACACTTAGATAAATGAATAGATAAATATATTTTGAAAATTACCACTTTGGTTCTAATGAGTAAGTCTTCAATTAGATAGACTAGTCTTCAAATTACTATTAATTTTAATAACTACACTTGAATTGATTGTGACTTTGAAAATTAATCTTAAGTTTGTACTACAGCAACATAGTTTTCCATGTCTGTATGAAAAGTGAATTAGGATGTATATGTTACAACTTCATTTTCTACTTAGGAACTGTGTCTTGGCTTTGTGAAAAGACGAGGAAGAAAAAGGGATATTTTTAAAAAGAACTGTGATATTTAGAAGAACTTCTGTGAAGAGTTGTAACAGATATAGCATTTTTGTGGACAGTATGGAACACGATGGCTTCTTGAGACACTGCGGATCTGCACTCTTTATCTCGTTATTAATTTTTATGTAGTGAAAATAGCTTTGGAGAGAAAACTGTTAATTTTCCTTTGAAACAATTCTTTTTTCTTTTCTTGTTGAATAATGTACAAACTCCTGACATTCATCAGAGCTGGCACAATACTACTTTTGCAGACTTATCTGATACTAATATCCTCCAAATAGTCTGTGCTCCATCCAAAGTAGATAATTTTACTTAAGCCTAACACATATTCTCTTTTCCTACCCCCATATCTTTACTTATTCTACTCTTTATTCCTTATGCTTCCCTCACTTCCCCAATTCTGACTATTATTGCCTTTACTAAAAACAATTTATCTCACACAGTCACATTTCCTTTAACTCCAGTCTGATTCTCACCAGTCTTCTGCTAAACAAAACCACTTTGACTCCTAAGAAATGAACCAGTGACAAGCTCTTTTTAACTCATAATCACACTATTTTAATCTAAGTTATAACTCAGTTAATATACAGAAGACATGATCCAATCTCTGTGTTCATTTTGTCTTTAAAGCAAGAGAACTTCTTTGAGCTGTCTCCTAAAAGTCAGGTAGGGAAACTACATCTTCCCCATTTCTTCCATCAGCTCAGGGCTGCCTCTGTAACTTTGTATTTGACCTTTTGTGATCTCAGGTGAATGACTATTCAGAATTAAAAGTGAATTGATGACGTTGTTAGTTTTGAAAGGTTGGTTGGTTGGTTGTTGCTGTTTGTTCTCAAAGAGGACTAAAATCACATCATTATATGTTAAAATCAGGGTTCAGTGTGTCCAACTATGGCAGATCAGATCAATGTGACTCAACATACTCCATCATCCTCCATACAGAAATAATCCACAAAAACCTTTTTTGTGGATTAGCCAAATTTGGGCATTACATGTTTCTTTAGAGGTACTTCTATTTTGCTTTGCTCATAGAGTACATCCCCTTCTCTGATGCAGACAGACTATCCTATGAAGATCTAGGACATTGTCTTACATATCGCACAATCGATTCCAGAGTACTTGAGAGACCTTGAAAGTGTCCTTGAATCACTTTTTCTGACTATCATGTAAGCACTTGTCTTGTATATGTACTCCACAAAATAGCAATTTTGACAAGTGAACATCTGGCATTCAAACAATTTAGCTAGTCCATCTGAGATGTACTCACTGCAGCAGAGTTTGATAGGTTGGCAGTATAGTTGGAGAAAGAGCATCAATGACTGGAATCATATTTTGTCAGTTTCTTCAGAATCTTCCTACCACAATTCAAATGGAAATCATTCAGTTTCCTTGCATGGATATACCAGGAGGTCAGCATAACAGCTTTTCTTTAGAGCCTCCCAAATAATGAGCTAGTACTGGCAATGTGTGCCTCAATCTCATTATAAATATATGCATCATTGGAAATAATACTGCCAAAGTAAGTGAATGTCTCCACTGTCTTCAAAATTTCTCCATTCGATGTGACACATAATTCTACATATGGATGGTGTGGTACTGGCTCATGTATCAGCTGGATTTTTTCATATTATTATTGTTATTAAATTTATTCATTTTCAGTATTCAACATGCATTTCCAAAAGATTTTGAATTTCAAATTTTCTCCCCATCTCTCATCTCCTTCAACCGCAGGAAAACATGCATTTTGATAATACTTTGCTCCAATCTGCTATACCTTCTATCACCTCCCCCCTTCTCTTATTCTCTTCCCTTCTATTTTCCCATAATGAAAGACACATTTCTTTTATTTGATGTTTATGTATTTATTTTTAGTTTTCAACATAAATTTCCACAAAATTTTGAGTTTCAAATTTTCTCCCACGCTCTACACTCCTCCCTCACCAAAACACCATGCATTCTGATTATCCCTTCCCCCAATCTGCCCTCCCTTCTAACACCCCTTACTTCCCCTATCCCCATCTTCTCTCTTGTCCTGTAGCACAAGATAAATTTCTCTACCCCATTGCCAGTATTTCTTATTCCCCAGTTGTATACAAAAAAAAAAAAATTCTCAACATTTGTTCCTAAAGCTTTGAGTTCCAACTTCTCTTCCTTCTTCCCTCCCGATCCATCCCCACTGAGAAGGCAAGCAATTCAATATAGGCTATAAATGTGTAGTTTTGCAAACGACTTCCATAATAGTCAGGGTGTGTTAGACTAACTATATTTCCCTCCATCTTATCCTGCCCCCCATTTTTCTATTCTCACTTTTGACCTTGTTGCTCCCCAAAAGTGTTTATTTCTAATTGCTCCCTCTTCCCATTTGCTCTCCCTTCCATCATCCCCCTCACCTCACTTATTCCTTTCTCTCCTACTTTCCTATAGAAAAGTTTCAAGAGTTACAAATATTAACTTTTTATGTAGGAATGTAAGCAGTTCAACTTTAGTAAGTTCCCTTATGATTTCTCTTTCATGTTTACCTTGTCACAGTTCTCTTGATTCTTGTGTTTGAAAGTCAAATTTTCTATTCAACTCTGGTCTCTTCATCAAGAATGCTTGAAAGTCCTCTAATGCATTGAATTACCATTTTTTCTCCTGAACTATTATACTCAGTTTTGCTGGGTAAGGGATTCTTGGTTTTAATCCTTGTTCCATTGACTTCTGGAATATTATATTCCAAGCCTTTTGATCTCTTAATTTGGAAGTTGCTAGATCTTGTGTTATTCTGATTATATTTCCACAACACTGGAATTGTTTGTTTCTAGCTGCTTGCAATATATTACTTTTTATTATTATTAATTTTATTTATTTTCAGTGTTCTACAATCAGTACCATATAACTTAGATTTTTTGCCCTACCCCCACTCTCTCCCCAAGAAAGCATACAATTTTATATAAGTTCTACACATACATTCCTATTAAATACATTTTTGCTATAGTCATGCTGTGTAGAAGAATTGAAATGAATGGCAGAAATCATAAAACAAACCAAAACATAATACACACACACACACACACACACACACACAAACACCCACACGCACACACACGCGCAAAAATGATCTGCTACATTCTGCGATTGAATTCCTTAGTTTTTCTCTGCATGTGGAAGGCATTTTGCCTTAAAAGATCATTGGGAATTTTTTTAAGTCCTTGCATTGCAATGAAGTTCCAAGTATACAAGAAAAAACTTACACATTGTGGTCGCTGCTGTGCAAAAAATTCTCCTGGGGTTGCTCCTTTTTCTCAGCATCTGATCATATAAGTCTTTCCAGGCCTCTCTGAAGTCTTCCTGTTCATCATTTCTTAGAGCAAAATAGTATTCCACTACACTTATATACCACAATATATTCAGCCATTCCCTAATTAATGGGCATCCCCTTGATTTCCAGTTTTTGGCCACCACAAAGAGTGCTGCTATAAATATTTTTGTACGTGTGGGACTCTTTCCCATTTTTATGATCTCTTGGGGATACATACAGTCCTAGAAGAAATAATTCTGGGTCAAAGGATATGAATATATTTTTAGTCCATTGGGCATAGTTCCAAATTGCTGTCCAGATTGGTTGGATGAGCTCACAGCTCCACGAACAATGAATTAGTGTTTCAACTCTCCCACATTTCCAACATTTATCACCTTCCTGATTTGTCATGTAAGCCAATATGATAAGTGTGATGTGGTGCCTAACAGTTGTTTTCATTTAAATCTTTTTAATCAAAAGTCATTTAAAACATTTTTTTGGTATTAGAATAGATATCTTTGATTTCTTCCTCTGAAAGTCTCCTGTTTATATCCTTTGACCGTTTATTGATTGGGGAATGAATTTCATTCAGTTCTCTATATTCTAGAAATGAGGCCTTTATCACAGAAATTAGCTGTAAAAATTCTTTCCCAGTTTTCTACATCCCTTCGAATTTTGATTGAATTGGGTTTGGTTGTGCAAAACCTTTTCAGTATAATGAAATCAAAATTATCCGTTTTGCACTTCATAATGCTTTCTATTTCTTCTTTAGTCAAAAATTCTCCGCTTCTCCATAAATCTGATAAATACACTATTCTTTGCTCCACAAATTTGTCCATATTATCAATCTTTATACCTAGATCGTGTACCCATTTGAACTTTATTCTTGTGAGTAATACCTAGTTTCTGCCACACTGTTATCCAGTATTCCCAGCAATTTTTGTTGAACAGTGAGTTCTTATCCCAGAAGCTGGGATCCTTGGGTTCATCAGCCAGAAGATTGCTATATTAGTTTCCTACTGTGTCTTGAGAGCCTAGTCAATTCCACTTGTCTACCCTTCTGTTTCATAACCAGTACGAAGTGGTTTTGATAATTGCTGCTTTATAATACAATTTGAGATCTGGTAGTGCTAGGCCACCTTCCCTAGCATTTCTTTTCATTAGTGCCCTTGATATTCTGGACCTTTTGTTCTTCCAGATGAATTTTGATATTATTTTTTTCAGCTGTAGAAAATCATTACCTGATAGTTTAATTGGTATGCCACTAAATAAGTAAATTAATTTAGTTAGAATTGTCATTTTTATTATATTGTCTTGGCCTACCCATGAGCAACTAATACTTTTCGACTTACTTATATCTGACTTTATTTGTGCTAAACCTGTCTTGTAATTGTGTTCATATACTCCCTGGGATTGTTTGACAGTAAATTCTCAAATATTTTGTTGTGTCTACCTTAGCTTTAAATGGGATTTCTCTTTCTATCTCTTGTGTAGGGCTTTCTTACTAATATGTAGATATGCAGAAATTTTGTGTGGGTTTATTTTGTAACCTGCAACTTCGCCAAAGTTGTTTATTATTTCAAATAGTTCTTTTACATGAATCTCTGGGATTATCCAAGTACATCATTATATCATTTGCAATGAGTGATAACTTAGTTTCTTCTTTGTCTGTTCTGATTCCTTCAATTTTTTTTATCTTGTCTAATTGCTATAGCTAACATTTCTAGTACCATATTGAATAATGGTGGTGATATTGGGCATCTTTGTTTCACCTCTGATCTTACTGGAAGTAAATTTACCTTATCTCCATTGCGTATAATGCTTGCTGATGGTTTTAGGTAGATACTGCTTATTATTTAATGGAAAGTTTCCTTTATTCCTTTGCTCACCAGTATTTTAAATAGGAATGGGTGTTGTATTTTGTCAAAAGCTTTTTCTTCATCTATTGAGAAAATCTTGTGGTTTTTGTTCGTTTTGTTGTTGATATGATCAATAATGCTAATAGTTTTCCTAATATTGAACAAGCCCTGCAATCCTGGTGTGAATTCTACCTGATCATAATGTATTATTCCCTTGAAAAGTTGCTGTATTCCCTTTGCTAAAATATCATTTAAAACTTTTGCATCTATATTCATCAGAAAAATTGGTCTATAATTATCTTTCTCTCTTTTGTCTCTACCTGGATTAGATATCAAAACCGTATTTGTATCATAAAAAGTACTTGGGAGGACTCTGTCTTTACCACTTTCCCCAAATGGTCTATATAGTATTGGAATTACTTATTCTTTAAATGTTTCATAGAATTAGTTTGTAAATCCATCCATCCCTGGAGATTTTCTGCTAGGGAGTTCATTGATGGCTTGTTCAATTTCTTTTTCTGAGATGGGATTGTTTAAGTATTCAACTTCCTCTTCTGTTAATCTGAGCAATTTATATATATTTTCTTAAAATACTCATCCATTCCATTTAGATTGTCAAATTTATGGGCATAAAATTGGGCAAAGTAATTTCTAATTATTGTTTAAATTTCCTCCTCACTGGGGATGAGTTCATCCCTTTCATTTTTGATATTGGTAGTTTGGTTCTCTTCTTTCTTTTTTAAAATCAAATTGGTCAAAGGTTTGTCAATTTTATTAGTTTTTTCATAAAACCAACTATTAGTTTTATTTATTACTTCAACAGCTTTCTTTATTTCAGTGTTATTAATCTCTCCTTTGGTTTTCAGTATTTCTAATTTGATATTTATTTGGTGATTTTCAGTTTGTTCTTTTTCTAGCCTTTCCAGCTGTATGCCAAAGTCATTGAACTCCTCATTCTCTATTTTATACGTGTCAGCATTCAAAGATATAAAACTTCCCCTACAAACTGCTTTTGTTGCACCCATAATGTTTTATAGGTTTTCTCATTGTTGTCATTCTCTTGGATGAAGTTGTTAATTGTTTCTATGATGTGTTGTTTAACCCACTCCTTTTGTAGGATTGGATTATTTAGTTTCCAATTAATGTTTCATTTATCTTTCCATGGCTTTTTATTACATATAATTTTTATTTTATTATTATCTTTGAAGGATGCATTGACGATCTCTGCCTTTCTGCACTCAGTTGTGAAGATTTTTATGCCCTAGAACATGGTCAATTCTTGTATATGTACCATGTATTGCTGAGAAAAAGATATATTCCTTTCTTTGTCCTTTCAGTTTTCTCCAGAGATTTATCATATATACCTTATTCAGTGTTCTGTTCATCTGCTTAACCTCTTTCATCTTTCTTTGGAGGTTAGATTTATCAAGATCAGAGAGGGGCAGGTTGATGTCCCCAACTACTATAGTTCTGCTGTCTATTTCTTCCTGCAACTCCCCCAACCTCTCCTCTAAGAATTTGGATGCTATACCCCTTGGAGAACGCATGTTTAGTAATGACATTGCATCCCTGTCTATGGTGCCTTTTAACAGGATATAGTTTATTTTCCTATCTCTTTTGATTAGATCTATTTCTGCTTTTCGTTTGTTTGAGATTAGGATTGTTACACCTGCTTTTTGTACATCAGCTGAAGCACAATATATTCTACTCCAACCTTCTACCTTTACCTTGTGTGTATCCCCCCATTTCAAATGTGTTTCTTGTAAACAACATATTGTTGGATTATGGCTTTTAATCCATTCTGCTATCCATCTCCATTTGACGGGAGAGCTCATTTTATTCACATTTCAGTTATAATTACATTCTGTATCTTTCCTTC
This sequence comes from Notamacropus eugenii, assembly GCF_028372415.1. Taxonomy (NCBI): domain Eukaryota; kingdom Metazoa; phylum Chordata; class Mammalia; order Diprotodontia; family Macropodidae; genus Notamacropus; species Notamacropus eugenii. Next base: position 132,728,110 of record NC_092873.1, on the reverse strand, counting down.
CATCCTCTTTCCCACCACTTGTGCTTTTAGTTCTCCCATCTCCCTTCACCTCCTCAATAGAGTTTTCAATTTTGACCAACACCTCTGGCAATCTTCCTTTCCTTCTTTCAGTCCCCCTCCCTTTTCCTTCCCTTGTTCTTACTTCTTCTTCCCTCCCTTTTAGCTTCTCTTCCCCTTTCTCCCCTCCTATTGTCTATAGAGCTACTTAGAATTACATACTTAAGTTTATTGCTCCCTCTAAATCAGATGAGAGTACCTCTCAAAGAATGCTCATCTCCCTCCCCTATTTCCTTCTACTATAATATAATTTTGTACTTCTTCCTGTGTTATAATTTAATTTATGTTGTTTCCTCCTTTTCACATCTCCTGTTACAATCCTTTCACAGGCTTAAATCACACTTTTATCATCACATCATTTACTTTATACCTGTTCCCTCTATCTATGTATATCCCTATTATATTTCATAATATATGTAACATTCTGAAGAGTTACAAGTATTATCTTCTCTTATAGGAAAGTAAACAGTTTGCCCAAATTGAATAACAAATTTTTATTTTTCCCTCTTTACCTTTTTATGCCTCTTTTGAGACTTGCATTTGAAGATCAAATTTTCTATTTAATCTTGGCCTTTTTGTCAGGAAGATCTGGAAATTCCTTATTTCTATGAATGTCCACCGCCTTGCCTGAAATGTTATGCTGAACTCTGTGGGGTAAT